>NC_089209.1:17213232-17527607 GCF_963930695.1 Labrus bergylta | reverse complement strand
CTGCCCTACAGCCCCTTAATCAAAATCTAGTGCCGGTCAATACTTCATCCAGGATCCATTACAGTGTCTCAGGTAAGAGCAATTACCTTTGGGGAGGGTGGGGATAAACAGGGGCGGGGGTGACAACGCTGCGGAGAAGACAGAGCGATTGCGGGGCCATTTTAGAGGAGCAGATTGCTCTAAGTAAATACACTGATTCATTATAGAGAGGAGGGGGAGAGTATGAATCCTACATTTTATCTGTGGCTCTACCCGGCTCCCTGCTCATCTGTTTCCTGCTTCTAACAGTCAATTTGGCAACTGTAGCAGGAATAGAGTGATTCATTGACAGCCCTATCTGCCTTGGGATGCATGTGTCTCTGTACGTCAGACCTGATAGTATGTTGTCTTTTTGTGTGCATTGTGTGCATGTGTTTCTGCATGTTTGGGTATCAGGTTAGGAATAGTTTGAGCTATTAATAGGGCCAAAATGATATGCAGAGAGGGAGTGGATGCTAAGAGCTCAAGGAGATAAATATGGAAATATGGAAATGTACGCACTGGATTAAAATTTGATGAATTTCAAACAAAATTCCACCTCCACCATCAGTCTTTCCTCCTGTAAGGACGGTGTGTGTGTGTGTGTGTGTGTGTGTGTGTGTGTGTGTGTGTGTGTGTGTGTGTGTGTGTGTCATTCTGGTGCAATTAGCTTCAGAAGTCACGCTTGACTGATTGTGAAGCTTAAATCCTCGAGCCCAGAGGAAAAATGCCGTGTACAGGCCGCCTGCGCCGGAGTTGTTAGGGTTTGTAATTGCAGGTTTATGGGTTCACAGGCCGGTAAATCTGCCCATGTACAGCTAAACGCTCAAGCGCGCTAACCTTAGCATCACTCCTGCTCACTCCCACCAAGCATGACTAGCCTCAAAGCTCTGGCTTTCTCTGATATTAAGTCGAGAGGGCGGGGCAGCACGGCACACATACTGTGCGAGTGTGTGTGTGTGTGTGTGTGTGTGTGTGTGTGTGTGTGTGTGTGTGTGTGTGTGTGTGTGTGCGCGAGTCAGAGCAGGTCTCAGAAGACAAGATGAAAAGAGAAAAAGAAGTGAAGCATCAAACTTATCAACAATCTCTTTAAACTCTGACTATGATGATATTTCCGATTTCTACTTTATGGGTCTACGAAAACATTTGTTGGACAAATCGGCACGACTGAGTGGTCAGGATAAAAGAGAAGATGAAGATTAAAGAAGGTGTTTCATTATCACATCAAACCTCAGCTCCTTCCTTTCATGTCCCCCCCTCCGCCCTAAAAAAAAGAAGACACCTGCGTTAAAACTAACTCACATTATCCCACTCCTCCTACCTAAGCACACACAGACATGAACATCGTTGTACGGACCCTCACACACACCTTTTTTTGGGCTTGCTTGCTCTCTCTCTCTCTCTAATGTGAGTTTTTTTTCCTTCTAATTCTCCTTGGCTTTGATGTCTTTCACTCTTTCTGCCTGATCTGGCGGAGTCACCTGGGAAGAGGACACCTATCGAGCTCCCAGGCTGTCGGCCATGAGCGAGAGAGGCCTCCGATTACTTTCGCCTAATCACGGTCCCAGCTTGATTACCAGCGGGAGCAGCCGACCTGAATGACATAAATGCTGCGCCTTTGATGGGTAGAAAAGGCCTTGTTATAGCAAAGATGAGCAATTTGCTTTGATTTTTTTTTTTTGTGCCCAGGGAATAGCGATTGACAGCGGGTGGAAGAAGGGAGCATGGTTGGAGACAAAAGGCGGGTCAAGAGAATGAAAAAGCTTCTAATTTGCTGCTATCCAGATGCAGGGTTAATGAGGTGATGATACTATACAGCAGCTGTCTTCCCCGCACTTGTTCGAAATAAGGGTGACATGCTCTCTTTCTAGTGGAATGTGTTTGGTAGAAATATGAGCATAAGGCACAAGCGATTAGAGAAGTTATAGCCAGGCGGGTTGCCCTGTGAAGGACCTCATTTTCAAGCTTCTTATCTAAACGTTTAAACGCAAAAAGGAAGGGCTGTGTCTTTATAGAAAGGCAAGAATGAGAGGTGAAATGATTTTGCATGTCTTTTAAACATGATCTGACCACATTCAAAAGCATTGGCTCGTGAGAAAAGTGGAGTTTGTTTGACTTCTTCAGAAATAAAACTTGCAGCTATTTTAAAAATAAAAGTCTTTGATAAACCTGTAGATATGGGCGGGTGCTATGACATATTTCCATGGTAATGCATAATGCACAGATTAATGCACTGCAAATAATATAAATAGTGTCACTACATGTTTCAATACAGTACATTCAAGAAGACAGGTTAATGCTGAATGGTGTGATTTTTGTGGGTCAAAAGGTTAATAAGCTCTATCTGTGATATACCGTATAACATCCATTGCATGTGGACGCCTCTGATGGAATATGTAATTCAAGCATGTAATTTACTGTCAGAACATTTTCACTTCCCTCCATCTTTTCAACCCCTTGGCAACAGTGACCTCTATCTCACAGCTACACTCCGCAATCACCAGCTGCAGCAAAATGCATCTATTCAGTGTGAGCTGTTGCTTCATAGCAAAGTGTGATTGTGATGGTGGAGGGTTGTGTTTGGAGGGTGGATGAGGGCATGATGCATCTATTTCTGCAATAAGTCCACTCTGATGCTGGCGCCTGTGTGACAGAGATATCACAGTAAACTGAATATCATTTTTCTGAGACATGAGATATGAGCGTGAGCTGCTTCACGGGCTGCGGTGCTGTCTGGGGGGGATGAAAGGAGGGAGAGGAGAGAATCAAGGGACAGGTTCATCCAGCCCGCGTGTGATATCTGAAAGCGGTTATGCAATGGACTAGGAGAAGGAGCGATGACGTCCTGGCGCCTTTGACAAGTTACGACAAGATTTCACTGGGGAAGAAAGTAGTCCAACACAACTTATTATTTCTCTTTTTAGTTTCTCACAGGAATAAACAAGATGTGTAACAAGTTCAGTTATTTTTGATCTGTTGGTCATTGATTTTAGGCTGATTTTTTTCTTTCAGTGGACGGAGCCATGTTAATAGTTTACCCAGTTTATAGTGTTTATTCTAAGCTATGCTAACCACCTGTTGACTTTGGGTTATTTTATAAGGGGTGTCTTCATACCATGTTAACATTAGGCTAAGTAATATAATATTATATGGTTTGTATAAATTAATTGTGCTTTGTAATCTTCACATCTTACTTCCATCCTCTAATCTTCACATCCACACAAACTTGCCCCTCTCCTCTCTTCATATCCACAGAGCAGCTCGTCCCGCCCCAATTCATTCAGTTTCATTTTTTCGTGAACTTCTTCTCCTTTGACAACATCCACCATCATCTGCAGCAGTATCAAGATGATCAAATAACATTGCTCTTGTTATACAATGTATTACTCTATATTCCTTCATAACATCAGGTGATCCGGTTGTGTGGAGTTTTTTTTGATGACATAGCATATCTCAACAATCATCCTAAACTAAGAGTGCAGGACAGCATCAGGAGCGTGCTGCTGCAGAAAATATAATAATGACCGTTACTTTCGTTTAAACATGAGAAAAAAAGTTTTTGTTGTTTGGGTTGCATCAGCAGAGTAATGATGAATAAGGGGATCATTAGGACACAATAATAAAACACTGCAGGTTTATAGAGTTAGGTGGCTTTATCACTATGAGAGGGTGTCTTGGGTACAATTCATTATGTAACTCCCCATTCAGACTTTCATATTTGGAGTTGGAAGTGGAATTTAATCAGTGGCTTAGTTGCCAGGGGTTGAAACAACACTTTTAATACACTGTAAAGGGGCAGACCTTTGAGATGAGGCACTTCTATAAAGGCTACACTTCTGTTTCTGCCAGGAACACAGTGCGGGGGAGGGGACTATGGACAAGTTGGGTTAAGGTTTGTAAAGGGCAACACACCAGCCCTGCCATAGCTGCTGTTCGGCATGCCTCTGTGGCACTGTCTAACAAGTGCTGAATTATTCATTAAACATCTCCAAATTCCTCTGTTAACTTTAATTTCTTCTGCGGGAGGGAGGAGAGAGCTACCTACTTCTCTCCTTCTCTATAAAATCTCCTCTATTTGACCCCCCCCCCTCCTTTCCCCCATCCCACACAGTCTCCTCTCTTTCTTTCTTTCTTTCTCTCTCTCGAGCCATTACTGTATATGCATTAAGCATTAAGGTAACGGTAACTTACTCTCTCTGTGAGGCCACAGTCATCAGGCCTGGTTAACCGTAATTACTGCCAATTAAAGTAGCAATGCAGAATGGGGTAAATGGAGCGGCTGTGAATGGTACAGAGGCTACATTATATAGGTATCAGAGTCGCTTATGTGTAGAGAGGACAATAGTCTTGTTAGTATTGCAAGAAGATACTTGAATGTGTTGTAGTGAGCTTGTCCCCTGAAGTTACTGGCCACTAATGTGCGAAAAACAAAACAAATCCAGGTAATATGCAGTATGGTGAGCTAAATTTGCATTTTATTTGCGCTATAAACACATCTCTTGAGCTTAAATATGGACCTTTGATTGCTCCTTCATCTCCCCTGAAGTCACAAACATGCAAATAGACGATGTTCAAGCTTTAAGAGTGGGTGACGTTTCCCTCTAGCCAGATGAAGTCATCCTGCACTATAACTAGGGCTGTTTAAAGAGTATAGAGTAAAGAGCTGGAGCTGCTTTCAGGAAGCCACAGCCCATTTAGGACTGTTGCACCTCCATCTTCCTCAGTGACACTGCGTTTCCAATTATGCTCTCTTTGGAGGAACATTGGGTGTCTGTGGGCATGTGTGAAAGACTAATGTCTCTGTGTGTGTGTGTGTGTGTGTGTGTGTGTGTGTGTGTGAGTGTGTGTGTGTCTGTTCACGTGGTCAATGTGTGAGATAAATGGAGGGGCAGACGTCAGCAGCCTCACAGCAGAGCCTGCAACCTCTCAGTTCCTCCCAGTGATGAAGATGAGGAAATAATGAGGCCAAGTTGTGCTCTATGTGCATGTGTGTTCTTGTTTGTGTGGGTGTGTGTGGGTGTGTGTGTGTGTGTGTGTGTGTGTGTGTGTGTATTTCAGGGGGGGAGGAGTAATGAATTTCCTCTTCATCCTCTCCTTTAGACAGTCTGCCTCAGCCCATCTTCTCTGTAATTCATCTCACTAGAAAACAAACACAGACCGCAGACCGCTGATCTAAACAACAGCGTGTAGAAAGCCACCATTAGAGTTGGAGCCAAAGCATCACTGACATGATGGAGTTCTTTTATGTGTTTCGGGCCTAACGACCTTCGTCTTTGTTTGGGCTGGACAACAAGCAACAAACAGGATCTGAAAATTCCACCTGCTCTGTTTTTCTAAAAAATAACACAATTTATCATCCATTACTGAGGGGTCTTCTTCTCGACAGCAGGCCGGATTCAAGGTGGTTGATGCTTGTATGACCTCTAACAAAATGTTGATGTAGAGTACAGGCATGCACAGAATTTAGCCTCTGGATATTTGGTTTAATATATTATATCAAAATTGGGATTCCCATTAGGACTCCACAAACAAAAATGAACATTTATAACAATGACAAAAAGGCAGCTCAAATAACAGCATGTTTCCCAGTTAAACAAAAGGAAAAAAATACTTTATATTAAAGTATACCGATTCTGGAATTGGACTGTTTTCAACAACATTATTGGTTCTTTCATTTGTCTGATGTGATCTTTGTTTTATATGTGCTGCAGAACAGGAACCTGCTGTAAACCAGTTTTAACTGAGTCAGGTCTGTTTAATCTTTTCCTCATTTTAAAAAGTCAGTATTAACATGCAATGTAAACTGAAATTCCTGTATTTCATCTAAAAGCTATGGACACAATGCTAAGCTTACAGAGCTAAACTCCATCTGGCGATGTTTGAAACCGAACATTCATCTAACCATATAAATGGTTAGCAGCTAATTGTTAGCTCAATTGACACAAAAACTTCATCAATAGTTCAAACCGTAAACCAGTAATCAATCAATCTATCATTATAGAACCAATTCATAACGAGTGCTATCTCGAGGCGCTTTACAAAAGAGCAGGTAAAAGACCTTACTCATTGTTAAGAAAAATGGGATGGGGGAGATGGGATTAGGTGCAGGAAGGATTTCTCCTTAATGAAACACCATCAATAGTGCTTTTCCAAAAACAGAAGACCAATATTAATGTGTTTAAGATGGACTTCGACAAAACATTATACGTCATACAGACTGAAAGACTCTTGTATACTTTAACTGCTTTCAAAGTAACTTTTTACTGTCCAGTATTTTTCATATCCAGGACAGGAACACCAAAGAGACGATGATTTTTGTAGGGCTGCCTTGAGATGCAATTCAAATAGCTCATACTGTATCAGCTTTACAGTACAATACTTCCAACTTGGGCTAAATCTAATATCGTATATCTTTGGATACTAACTATCTTATATTACATATGAGGACATCATACAAACCACCTATATAAACAACCCGGCCAACATTGAATCTCCAACAGTGACTTCATATACCAGCAGGGGGAACAAACAAAGACATGCTATGTTTATAAAAATCCCCGTCCTTGAGTCTTTAAAAAAAAAACAACATATATATTGGTTTCAGATTGGTTAACACTTTACACTGAAATATTTGTCCAGCCACAATGCACTATTGAAACAGAGATGACATCATCATTAAGGAACACATTGGGGTGTCTAACATGCATGCCTCTGGTGCTCTGTATGACGTTATATCTCCTTCACTCATCAATGATTCCCTTTCTTTTTTTCATCAATAAACAACTACTTCATCTCTTGTCTCGGTGGTCTTCTTTGGTAAAACTACATCAACAGAGCTCTGTGTGATATTTGTTTAAACAGTCTTCTTCTACTGATTTCGGCCTTTGAGCATTTCAAGCCTGCTATCCTCATGAGACCACTTCAGACAACATCACATCATTCACAGGCAGTCATTAAATACTTTTTAGCTTGATGAACCTCTGTTGTATAAATGAGAAGAGCCTGAGATCAATATCATCATTATTCTTGTGACTCATTCTGTATAGACACATCTCTATAATTGGCATGTTGTTTTTCTGTTTCCCAAAATACTGGCCAAAAAAAAGAGAGGACCAAATAAAGTAAGTGTGAATAAATAATCGGTGGCATTTCGTCACCCTGAGAAGAAATAACGAAAAAACAAAAAGCTGATGAGAACGAAATTATGCACAAGATAATCAACATGAGCACTCTGTAGTGTGTCTTAAGCTCCTGATGGGGAGAAAAACAAAAGCAATAGATGAGGTCGACTCCACTACTCTGATTGAGAGCGCCTCGCAGGAACAAGTCCTTGAAAGAGTAATGGGCAGTCGTGAACTGGCTTTACCTCCATTAACCAAACCAGCAAACATTTACATAATGTACACATAATGTGCTGATTCATTCTATCCTGATTCAAACAAGGCTCAGATAACTCACAGCGGCTGTATCACACCATTCATCACAGCGGGTCATTTACATCCAAAAGCACTTAAGAGGAGCGGCACATACATCTTTGTCTACATGCATTATAGGATCTTTTCAGGAGATTGTATAATACATCACCTCAAATCATAGGATCACATTTTCTCAGATAACAAGATGGTGTCCGTCGTTCATTCCTAGCACATGAAGCTGACTTTAGGCTTTAAATTGATGATGTGGATGTGATGGGAGGTTTAGTATTACTTTTATTCATTTTTAATGAGGACAGGACGATAAAAGAATGATGATATATCACTATTTTACACAGATATTCTTTTATTAGTATCCGCCCCTTGTCTGTGTGATTGATAAACTTAAAACATCCATGATAGGTGGATGCACAGTAACACATCTGAACCTGTCTCTCACAGAGAAGATCCAATCTCAGCTAAACTCGACACTGCAGGGTTGATGATGCTTTAGATCACATGCCAAGGCTACATAAATAAGTGCTTTAGTGATTTATTTCATCCTTTCCAAATCAGAAAATACAAAAGCAAAAGCATGAGGAATAAAATGTACAGTGTTTGGTCATAATATGACCAAACACTAACAAGTGTACTACTAAGTTGGCGTTTTTAAGTTAGCATTTCCTCCAAGGCCAAAAAACACCTCATAATCAACTAAATTTATTTGTTTTTAGGGTTACAGGTTTCAAAAAAGAGGCTTGTTCACAACGAGCACATTTACCGTCTATTTCTGCAAAGGGTTGCTACCAGAGTTTTACTAATGTCAGTCTCTCTTCACACTTCTGCAACTAAAGGGGTTTGATTTTTGCCCTCTGCACCAAATAATACATTGACTTGAGTATCAAGTATCCCTTTGATACAAGCAGAATGATAAAATATATTTTATATCCATGGACGCTGATAGACTGACTGTTAAATTTATGCATAGATTGATAAATATTATACTCTCAGCTAGCAGCACGCTTTTGGCATTTTAATCTACCTGAAACCTGTTGAATTTTGGAGGCCTCGTCACGGTTATCATAGCCTTGGATCTGTGCATTGACTAGTTTTCTCTTATATAGCTGATTCTACATTTAAAGTTCTATCTCTAAACTCTATCTGCAACCCCAAGGAACATAACTCAAAACAGTATAATGTTTTCACATCTTCACTTAGTTAGCCCTCAGAGATATAAAGGAAGAATATTTTCTTACTTTCACAATCTAAACATTGATCATCTAATTACTGGGACTAAGAATTTTTCTTTAGCATTTTTGTTCTTTAGCAGGAAATTACATATTCATCTTGAGACGCTTCCACCAACTCACATGGCTAACATTAGCTAAGTAAAACTCAGCTAGCTACAACTGATGAATCTTGACAACATCAGTTGTTAATCTTCTACATGAAAATGCTGCATTGTTTCAATATTACAGGAATTTGAATACATATAGGATGGAGCATTGGATTGATCAATGTACTTATTCATGAATCTGTAAAGATAAAAGCTATACATGAATCAAAACTGGTTCACAAGCTAATGATTTTATCTTTCTCCAATCTGACTCATAATTCAACTTATTGAACCTGCCTCCAGGACCTGCTTCATCCCACTGAACCTATTAACAAATAGGCTCCCATTAGATCCTCAACCCACACACTTCCCTCTCCGGGGTATATAAATGCAAGCACAGAGCCAACACAAGTAATGAAGGGATTCAGGAGTTAATAGGAACTGCATAAGCCTCAGTCAAAACTCAATTCTTATCTACGTGTTCCAAGTTTCTGCAAGCCAATGTTTTCTGCAGAACCTTCAGCCTTCTGCTGCTCTGTGCACACATTTACTCAGGCACCTAACAGCCCTGCAGCATGATTTGGACATCTGATGAGATAGAAAGCTCTGGTTAGACTGACCAAATGGATGAAAGTAAAGCCAGCATGGCTGCTAAACAAACACCATCAGCTGCTGTTTGGCCTCTTCATGAACTCCATCGATGGATGGCAAACACAAAGCAGACACACTTTCCCAAAGTCGGCCTCAAGGTGCACGCCGCTTGCACCGAGGAGAAGTATGCCAAAACAGGTTAAGCCTTTGACATGCGTGTGTGAATCAGGACCTCACCGGGACAGAGTGGGTTCATGCATATGCTTGAACCCAATGGGCAGCCACTATTATTATGTCCTTCTGCATGAACACATTCCCATATCTCAGAAGTAAATGAATGCAGCTGTTGCCAGAAAATGCTTTTAAAGATCGCACTCAGGCAAATAAACGAACACACAGTATCCTCATTTAAATTCTGTGGCTTCAGCAACAGCAGAGTAGAGGGAGGGCTGTGTAAGTCCTTCCACAGATAACACAAAGAAAGCAGACTATTGTCTTATTCTAATCCTCCTTTAGAAGGAGCGCAGTGAGAGATATCAGCGAAAAATAAAGGAAAATGATATCCTCAGTCCAGTGGGCTGTTTCTCACAACGAATGTACCGCCTGATTGTTACTTTATCACACCCTGGCACAGACTGTTACTGGTTGAGTAAGCAGACAACATAAATATCTTCTGTCCAACATTCGCATATGGACAAACAACACATGTGCTTTTTCTCTCCAGGGATATTAAGGGAAACTTGGTAATATGTCTTCTTTTTTCTTCTCCTCTGTGTTTCAAATTCGTTCTGTTTTCCCAGGCTCCTCCAGAGTATTTTAAAGTGAGCTTTTAGAGGGTTGCTTTATCACAACCTGTACTGCACATGCTGACCCGGACTGAGCAGGTTTAAGGCACAGCAATTTGTTTCTTCCTTTTTTTCCATCAGCTGAAATCTTCCTGTGTCAGTCTCTCTGGTTGAATTTGACAACCGGAATTTGCCAATAATGGTCTCAAAGATTGTTTTGTTTGATGGTGGAAAGTGGATTTTTGGGAGATTCATTCTGCAGGTTAATATAAGAGCAGCAACCACCAATTACTTTCACAATCAAGCAGTAATTAGTTTTCATTGGAATCATTAAAAAATGGAGTCGATGAAATGTCTCTCTGAGGTTTTACAGAGGCCTGGGTAGTATTTAAAAATTGCCAGTTATTTCTGACAAAGCTATTTCTTCAAATAATAAAACAAAGAAAATGATGAAATCATCAAATGTGTAAATGTTGTGTTACAAAATCAACAGTCAATGCCAAGTTATGCTGATTTGATTCACAAATTAAAAGAAAAAATATACTTTCAGATCCATTGAACAGCAATTATATCAATACTTCTCTTTTCAAAAACTGGTGATTATATTATATTTTTATGAATGCTGTACACTCAATGTTCATGTCCCTGAACTCTTTAAACAGTTTGTTTTTTTGGAAGCTGTCTGAAGCAGTAGTTTTTTGTCACATTTCAGTTAAATATATTGTTCTTGCGATGGTCAGTGAACCTCGAGCCTGCATTAAGCTTCCCCTGCAGAACTCCTTAGCCCTCCCCAATCAGTCACTCGATGAAACATTAGATACTGCAGCAAAATTAAAGCAGCTGAAACTTAATGAAAACAGTGAAAAGACTCCCCTGTAGGAAAAACTGGTGAGCATCTTAAGGCTAAATCGATCAGTGTAAGAGTTGAGCAAAGGTTCTTTATTAACTTTGCAGAGGACCTTCCCCACAGATCCAACGGCCCACAAACACAACTGAGGTGTCAGCAGGTATAAATGTGCTTAGACGGACTTCTGAGCTTTGTAAATAAGTTAGCCGGCTGTATAGTAAATATCAGCTCCTCTGGACTGCTGAGGACACTGATTACTGTTCCTTTTACCTTCCTTCTTTCATCTGCTGCTGATAGACGTCTGTACAGAACACTTTGACTGTCTCGCTCTCTTTCTGCATTCCTTCTTCCTTCCGTAAACTTCACTGAAGCTGCATCAATCAGGCTGCAGCAGTTTGTAGAAAAAAGGGTTTTTTAAGGAAGTCATTCTTTCATTAAAGAAAGGTGCGCATATGTAGGTGGTCTCTTGTGTTTATCTTAAATATTGAAAATAAGACTCTTGATTCCTGGAACCAAAAACAAATAAAGGAAACCAAGTTAGTAGCGAGATCACTCAGGTCTAAAGGAGGGCTGGGCAATTAATCAAGTTTATACTTTTATTACAATTTTGGCTTCCCACAATCATGGAAAGAACATCGATGAGATTGCGCTTTTTTTGTCCATATGTTTGTTTTTTTCATGTTCATTTCAAAGTTTTTGTTGTTTTAATTTGGCAACAAGAGAACATCACCACTTCCTTAATAATACATAATTAATTTATATGGATTGATTAATAATTATTTATGATACACTTATATTTGTATTTATTACTTGTTTTTCAAATTGTTCAAATGTTAAAGGATTAAAGATCACATATTAAGCAAAATACACGTTACCATGTTTTTCTTATACTATGTGTCCCTAGTCTGTCGAAAAACCCCCCAATTATGAGGAAAGTCCATCCTCTCCATCTTTTGCCTGCTCCACTTTTCAGAAAATGTGTGCTCAAACAGGCTGTTTGGAGATTTTCCCATCACATCAGCAATGCTCGAACACAGCTCACTTGCATTTAAAGGTACAGAAACAGAAACAGCCTGTTCTGAGCATGGCTGGAGTGGAGGGGTTACAAGGCATGATCAAATACAGGATCCGAGTGGATTTATTACAAGGAACTTCACAGACATGTTTTGGGGAGCTCTGAGACTTATTGTTGAAAAGAAGTATGATATGTGACCTTTAAGAGTGCTTAAAATTGGTAAATACATGAGATGCAAATGTTGTAAAATCAATGAGTAATCATGTTTAATAATCGTGATCTCAATATCAATCAAAAATAATCTTGATAACGATTGTAATAATGGAGCAGCCCTAATTTAAAGCCTCTTGATTTAAAGCAGATCGCGGAGCAGAACGGTTTCCGTTCTCTTTTATCACTGCCACTTCTACTTCCTCATCGTTTCTTATGTAAAACATTGATATGAACAGATATATTCATGCAAGATACATCTGAAAGAAACAGTGAGCACAAGTCAAGGTGTTGTTGGGAGGTCCAGCTTCAAAACAGCAAATGCATTGCTAATTAAAAATCATAGCTGCAGACCACTAAAAATAGCACATACTGCCGAGGCTCGTCAATTAACTTCATCCCCAGGGGACAGCTGTAACACTGCTCCAGAGGAATGATGTGCTTTAGCTGCATGTGCAACAAAATAGTGTGAGCTAATGAAGTACACACATTCAGTGCTACAAGGCCGGATGCAAGGACATCATCAGGAGAACAAAATGCAAATCCTAAAAGAATCTCTGCTTTGTTGTTTCATTAGTGTTGTAGCTTTTCTGTTTTCATCAATGTTGCGATAGATTTGCGTGGAAGAGCAAATGTGAATAGATTGTATAACTGTTTGTTGTATTGTGTTACAGACATGACCATGTACCTATATGATATTATCACTTCATTGTAATAACTGTGTTTTTATTTAATCTATTTGCTCTGTCAAGGTGTTATTTAAAAAAATACACACTTTGGCTTTAATGGCTGTAGACTGTATTTATTTGAGCTGTAGGTATATTATGAATACCTACATAATTTAAATTATTTAAACAAACACTAACTGGAAAGAGCTGTTAAACTTTGCAGCAGGATCATTTGGAAACAAACATGCAGTATTCCTTGGGTGACTCACTAATTGAAAATTAGATCGTAACAGTACCACTGAATGCTCTTTGGTCTGAATTTCTACTTTTAACTTCAGGTCGCAGGTACAGAATGCCCTAGATTCAGACTAAAAGTGGCATCATATCCTTCACAGTGATGTATTTTTAATTGTTTTTTTCATGTGTTTTATGTGCTGTCTTGATTTTGATGTCTTATGTCATTTATGTGTTTTATGCTATTGGTGCAAGGAGAACTGTCCTAGGGGCAACAGAGCTTTGAAAAAACAAAAAACATGTATCAAACGTTACGCGGTTGATTCCATTTGCATTTAGATCATTTTGAAAAGTCTAGCCTCAGAACCTGAGAAGATTGAGGAGCCACGCTCTGTGATTATCCTCGGGTGTGTCTCTCTCTGTGCTATCTGGCTTCACTTCCACGCTTGCTCCTCCGGCTCTTTAACGCAGCCAAGGTGAAATGGTGCATGGTGGGAACAACGTTCTGACTGTCAGCTGCTGAGGCGAGTTCAGCCTCTGCTCCGCTGCGGCCTTCCCCACAACAAGCTTCAATTCCACAACCCCTGCCCATGTCAGTCCAAATAAACAGATACAAGGATGCCCACACGAACAAGGGTCAGGACTATAAGACATAGGCAGGTGGGAAAATATTAAAGAAGAGGGTGGAGAGGCCCCAAAGTGCTAGAGTATTTCTCACAGAACTACAGACAGAAGCCAAAGGGCTGAAGGGCATCTTATTTAGTGCATGAATGTTTGCTCAACCAACTCTGTATTTCCTCTGTGACTGATAATTGGATGTTTGGCAACACATTAAGGGCAAAGAGGTCATCAATTTCCAGAGATATTGGATTTTTTACTCTGCAGCTTGGCATAAAATATCGTACCAGGGAAGGGAATAGTAGAAAGCGGCTGATAGATCTTTCAGAAGATGAATAAAATACAACTCCTCCCATCTATGTATAAATGCTCTCAGATATAAATTACTTAATGGAGGAGGAACACTGAGATCACTGCCCCAGCACTATTTTGCTACTTGTGAGATAAAATTGGGCAGTCAATGTATCATCAATAAAATAAAAAGATCTATTACTCATTTTCCGATGCTAATGAATCCTCCCTATATAAAGTTAAAAAAGAGAATATACTCTTGCTGTCATAAAAAAAGTGTTTCAGCTTAGTCATCATTTTCAGGAGAGTATGAAAGGTCTCTTTGGATGCTCTCTCTCCAAATAACAACATTTTCATTTACAGTAGAAATATTGCTTTATTATGGCTGTAAGATTCCATGATATTACAAACAGATCAGCATTTAGTGGCGGGGCTGCAGCCGTCTGTGTTCATGGATGCATTTGAGTAATTGAAGGTGATTTTGGCAATTTAAGACATGGATATTTCAGCTCTTCATTTTTTCTGTGCATCTTCAAGTTTTTATAACTTTTTAATAAAGCATATATGGGTTTAATTTAAGAGATAACCGTTTTGGCAGCCGCTCTTTATAGAAGTGTTCACTGCTAAGAGACTGACTCAGTTACATAATAAGAGGTGTGAAAAGAGGGTCAAGGCTTTCTGGTGTCCTAGCAGTGCAATAGAAGACAAAGCATCATCTGGTTCAGACCTTGGCAGAGTAACACAGGAACAGACTCTGAAAGTCACACCTTTAGCCAATTTATCATCTTAGATAGGCCTTGAGTCCAGTGGTGTGTCCAGCTTTTTTTTCGACTGGGGTGGCTCAACTGAAGCACTGATAAATGCAGTGTGAAGTGTGAAGTGGGCTTAAACACACATAAATAAATAAAACATTTCTACCCTTTTTAACTTCACCAATCATGTCTTTGTACTGTTTTGTTCCTAATTAGTTTTTTGTATCATATCAATGATTGTTGACACAGCTATTTTGTATGTTTTTTTTTTATCTTCAAAGTAAAGCACATTGAGGTTACCTGTAATGAAATGTGTTTCATAAATACACTTCTATTCTATTCAAAACTTCTATTTACTTTATAACACAAGATAATGGATATATTAGCTTAATGTTTTAACGACACAAAAAGATTTATGTTGAAGTCAGAATTTCAAGTACTTAAACATTTGACTCCTTCACAGTCTATCTTGCAAAAATACATAGGCAATGTTTTGTATCCAACATATTGTCAGTTAGTTCATTGCAAGAGAGACAGAGTGCATTATCTTCCTGTGCACCTGTCTTGTGAAGTAGACATTGCTATGTAAAGAAACATAATAGCAGCCTAAAAGTCTCCAGTTGACATGCCGTTGAAGTGCTTTTATTGTGAAACAGCCCTAATAGGAAATGGGCCGTTTACAGCTGAAGCAATTTAACACAACTCAGAGCTTCGTAATACAAACGCAGGAAACAAACAAAACTTAAAAATCCATAATTTTCAGTTAGAAGCTAAACTACGCTAAGAAACTGAATAAAAAGTGATCTGGAAATCATCTGTATCTGATGTCATTCACAAACAGGGCAGGGGGTGGGGGAATTGTCAAGCAGGAACATTGCAAAATTAAGGTTTGTTCACCAGGAGGCTGGGACACTGGTGCACTTTTATTTACAAGGCCATGCTTGGGTTACTGCCCTCCTACATCTGTAACCTAATCACACGGAGAACTGTTGATTCTTACGGTTTGCGTTCAAATGATCAGCTGTTGCTGTCTGTTCCATTTGCCCGCACAGAGCTGGGAAAAAGGGCTTTCGTCTACTCTGCTCCTTCTACATGGAACATGCTGCAAAAAGACTGGAAAATAACTGAACTGATTTCTTTGAATGCTTTTAAATCCAGGCTGAGAGCACTTGAGATGACCTCCTTTAATTGTAACTGTTTTTTTATAATTTTAATTGCTGTCTGTATGTTGTGAGTGTGACTGTGTGACTTTTGCTGCTTCTTGGCCAGGACTCCCTTGAAAAATAGGTTTTTAATCTCAATGGGACTTGCCTGGATAAATAAAGGTTAAAAAAAAAAAAATTATTGCATAATCTCTTAATTTTACAATTATAATGACATATACAAAATTATCTATGATTTTTGAAAGTCAGACTTACAGTAGACGTCCACCCTGATGGACTTGATGGCCGGAGATCCTAAGCCGTTCTCAGCCTTGCAGTAGTAGCGTCCTCCCTGTGTCCTCAAGATCTTTGCAATGTTCAACGTCTCATTAAACACACTGGAGTCCTGGAAGCGGTCCGACACACTGCCTGCTGTCTTTGTCCATCGGATCTGTGAAGATGAAAAAGCCAATATGACTTTTGTTTAGTCCTATAATTCTGGTTCAAACGTTCATCTTTTAGTATAGTATGCATGCAACACAGAGATGGGTGAGTACCTTAGACATAAATACAATGCAATTCAAACAATATTGTAAATTATCTAATAAAAGCTGGAATTCAATTGTTGGACAGGAGGGAGGGATAATAATAGCTTGAATTTATAAAGTGCTTTCCAAGGGACCCAATGGCGCTTAACAAGTCAGAACAAGAAAACTGTTTTCTTGAATATATTTTCATGAGTATTTCGCTAAATTGACATTCATTGTACACTTAAAACTAGAATGGAACTGAAAGCAACTTGAGCAAAACTAATGAGTTAAGTGAGCTCAACGAAGTCATCAAGGAAAAATGTGAGTTTGTATTGTCCCAAAAAAACTTTTTCACTTCATGAAAAATGGGATTTCATGAAGTCTTTTTGTCATGTGTCAGGCAGCAAGTAGCCTCAGACAATTTACACACTTTTCCTAAATGATGTGATAGTTTATTTCAGTTAATAAACACAATATATATTGCATTAATTAGCAACATTTAAAGGCACTAACAGGCAATTACTGTTGTTTTGTACCAAGTCAGTATAGCTGTTTTCACTATTGGAAAGAAAGTAAATTGGCATCAAAATGTCCCTTCAAAATAGGATCAGTTTAGAAACAAAGGTTTCTCACAAAATTATAACAAAATTTTGCTTTCGTCGTCATTTTTTGACTTATTAAGTATTTGCAGCTGGCTGATAAAGGACACTGTTCATTTATCAAATGTCACAGTTCAAAGAGGAATCTGATGACTGACAAATGTTCCCGTTTTCTCTGTTTCACACAAGACTGACCTGAGCTAACCTTCACAGCATGAACACCTTTCACTAACTGATGAGCCCTGGTTAGCCCGTGGCACTGAAGAGTAATGAAAGGTGAAATGGTGTTACTCTCCAACATGAGCTTGTAATTGACTCTCCATCATCTCCCTCTCCTGTCCTCATTAAAGCGTACAGCATGAACAGGTACCGTGACAACTGTGGCCTGAGGGGGGGCACACATCCAGAACGACGGAGCATAAAGCTGCATTCAATCCTTGTTGCTAAGTAAGCCACAGATGGACTGGCTTTGCCTGCAGAGCCTCACATATCTCTGTCTAGGCAGGGGAGGCTGTGAATTAGAATCCAATATCTCCACACGGTATGGTGCGGCATCATCTCGGATGCTGATAACATCCCATTTTACAGCGATAGCATCAGATGGAGCAGGGATATCATAGCAGGGAGGGATGGGGATTGGGTGCTATCTTGGGAGGTTGTCGCTGCGCTGCTAAAGCTGTCGGGTTTTTACCCCTGACGACTCTAGCCTGAGGTTACAAATGCTTGATGTTCGGTCATTTTCCAGTGAAAGCGAATCAAAGGGTGGGGGGTCCAAAACCTGATAATGGCGCTCCATTCAAGGAGCTTGGGGCTACAGGATGACATGGAGCGCAATTCAAAAGTTTATCAGAGTAGTTTCAGATTCTCCATTTTGCTTGGGGTGTAACTGTTCAGAGTGGCAGAAACAAATTAACTCTCCTGAAACTCAAAGACTTGTTTATGCTGTATTTCACGTTTTGCAGACCTCTGTCTTTGGTAAATAAAGGAATAAGTCCTTGTCCAGACTGTGCTTTTGTCATATCCCCTTTATTCAGCCTTACAGTTGATACAACACCATCAAAAATAAATGCCTCCTAAATGAATACACAGCACAGAAGAGGCTTCACTCAGCCTGTTTCGAATGCATCAAGGGGCACTGAGGGAAAGCTCTCTATATAAAAGCCCACACTCAGCAGTAGATCGATGATAAAGCCCCACTGTTAGAGAATCTTGGCGCCTATTATAACAACTTTGGAGATCATGAGTTCAGCAAAACAAGCCTTAAAATAACTACTGATTGTAAATGAGATGGAGTAAAAGTTGTGGAATTCTGTGTCACTCTCCTATAGTTTCCATGCAAATACAAAGCAAGCTGGTTTATGGCAACCTCAGCAGAATTTAATATTCCCTCCAGCTTATACCCCAATGTATTTCTTTTCCTTTTGTGCAAAGAGCTTTGAGATTTAGTAAAAAGGGAATATCAATAAGTGCATTGTTGGAGTGACGCTAAGAAGTGGGTATTCAAATAACTCTTCATTTTTTCAAAAGGAAAGCACTCCTGTTTGTTTCACAGGGGCAGCAGGTCACTTTATCAGCAAGCTTTCAACTCTCGCCGTACCCTGAAGCCATTTTCACTTCTCCTCTCTTCTGACTTTTCTACATCTGAGCGCCTCGAGCCACAAGAGGGAGGTCCTGAAGTACGCCTGCTGAGAACAATTTGACCCTCTTCACTCTCCTTACCGCAATGCAAATACTCTTGATCTGAGAAGAGCTGGCGGATTTGAACGATATGATAATTGCTCCTCCTTGCCCACCGACAGCCTGGCAAAGTTTTTGTGCTATTTTTGCAGCTCTGTTCATTCCTCAGCTGGGACCCATAAGGTGCCTGCAAATATACACGAGGGAATAAGTCAAACTGCTCAAGACGTAACACCCAGCTGCTGTTTTATGGCCAGAATGCATTATTCCTGTCTCCCCCTTGCAGTTGACTGCATACTTCATGAGCATGAAATGTAAATGGAGTCTGGTTTTCATGTTTCCCTTTACATAGCTCAGAAAAATTGTGTGATATTTTACATTTAATGTTTTTTTTACGTCAAAAAGATGACACCACTTAGTTCTAAAACGCCATCACAAAAATAACACCATTCCCTCTTAGATCAAACACTGATACAAAGATCAACATTTGCTTTCAGGGGGAGCAAAAGCTCTGTTAGATTAGTATCCAACAGAAAATTCCAGCAGTGTTTGAGACCACCCATGCTGTGATGTCACGGCAAGAGCTAATTAAAATGCACCCAGTGTCTGTTGTTATGCAGGGATCATATGCTGGAGCATGCCTCTTCACTGAATCTTCTATAATGCCTGCTGTGACGTTTCACTTTCCCTAACTACACACTGGTTTTTAATTGCTTGCCATCTTTTTCTTTCTTTTAGAAAGTGATGGCAGTCTGTATGGCTCAGTGGTGTAGCCAAGTGTGGCTGAGCATGACAATCAAGTGATCAGACGAAGTAACGGGGGGTCTAAAATCACAAATTGTGGGAGAAAAGACTCTACAGGTCTATAATAGGACATACTGGCCCTTGTACGACATGAAACTTGACTCAGTGAAGTCTTTGATTCTGCAAGTTATAAGGCAGAGACACAAAAGTCAAAGCCAAGAGGGAAATGTGCACCAAATGTAAAAAGGTAGGATTCAGCTTGTTTTGCATTGTGATTAAACTTTTTTGTAGTTTAACCTCAATGTTGTTGCGATTTTATATTCATACCCCCTAAAATACAGTATCTCCTGTGTAAATCCAGTGTCTTCAACAGAATTTCCCCCACTGTTGATTTGGGGTTATGGCCTACCAACCCGATGTGACATCCCACCATTCCAAAAGAAAGGCACAATATAATAATTAATAAAAGCGATCAAATCAATAATTAGTTTGTGGACTTCTTGGGCACTTTTTATTTATTCTTTTTACAATTTTATTTAAGCAGAGCAAAAAATGTCTTCTACGTGTTTCACGGACTTCTTCTAGATCCTTACTTGTGTTGTTCTTACCCTCTGATTGACGTCGCTTTAGATAAAAGCACCCCCTGTTGACGAGGTGAATCATGCAGAATGATTCCCCCCCTCACCACCACCATTTATGTAAATATGAGTCAAGGAGGTAACGAGTACCTTAACTTTGAAACCTGCCTTGTCATTGATTTTCTTTTGTTGGAAGAAGTATTTTAACCTAAGTGTTTTTAACCCATCCATCCATCCATCCACCCATCCATCCATCCACCCATAAAGATAATTATGTAACAGCATGAGTATGACTTGAGTATTACAAATACACCAGACAAAGTACCATTCCAATAAAATTAGCAAATATGCCAAAAAAAGTCAGCGGGTATGGTAGATTATCGTCTGACAATTAATTACAAACAAAACTGTTTGGTGTCTTATTCAAAGCTAGCACAACTTTAACAACCAGTGTTTTTCCAGCGTATATTCATATTCTTACAATCGCTCTAGTAAAGAGAGGTGGATGGTATCAGCCAATGATGAAGGTAAAACATTAGATTTCAGGACTGAATTACTGATACATGAAGATCTCTAGTAAAATATGTTTGAGTGCTGAAGTTGAATTAAATTTAAAACAACTTTATACAAAGACTGCTTGCAAAAGGTGTAGTTCAGAGATAACTCTATTCTCCCTAAATCCCCCCCCCCATTCTGATGTTTGAATGACTAACAGACAAAAAAAGGTTAAATCATGTAAAAAAAAAAAGAAAAAAAAGAAGAAGAAGCACCATCTGCTAATGATACCAGCAATGTAAGCCAACTGCCATGGGAGCATCCAAAACAGATCTCATACTCCAATTGGTCAGTATAAAGCAAGCAGTCCCAGAGCCTGAGGTCATCTTATTTGTACTCGCTGACCCACAGCGCAGCGAGCTGAAGCTGGCCAGCCAATCATTGAAAAAAAAAAGTGTTTGCAGTGTTTGCAATGTGGTGTAGCTGGCTATTGGAGCCTGGTACTCAAACAAAGAAGTGTGGACATAGTGGACAGAGGCCAGGGCAGGGGAGACGGGGGCAGATGGCTTCATCATCAGGGACTCTTTGATGTCTATTTGCGATCATAGACAATGAAGCAAGCAGGGGAACAGTAACCATGAAAGTATGAACAGAAAAAAAGCTTTATGTATGTGGTGGTCTTACATGGGGAGAGTGAGAGGCTGTTAAAGACGAAGGAAAGGTTTATGAGTCGTCATATTTAATAGAGGCAGGGCTGAAGCCAATATACTTATTAAGTATCAATCACTCATTTATATCCCAGTTAACGCTGTAATCTATAAAAGGTCAAGAATGAATTAGAGGAGCTTATCACAACTCTTGGGACCACTTCCAATCGCATTGGTATTCCGTTACCATTCTTATGCAACTAAAAAACAGCTATTCTTCACTGTTGTGAAGCTGAAATCAATGTTGATGTTTTACAATTGCTTTTGATAAATGACTGTTATCAGAATTGAAGAAGCTTAGATTCCTGCTCATTGCATACCTCAAAAAACTGTTTTGGATGTAGATAAAGGGAGATGATTGAAAAAGACGGTGCTAATCAACATTTTTTTTATAATACATTAAGAGTATTGGGAAAACCATTTGTGGCCATTTTGTTTGCCTGCGAGAGAGTAAGAAAACAGGGATTTATATTTATATTTGTTAGAGCTGCAACAAAGGATTCTAATTGTCTTCATCAAGACAGGAACCAAAAAAATACTGGAGAACACAAATCGAAGTCTACAGAGTGGGTTTGACTCTGAAGAAGACGCGATGCGTCGGAACGTTAGTCCTTTGCACCTTTATTAAATCTGCCTTAAAGGAAGAATATGAGATTTTTCACACTTAAATGTAGCAGAAATCAAGTATATCCTCTGAAAATAACTTTGTAAGTCATGACTGTCTACAATGAGTGTAGCACCCCAGTCCCGCTGTCTGTGATGTTTTCCGAGCCGTATCTATAGCATGTTTAAATCGCCGGGACGGCAGGCAGGCTTATCCCCTTGCATATAAATGTTGTTCAATTGAGTAGAGAACTAGAGAAAAGAAGAATAACATACTGTACTCACTTCTTATTTTAATGTCACGTAAGTGATCACGGTCATTTTGGGTAAATTTACATGCAGTGTGAAGATACGAGCATAACAAAGATAGCTAGCATTAGCATGCAAACACAACAATGCAAGTTTTTTTGTTTTCATACTGGTGCTCAAGGGCGACATCTGCTGGATCAAAAAATCGCATATTCTTCCTTTAAGTGATTTGTGTGCTCCAGTATTTTTTTGGTTCCTCTCTTGAAGAAGGTATCCACATAATTCTTTTTTGAAAGTCTTAAGTCAAACTCTGAGAGCACAAACCTCTGTTTGTGGAGTGGCTAAAGCCTGAGAGTTTCCTTTTATTTTCATTGTCTATCAATCCATCAGTTCTAATGGATCAAACTAATTAATCTCGTATATGAAGAAAAGTGATTCAGAATTAAATATCATGTTGTGCTAAAATTTTTGTTCATTTCTCAACCAACTATTTTCCAGAAAAACACAGAAGGTACCGAAAGAGCAAGCCAATGGACATGCTTGTGTTTCACCAAAAGATGAAAGGTTCAGGCCAGAACAAAGATTTTTCTGTTATCTTTCTCCACAGAGAGCTATAGGACTCATGTTCATGTAACTCTGCACTTTACATCTGTGAGAGTATGACTGGATGCCCCCAGAGCCTGTCAGACGGCAACAGCCATAGTCATTTCATGTAGAACACTTCAAACACCTTGAAATGCCAAACCCAGGAGGCTTAGTGAAACAACTACATATTATACTGTGTGCAGATGACTGACAGGAACATATATTTATTTGACAATTAAATTGGAAGGAGGTGCTGTGGCTGTTAAAGGTGTGTGTGGTTGGCTTTGTGTGTTTGTGTATAACACACATGTATGATATTATTAAAAGAAAGCCTCTGTTTTTCCTCTGAGGTGGGTGGGCGGGTGTGCATGGGGCTGACTGAGGCCTGCTGTGCGGAAGCTGCTGCCCTGTTGGACACAATCCAGAGACTCCATCATTTGGAAAGCCTGAGGGGAGCCTATGTAATTTAGGAAGCGTGCATATTGATAGACATGTGAGGAATTAAATGGTGGCGAAAATTGCCAACCGTGGCCCCATTTGCTCTGCGGTTGGTCCTTTGTGGTGCTGATGTTGTACTTGGCTCGACACCCCTCGGTCTGCGTGTCATCATGGGAGCTCGTAGTCTCTCAAAGTCAGGGAAAGGGACTGAAATCTGGACAGTAATGATGGAAAAAGCAATTTTGTGATTTGCTAATGCAGAACTAATTGAAGCCGTTTACAGGGATCAAGGAGTGTGACTTGGCCCCCTGTGCTTTGGTGGTGCAGATGGAGTGTGTGGTTAAAGTTACAGCTGGTATGGAGGCTCATGAGTGAAAAAAAATATCTAAATGACTTCAATGATAGGAGTTAGTAGTTTCCCATGAGCATTAGGCGTGGATCACAGGCAGCACAGAGGCATGTTATGGGGCTTAAGCTCTGATTGTTTTCAGCAGAGCCCAAAATATTTTACTGCTCACCACATGTTGCATGGTTTGAGTCCGCCTAGTTCCTAACTGCTAGGAAGGAGGTAGTTGTGGGTCCTTAGACTAGACCAGTTTAGATTGAGAACCACTGTCTTAGATCATACCGGTTGACTTGAATCTGGCAGATCTTATTTTGCTTAAAGCCTTTGGCTCGATCTTAAAAATGACAAAGTAAAATGTGAGACCATTGGACAGTGCCTCTGTCTTTTTGAATTGTTACCTTGTGTTCACAACTTCTGCGCTTCAAATGCAAATTATCTTCACTTCACTCAGACATAAGACATTAAAGTTTTAAGAAAATCTGAACTTCATTTTTAGTATCAAAGTAGGCATTAATGAGGTTTTCTTTTTATACTATTAAATGTATTTCTTTTCAAAATGTGTTTCATTTATGTTAAAAACAGAGGTGTTTATACATTGCTCTTTGATATTTGTTGAATGCATTATCATTGAAGTAGTTATTGTTTAGTGCATTCCTCTATATCCATTCTAATATTTCACAGACATGGACATGGACATGGACATCTTAGACATGGACCCTCACTCACCCTTTCAATACCCCTATTGGTTTAAAGCCGGGTATGTAAAACCACAAATGTTTCTACCAATGTCAGCATAATAATGAACTGTACCAACCAGTATTTGTCATGATCTCACCTGTTGTTGCTGGTAAGATATCTGCAGAGTTGTCAGTTCTGTAAGTTTTCTGCAAAACATAGCTTTTGGGAACATTGGGGAGCACTTGACCTGATGATCTAACATCCCTCAGGCTAGACTAGAAGACATTTGACAGCTTGCTACAGAACAGCATCAGCAGCTGTTTTTGTCAAATAAATGAAAAGTTGGGTGTGGTTGGTTTATGTGAACCTCACAGTATTTTTAACAATATATTTGCTTATTTTAATAACGTTAGCCATTTGATTTAAAGTTTCAATGGAAGTCTGAGGTGTTAGTGAGTGGGTTTGAATTAATTGCTTAAACATTTCATCTTAAAATCAAAGTAAATGCAGACAGCAGAGGATGTAGGACATCATTTTTTTTTTACGAGGAATCAAAGTGTTCATTACAGTTTGGATCCTGAGAAAGTTCTGTAATCCTTGTTTCGTTTGAAATTTGAGCCGCATTAATGTTTTATATGACACTAAATAGTATAGGGAGCGCTGGTAGCCACTCTCTCTCTCTCCCATGTTTCTGAATCACTCCACTGTCCTACCTCTCAAGAAAGGCATAAAAAGCCCATGAGGAAATCTCACAAAGAAAAAAAAAGAGATAAAACAGAACTTTATATATGCGATATGTCGAAGTATTTATGGGCAAAAGAAGCTCAGGATAAATGTTAACATGTTTTAACTAACTTGAGGAAGTTGCATGCTTGAGGAACTAGAGGAATGTGTGTTCTGGTGTTTGTGCATGCCACAGAAAAAGTCAGGAGAAAAAGATACTGTATGTGTGTTTGAACTTTCTAACACCAGTATTTCTTCCTTTGCTTGTGCCATTTATCAAAACAGGACAGTGAAAGTGCACCATAACCTTTGCAAAGAGTACTGATTACGTCTGCTGTTGAAAGATGTATTAACTGGACTCAATTAAAATGTGGAACTTTAGGGCGCAGATAGACTCAGAACATGTTCAGAGGATTAATCTTTTATTCTAATGAAAAGAGGAGCTGTTATTGTCGTGTTAGCTTTGGGAGTCTGTCTCCGCTGAGGTCACGTATCCTTGTGTCCCCCCCCCCCCCCCCCCCCCCCCCGCCAACATCACAAAACCAGCCTGAGGTTCGCCGCCACCCCAGATAACCTCTCCAGATTCCAAATCATCTCTAAATGAGTGTGCACTTACCCACACCCCCATCATACGGTCCCATGCCATTACCAGAGGGGGGACAGAGCTGACACATCCCAGAGTCCGCAGAGACACAGCCGAGACCCGCTGTGCCAGGGAAAACCGTGTGAGTCTCATAATGACTCGGTTTCAAAGGAGATCCTGCCTCTCCTGCCACAGCTATGCAGGGCTTTTGATCTCCCACTCTCCTCTTCCTCTTCCCCTCCCCTCACTCCGCTCAGTGTTTCACAAATTCTAATTAAGAGGAAAGACGGAGATGATGAGCGTGATGTGGCCCCCCCCCCCCCTCCCCTCCACAACGATAGAAACCGTGGGTCTGTGAGCCTGTCGCCAATTTAAGAGGCTTCACATTTTCGACTGAAATATAAAAATCAATGAGCTCGCATCCAAAGGGGAAGTGTACAGACTAATAGGTCTGTCCATCGATCAAAGGGGAGGTTATATTAATTAATGTTAATGAGCTTGGCCCTGTCCGGAGTGGGTTTTGAATTTTGTGTGATTTGTGCTCCAACGCAAATTGGGAGGAACAGTCGATAAGTGTTTGAAAGGTTAGTGTGTGCAAGTCCTGCCCAGATTAATATGAGAACAAATGTCGTGGTCTGTTGTTTTATTTACGGGGGCTGACATTTTATACCTTTATTGGAGTTATAAAGTATCAATTTGTCTTAGTGAGTTGATCAATTTGCCTCTTTTCTGAATTTGTTAAATTATGCCGAACGAGCAACAACAAGACAAAAAAATAGGTGGTGCATCTACTTCACAAAAAAGGTAAAAAATATAAAATAAAAAAAGTTTTTAATTAGTTCAGATCAAAACAAAAAATGAAAGAGTTTGGGAATGAAACTCTTCCTTAGATGCCGAGGACCCCTGTGCATTCACATGACCCAGAGTCTCTTTATTGTGTGCTCGTTACAGATTTGTTTTGGCAGATGTTTCTGCTGCTTTGTTTTCTTGCATTCTCATTAGACGCGGCAGCTTTCATTATCAACATGCAGGTGCACAATGCAAACTGCACCATCAATAATTAACGGATTAAACTTTTAAGCTGGTTTAGTGCAGAGGAACGTGGTGGGCCACCCAATGACGCTAAGGCAGAATTAAAGAGAGATTTTGAAGTAGAAAAAGAAGGCTGAAAGATTTGCTTCTTTCTTTTTTTCAGATATTTTGAAACCAGCCAGGTGCAGATGATAGCCGATGATAGGGTTTCTCCTCACCTGTGGTCGAGGATGTCCTGTCACTAGACAGGTGAGCTCCAGCGTCTCTCCCTCTCTGATGGTGTAGACTCTCTCCGTGTGCCTCTCCTCTTCTACATTACAGGCGTGCCCTGAGTGTATAATGCGGACGGTTGGAGGGGCTGTGGAGGGAAAAAAAGAGCACAAGGCGCGTTAGCATTCTGGTCATCTCTAAAGGAATGAGTAGTTTAGCACAACAGATGGTGTATTGATTAAGAGGCTGTCTCACTGAAAACAAGCAACGGGGCCACGTTTGTACCGCACACAGCAAACAAGACATATTTGTATGAGAAAAATGTAAAAAAAGAATTAGCACTTATTTTACTTTTTATAGCATTCACTTTGGTTTCGCTTTTCAAACACTGCAAGTATATCAAATAGAAAGTCGAGGAAAGGCACTCTGGGAAAGTGGTTCACTGCCTAACAACTCTGTAGTTTTTATTCGAGGTTACTTGTGAGAGAAGCACTTTCACAGGCCTGTGGTTCTTAAAGGGATTGTGCTGCCAAGTATTTTCAGGCCCTGTTTAAAAAATGATATGAGATAGTTTGATTTCTCTCTTTGATCTTGAGCAAATCTTACTTGTGTTTTGTGTAATTATTTTCAATAAGCAACATTTCAATTGATAGAATACATATTATGCAAGAAAGACCCTGCCCCTATTTTTCTGTTAATTGTACCCTTGGATCAGTTTATTACTATGCGACATTAGCATGTTGATAGTGTGACGAACGGCCTTTAACAACATAAGTTAAACCTGAGTATGCTGTTCAGCTGTACCTTTGGAAACACAAGATTTAAAAGGACTTATATCTGTCGCTGCGTAGATGTAGTTTCAGTTGCTGGGGGGGTGACACAATATTTGCAAATGAAGAGAGGGGGGTGTAAATATAATGTAAAAAGAACATTGGTTTTGCATGTTTTCTTACACAATCATAGCACATAAATATAATTTTTGTTCTCTGACTGACTTAAAATATTTGCCTATAAAAGGTTTATTAATGTTTGTTTTGAAACATACACAAGGTAAGTTTCACACATGCAACAATGGCAGGTCACTTGATCATAAAAAAGCCGAGTGGAATGTACAAATGATGTAATTCTCGAAGCGGACGGTTCAGGTTCAAACCCAGCCTGTGGCTCCTTTCCTGCGTGTCATTCCCAACTCTCTGATTTCCACTGTCCTATCTCTACAATAAAGAAAAGCCCAAAATAAATTACAGGCTATATTATTAATTTGAATCACAAATGCTGATTCCCCCTAACTGTTTTTTAGTTAAATTTAGTCATTATCATATGCGTGGCTCTTTAATTCAGAGAGACATGGATGCAACATTCCTGATTATAGTTTTAAGTATTTCAGAAACGCCTAAATGTGGCTCTCTTGATTATCATAGTTCTGTCATGTAACATTTTACCTTGTGACCCTGTACACCCTCTTGATGGCTTTTTTTCCAGACCACCTTAGGCCCTAGTCACACTGAGTTAGACTTAATTTTCAATGGAACAGATTATAGTTTGGGGAAAATATTCAGTACCATGCTGGAAGCATACACCAATCATTATCACTCCACTTTGATTCAGAGTGACACTCAATTTGCATCTTTACCAAATTAGCCACTGTAGGCAGTGATAAAACAAATGCAGTGTCAAGTAGACGACCAACTGTAATCAACAAGGCAGCGTAACAAGTTATTTCTCTCTCCTTATCCTCTTCACTTCCTTGCTGTGGGAAAATTAATTTGAAACTTAGTGCAATTAAGACCCACTAGGGTTTCCATTTAATTGCTAAATATTATACATGTTTAGACTCTCTGGAAAATAAGTTTAGGGAAGTTTTCTCTAAAATTCATCACTAAAAAAAAAAACAAACAAACATTTGAATAGTTAATGACTTTGCCATTTTCTATATACGTTTAAGTATTAACCTCATATGTTCCCAACTGCCATTCAGCCATATGTAGAGTGGGTCTCCATATTTTTAATCATTTTGGAACAGAACTCATCATTTAGCACATTGATTGTGGTGCATAATTTCCTAAGGCACTGCAATTAGGTGTAAAAAAAAGAACGGCAGACATGGTGATATTCAGCAGCAGAGTCGTACTGCAGTAGAAGTTCAGAGCAGAAATCCCCTGAAGTACCCACAGATGTTTGTCCACAGCTGTAATTACTGCACCGGGGTTTCTCTGAACCGTCAGCTGACCCTTGGAAGACAGGAAGGACATTTCAATCTGTGAAGCGCCCAACATACCGCAGGACATGCGGTATGCGCTTGAGGTTAAAAGGAGACACGAACAAGTCATCTTAGGTAAACTGTTCAGTGTCACTGAGCTGTGAAAGCATGTAACCGACCCCTGACAATACTAGCATCTGTTAGCATTTAGTCCTCTCCAGCTTACATGATTAGTAAGAGGTTTGGGATGAGGTGATTTAGGGAAGCGGATATGATCCAAAGGAGGGGTACAAATTGGGGAAGAAAAAAAGTGAAAATGCAGCAGAAATCACACAGAGCTACAGAGTGACTTCCTTTCATGTCGGACTAGCAGCTTCCTGTGTGGGCCTCTCTCTCTCTTTCTTTCTCTCAGCAGACCCAGAGCCGGCAGCAGTGTCGACGACTATCCAGGCTGCGTTGCTAATGAGCGTAGTGACACTCCTCCCTAATGCTGCGGTGGGAGTCTCAACCAGAGTGTACCCTTAGCCATGCGCTAACCATTAGCCCCTCCCCGGAGTCTTCATGCTGTTTATCTCATTCAGCTTAATGCCCTGCCATGTGCTAACAAACGGAAGCTAACCGGCTACTCATAGAGCCTTGTTGGAGTATTCTCGCTCTTACCCTTCATTGTCTTCCTCTCTTCCATTCGGAGATGAATACACTGGTGAGATATTCCATAGGGGCGGATAAGGGCCTAAGAAATAGGCTCAGTGTGAGGGAGCTTCATGCAACACTGCCACTTGAAACAAAAAAGGCTTAGAAACAAGACCCCAGGGCCACTAGTCGAACACTGTACTAATGCCATTTACTCCAATGAGCATGTATCTCCACAGCATACTATTGGTCCTGGAGGGAAGCAGGGAAACACCCTTAACTAATGATCTTCAACTGCTATAGCTGCTACCGCTACACACAAACATAAACACACAAGTTTTCTACGCAGACAACACTGAGCTCTTAACAGACACAGGCAAATAACCCTCTCTTAAGTGAACATAATGAGCACCATAATGTTCTCACAGTCGCACATATCCTCAAACAGCCAAGACATGCTCACTTGGCCTGGAGCATGAACTGAAATGGCTGTCATTACTACATAATTTCATGTTTGTTCAGTCTTCATAAAAGCAGCATGATGCTTCTCTGACTTTAAATACTCATAAAATATTCAGAAAACACTTCTGAGGATGGTACTTAAATGTTCTGGCATTGGGGTAGCATAAAGGTTACTTGGTAAATGAGGATGGGGAGTAAACAGGGATAGACAAAGTGTAGACCAATAAAATCGTACAATAGCAATTAAATGTTTCCTTTCTTAATTTTTCTATTTAATTTACACTATTTTACCATAACTTCATACTTTCTACAGGACGCAATAGACAGTACACATAAATGCTTCTAGATCATGGATGGATGGATGGATGTTTTAAGTTCTGTGCTAAAGTCAATTAAATTTGAGTTGTTTTCCGGTCTTCATTGAATGTACATGTCAAAAGATATTTAATCAGCTTTTCTCGAGCACCCACTTTCCTACTCCCTGCTCCTTCCTGAAGCACCTCAGTCAAGAGTTTCACAAGTAAGTGGTCATGTATGTTGAGCAGCAATGCAAAGATCATTGGGAGCAATGAGCCGGAAATAACAATGCTGCTGGTGGCACATTTGAATGTTTATTAGACACTTTTTCTGTTCCTTTTTTTTGCCAGTTGGGGGATTAGCATCGACATAAGGAGCACATCTGCCACTCACACTGATGAGAGAAGAGAAAAACAGTTCAGGAAAGAAAAAATAATCAATGCTTAACATTGAGTGGATCTTTGCAGTTAAAGTCATGCAGAATTATTCCAGAATCACTTGTTTATTTGCTCGACAAGCACTTGTGACTAAGCGGCGTTGTTGCAAATGTTGTGCAAATGTTGTGCAAATGTTGTCATGAACCTGTGGGTTAAGATATAACATTTGCATAAAAAGTGCTTCCCAGGCTGTGGTGTCACTCCCCCTCACCCTACCAACCATCTGCAGGCATACACACACACACACACATACAAGCCTCCTGATAAGTAAAAGTTGAAGAAGACAAAAAAGGAAGCGGAGGACCTGCAGGCTAGGAGCAGAATGTGAGATGTGCCCTCTTTTATATTTTATTGTCTCATTTCCATAACAGTGACATCATTGCCCCGCCGCAGAAACGCATAACAAGGAGAGTAAAGGACAACAAAGTATGTTCGAGTATAGGTTTACCTCTCTCTCTACATCTTTAGTCTGTATATACATGTGCGTGTGTGTTTTTGTGTGTGTGGAAAGCAGTGTTCGAGTTTGCATTATGTCCTTGTGTGTTGAATGAGCAACTCCCAGCGGACTGCCTGGCCTTCCTTGGCCTCAGTTTGGGGGAGATGGAGACAGCTTTATCCACTACAGCCAATGGAGATTAAATTGGATTTGGCTAAAAGCAGCCTTGTCACCATGCTGCTGGAGTGCCTGAGTGGCAGAGGGGGTTCTTGGCAATGGTGGACACTCTAAATTTGACAAACAAATGAATTTGGGGAGGAAAAAACGCTTTAACAGCTGGGGCTCGTTGTCGCTGTGGGCTTAATGTCCTCAGACTGACCCCACAGGACCACTAACCAGATCCTGCTAGTTTCCTGGCTCCTTAATCACCTCTTCAGAATGAGAGAGCCAGAGATAGGAAACAGAAGAGAGAAGGAAGCAGCAGGAGAAAAATATATGCAATATGCACACAGTAACAATTGAAAAATTAACAGAAATTAACAATTAACAGAAAATCGTTTTTGTTGCAACTCCAAACACATTATTAACTCTCTGCTGGGGTCATAGAAAATAAACTTCTAGTTGTTTAAAGGAACTTCAGGGGGAAAGAGGTAATTTCAGCAGTATGATACAATTGCACAATGTTAATATAAGAAAGCTTAGTAATGACACAGAAAGAAGTTCAGGTTGTCACCGTTAAAACAGAGCATAAAGTTGTCAGGGACATCACTGCTTAATCAAAGATTCATAACAGAACTAGTAGAGATAAAAAGCTGTCAATGTCAAAGTGGTTACTGCATGAGAGTCAGTCACTGTGAAAGATGAGACAAGCTGTGGTGTAACTCACAAGGAGTTATTTTCCTGTACTCCCGTTTTTCTTTATGTAATGTTAAAGTAATACCATAAGCCAAGTAAGAAAAAAAAAACTCAGTCCTTTTTATCATGTTTGAATTCCAAAAACCCACACTATGAAATAGTATCACTTTAATTCTAATGCATCAAAATGACATCACATAACCAAACGAGACCATCAGTGACAAACCCGTCTATATCTTTATTGGTACCATTGATGACTGTCACTGGGTTGGAATAGTATTCAAAAGTCACTGGGAACTATTTGAAAATGATTCAACCAAACAGCTTTTAGATGCACTACATCTGTGTGGCGATCGTACATTACAAACAGGAGCACTGAAAACAATAGAACAAAGCTATTTTCAAGATGAAATATTTGTTTGTGAACTTTTCTTCTTTGAATGAATACTCGAAGATCATGACCCATCCACACTGAGGAGCTTTTCTTTAACGTTTCCACTACACAGTTAGCAGTGAGTATAGTGTTAGAAGGAAGAGGTTTTATTTCTTTTTCTTCAAAATAATTCTATGCGTGAAGGATGTGTAAAGGGATAAATGGATAAGTTAACGCTTAAGGCGTACCACTGTAGTCCAGAAGGGCCATGACAACCAACAAAATAAAAGCCCCTGATAGTTGTTTTTACACATTATACTTTTTTTTCTACCTGAGGCAAGTGGAACAAACTTTGAAGACAGTATTGACATATTATAATGAAACAAGTAACTATTGGCAACTGAAAAATCTGCTAGTAAGTTTACTTTCAGCTCATTGCTGGTTTAAAACAACCATAGAGGAATGATTTGGGATTTTTTAGCTGATAAACGCTCCTCTGTTAGCCAGTTAGTCTAGAAGACATGAAAAATTGGATTTATATATCTTATTTTAATGAAAGCAAATGTTGCAGGTTGATGAAAGCAATAAACTCAATCAATTCATGGGAAAGCCAAAATATTGACTTATTGACTAAATTAGACTTTTAAGAGCCTGACTAGTTTTTTTTTGTTTTTTTTTACTACAGATAAGTTTATTCACATTTCACATAGTAATATAATCTATGGCTAAAATACAATATTTATCAAGGCAGTTATAGGATTAAAAGTATGGCTGACATAGCCAAAGTCCACCAAAAGGTTATTACATTTCTTCAGTAAATCTTAAGTGGATCCCCCACTCCATCATTCAATAACCAAGCAGAGCAACACATATTCAATTTAAACCTGAGTTATTGTAATCAATATGAATTCAATAAAATGTAACCATGAGTATGGCCAACATGGTCTTCTACCAGCGGTGTCGCACAATGACGTCTATTATTTCCAATTCTTTCGCCAATGCATTCAACTTTAGAAAGCTTAAAAAACACTACAGCAGCCTTTCCTGCTGTATAATTGAGAAACAATCCACGAGGTCATCCATGTGTGTAAGGCCTTGAAATGGCTTGCCAGCAGCACATGCATATTAGAACATCAGGGGTTGTCAGAGTGTATTGATTACACACTGTAATGCACTCGCATGCACTCCTCAGCCTACACTGTTATTGTAAATGAGACTCTGTATAGATCCTGCTTTGCACTATCGGCTCAGATCATCTATCACACCGTGTGTACAGGGGCTGGAAAACACTTTCTTACATTGCAGAGGCTGCAGCATCACAGGGACACAACAACAAGTTTGGAGTCATTATTCAAAAAGATTGTCAGGTGTTTTTGTTTTTTTTGCACAAGGGGACAAAGTGCAGCCTATTGTTAGAAACCTGTAGTTGAGTGTAGGTCGCTAATTTTCGCAGCATAAGACTTAATTTGTCTGATCACTGAACGGACATGGAGCGCCATGAGAGCATAGCTGTGGCTCTCAGAGGTGCTATTTATAGAAATCAGACACACATACAGACAATCAAACAAACCCATGCACAGAGACTTTGACACAAACCTTGTTACTCTAAAATTAGGGCAGTGTGAAGCTGCCAAAGCCCTGCTGAGAAAGAATGAGGGGCGGGGGGGGGCGACTGAGGATGGTGAAGGTGGGGAGATTTTAGAGGACAGATTCAAGCTTGCTCAAACATAAATGTGATGCTCAGCAGGGGTTACAGTGCCTGACTGCATACAGCTGCATCCATTATGTTCATGCAAACTTAATGCCATGCAAACCATTCTGAGGAAGTGACACAAACAAGCCTGGTTTCATCTGATCTATTACTTAAAGCTGCTAAGTAGACACTTGGATTTTATTCCAAACCCAGCTTGTTAAATCAACAGTACAAGAATAGGAGGGGGAAACGCTGTGAGATGCACTATGGTGTTTGGTGTGAAGCAACGCTGTGATGGTTGTGTCTCTGTCCATGGTGCTGAAACATACAGCAGTGGTTATTTGAGCCATGCATGGAGGGCTCTCTGCAAAAACACAGCTAAGGATACAGAGTTAGAGTAGGTGGATATTCAATATATGAATCATTAAGATAGGATTTGGATGATCAAGATAATTACTGTAATTAAAAATGTATTTTATCACGACTATTAACCCCTCTATTTCAGCCCTGCTCAGAACAGGCTGTTTCTGTGTCTGTAGCTTTAAAATGCAAATGAGCTGTGTCTGACCACACCCCTCCCTGGAAGGGCTTGGGTGGCTCAGGCTTTCTCGCTCCATGTCCTATTGTTTACGGTGAGAAGGCAGACTCAAAGGGCAGAACAAACACCTAGCTGTGGGAGTGTCAACACCTGGGGGAGGGTTTACTGCCCTTTGTGATCTCATGAAGGGAAAATCTCCAAATGGCCTGTTTGAGCACACATTTTCTGAAAAGTGGTGAAGGCAAAAGTTGGAGAGGATGAACTTTTCTCATAATTGGGGTGGGGGGTGTAGACAGGCTAGAGACACATATTACTGTTAGAAAAACATGGTCAAGGGTATTTGACATAAAATGTGGCCTTTAACAAGTTTAAAAACAGGATAGATAGAATTGAAAATGATAGTTGCAAAATTATTTTAGTTTAAGAGTCTTTATTGGACACAGTCACATCCTTTGAACATTGCTGGTATTGAAAGATTTCCAGCAATTGAAAGAAAGACAAATGTTATTAAAACACACTTTATCTGAGAGTATACAGATAATCATTATTTTATAACATTATTATTCAGTCCATTTACATGTTTAGATTTGGTTACACAGATTTTCACAGCTAACACAGGCACAATTGAATGAGTTTTGTAGGGTAATGTTCCAAGTGTATCTGTAAAACCTGCCAGTCATGGCATGCACAATAAAAGGCCTGAAATAAGCACACTGATTGTCATCAATCACGCATTTTATGCTGCTAAAAGATGATGTGTGAAAGAATAGTGTCTTTAGTAGCCCTTATCTGTCTGCATTTCTGTCAAAAGGACTAATTAGAACATTTTAATGCTAAAGTGTCCATGCCAAGTGTTTTGCTCTTGGTGAGTTAATGTTGCGTTCCTGGTAATAATAATCAAAATGACGGTGTAGAGCAGCTCTGTCTGTAAAGGGTCTTGAGATAATTTGTTGTGATTTTATCCCATTAAAATAAAAAGATGACTGATCGATTGAGTTTTAGAAACGTCACAACTTAAATTGCATCTAGAAAATGTTTCATTCCATTGTACAAAATGTGATCACAAATCATTTAAGAAAAAAGGTTAATCAACGGAAAAACAATCTTTTGAGTTTGTTCTTAAAATGGGTGAATAAACAGGGGAGGATATATAATCTATAGCTTACTTTTTTTCAGTGGAAACATAGAGCTTGTGAAGCACTTAGACCTCTGCGCCACTTTCTCAACTCAAAGCGTGGGTCCATTAAACAGAACATAAGCACAGATCTGTGAACACGTCCTTGGCTGGTGTAACACGGTACAGGTTTATGAGGAGTAAACTTGCAGGCCTTTAAAGAACACACTGGTTAATTTAGAATCTCATTAAAGAAGGACCTCCACGGTGGAAGCACATTGTAGCTTCAGGTATTATTTAGAAAGGTCATCAAGCCGAGGTGTGAAACTACACTTTGCCTACAAACAATGCTCCACATTCAAACCCTCACAGTGTGACAGCCAGAGTATCGCAGTGTTACAGTGAAATAATCCTTTGTGGTTTTTTCCTATCCCATTCAACCAGTTTCTCCGTTCACAGTGCCACATTGGCACAGCGGGCCTGTTGTGGCAGTTTGATTTCCCTAAACAACACTAATCGGACATCTGTAGGGAAGGATAAAGCCCACATTGGCTGTTACCGTACAGCCGTTCTCTGTCGATAGGCCTAACTCTGGCCAACACTCACAGGATTGGCTGTCGTGAGGAAGCCGCTTTCTTTATGGTTGGCTTGCAGCGAGCCAGCAACAGCTCACTGAGGATAGAGTATCTGGCATCCCTCTGAAGATTGGGTGCTGCCCGCCAAGAAAATGTCTCATGATTGGCTGTGGAGACTCCAGAGTGAACTGATTGTCCTATCAATGCCCACAGCGCAGGCTGGCTGAAGGTGCTGCCTGCTGGCTGACTCTGCAATATGCATCTATCCATAACACCTCTAGGGGGCCTATGTTCATGTCTTTGAGTGTATGTGCGAGAGAGAGAGAGAGTGTGTGTGTGTGTGTGTGTGTGTGTGTGTGTGTGTGTGTGTGTGTGTGTGTGTATGTGTGTGTGAGTGTGTGTGTGTGTGTGTGTGTGTGTGAGTGTGTGTGTGATTGTATACCATCCATAACTTTTTCCAATGGGGGAGTGTGTGGCTAAGCCCTGCCAGCAGGCTCTAACACCTCATCATTCCAAGCCAGGCAGGAAATGGGTTTTAGAGATCTCTCACTGAGCTGAGCTCTTGGAAACGAAGGCTACAGGTCTCCCAATATCGGCAGCACAGAACAGGAAATGTATCTTCAGTTCAAGTCAACCTCACTGCTTCACTCTACCAAAAGTTAAAACCAACCGACAAGACTCTGGGTCTAAGGGTTTTGTTGAGATTTAATGAATTGGACATTTTCCACAGAGTCTTGTTTACAGAAGGGTGCTTATTCCATGAGATTTTAAATACAGCTCAGCAAAATGATGGAGATGAAAAATAACAGCGCCTAAAGCCTCATTAGGGGATTTTCGACATTTGGGGGGAAAACTTAAGCATGTTAGCTCGTACACACTGACTGGGGCGTTTACAGAAGGAGGTAAATGAGGAGGCGGAGGAAGATGGATTAAGAGACAGAAGAAGAAATAAGGCTATATCTTAACCCAAATGTAAATAAAAGACACGGTGTTAAATTGTTTCTCCACCTTAGACACACTGGAAAATGTGTCGTTTACTTGTGAGGTTTTCTTTTGCATATTTTGTTACACACAGTCATCTGACATCTGAAAGAGGACATTTTAATTAAAAAACTAAAATGGTAAACAAATACGAAAGATCATTTGAGTAAGATGTTAAGCTCAACAGGACACCATTCAGTAATTATACCTCCTACACAATCATCAGTTGCTTGTAAAATAAAAGAAGACTATTACATCATGCATTTTGCAATAAAAACCTAGTTTTTAATAAGTCATTACTGCTTACCTGGTCACACCTGAGGCTTTGACTAATACCAGGCTGGAAATATCATTAACCTCCCATAAGGTTTTAATGCAATATAAACAATTTTCACCACTCCAAGAACATCAGTAAATAAACATGAAGGTGTTGAAAAACAACCTCACAAACATGGCTGCAAAGATAAGACCCTTCCATTGTGTAATTGGAGACAACACCAACAGACTTCATCCATTAGTTCGGGTGTGACTGATGTAAGGAGAAGCGACATGAGCTATACAAACAGCTTAACACAACATCGTGACTACAGTGAAGCCATTATGAGTAAAAAGTGATGAACTGTTTTGAAAAATCTCAAATTCTTTATAACACAAAAATGTGTTCTCGAAAAAGTCAGGTCAGATGAATCTAGATGTGCAGCAAGAAGCAAGAGTCTTCAGCCATGCATGCACCAATTTAATTTTTGATGTCACTGATGGCACAAGATTAATATTTTAAGAGATCTCTGACGTGATCTTAAGGGGGGTGGGTGCTAAGAGACATTATGATCTGAATCCTTTTCAATCCAACTGTATTTAGACTTCAAATCCAATACAGTTTCCAAATCTATATTCACAAGCTACAGGGTATTTATAAAAAAGCATACTTTTAAAGGTGTGACTTTTTGATCCAGTAGATCAGTATAGTCGCCGGTGAACACCAGCATGAAACCAAAAGGAACTGCTGTTTGGAGACACCACCACTCTCCTTCAGTGACACACCCCAAACCCCCCTCCCCTCACGTTACCAAATGCACCATAATTAAGCACCATCAAGCACAAGCTGCGGACAAAATTGTCCTTGGCTTGAACTGCAATTGCTTGTGCCCCTCTTTATTGTGTTAGCAGGCTAATGTTAGCGCTCTTAAGTTAACTCGTAGCTTCACATTGCATGTAAGTTGAGACAGAATGCTGTGATCTAAAAACGTTTATGTGACATTCAAATGAGAAGTGAGTATCTTATTCTTCTTTTCTTTAGTCCTTGACTTAAACAGCTTTGATACGCAAGGGGAGGAGCGGGCTGTCCCTTTAAAACATGATGTGAACACAGCACAGACAACAACACAGCCAGCGAGACTCGAGCTTCTCTCTCATTGTAGACAGTCATAACTCAGACAGACATTTACAGAGGATATACTTGGTTTCTGCTATATTTATGTTAAAAATTGCACATTCTTCCTTTCAATAGAAAACATGTATTAACATGAACTTATTATGAGGACGTTTCAGGAGCGTTTGTACGTATCAGAAAAACTGGAATACGGACCAAAAACAAACATTTTCTAGTTATTAATGATATGAGGCTTTTAAGTTCAGAGGGTTATTTTCTTTATGTCTACTTCATTTTATAAATGATCTAAAAGTTAAAATAATCATATTATCTTCAGTGAAATGCAGACAGAATGGGTTTATATCAGTAGCCTGAAGGAAAGGAAACGGCCCACTTTCTTCTCTAACATCATCAGTTCTAGACAGGCTGGGGGGGAAATGTTGGTGAGCAAAGCAGATGAGTCATACTCTGCCCTCCTTTAACATTGTTTATGATGTACTCTTCAGCAAGGCATACATGAAAAGAGCTGGCTGTATGCTTGAGTATATGAGTATATGGAGTTTGGGGTATTTCAAGTGTTTCTTTTTTATTTAAAATAAATTCCAAATGATTTAAATCTCTTATTAAAAAGAGGAGAACAAAGAACCAAGAATAGATACTCTTTAAATGAATACTAAAAGATTAAATGATTTGTAGTTTGAGTTTATTTTTCACTTCATCTTTTTTAAACCCTTTCATTTCCTTTGACACAAAGACCTTTAACCGTATGTTTTTAAAAAAAAATCCCACTCATAAAGCATGTCAGACCTTAATTAATCAACACGTTATACCTCAAACTGTGAGGCTGGATTGTGGCTTAATTAATTTCATTACTACAATAATACGGCTAATTTAAATGACTATTCACACAAATCTTACAAGTCTGGTAATTATTTCTAATTAAGAAGGCGCTCGTATTTGATATATTTGTTCCTGTTTGTCTGCATGTCAATTAGCTCGAACAAGACGTGTGTACTTTCCTCAGATTGACTCAGAGGGGGACAAACAGAGGAAAAGAGGACAACAGGGGTGTCGTGTTTTGTTTTCATACAAATGTGTAAAAAAAAATCTCCTAACCCTGAAGAAGTTATTCAGCTGTTGGGGAAATAACACAGGAAGCATGTAGCCTTTTTTTAAAGACTTGCTTGTAAAAATATCCAAGTGGGATCACAGAGCAATGCAGTGTACAAAACAGTTCATTTTGATTTTACATGCAGAGCAAAAGGCGAGGGTAGGGAGGGTAAGTAGGCCATCTGTGTCAGGCTGTAGGAGGAGCAGGAGCACGGGTGAGTAAGAGGCAGCAGAGCAGGCTAATGCATGTCATTTCACACCGTGGTTATCATGGCAGCTGACTTCCTGGCACACACACTCCCACTGAACAACAGTGCAGCCATTTGAAATGTTAAGCACATTGTTTAATAGTCCATTACGTAAATTGATATTGCTCATTGACTGTTGTCCTTGGCTGCCCACGTCATGTCAGAGACAAAGACGGAGTTGTACTTTAGTTCACTGAAAGGCTCGGGAACGCCATGACTGCTTTTTTGGTGGTCAAGGACAATGTGCCAAAACTTCCCATCTGTTGCACTTCCCCCATCACCAAAGTCCACTTCTAATACTGCTCAAGTCACAATGAAGTGAGAAACATTGTTTTGCAGCGCTGCAACCGGATATGATCATGCATCACATCCACCTTTGCAGCCTTGTTTTAATTATGTGTGGTTTGTTTATTTTCTTGTTGTTTGCACTGTTTTTGTTAGCACCCAATCAGTAAGAAAACATTGTTTAACTCTGTATACCTTTAATGTGGATGAATAAAGATCAAAGTTGGCTTGACTTGATACTATTTTCTTTTTACAAGCCCTCTAGCCCAGCTGGTCCCTTCAAACTGGAAACTGTACTTCTGAAAGCATATTTGGGAGCATGTTCTGCAGTGTGCCTCTGGATATTCACCCATGAATAATGCTGGATAAGAGACTTCTTACAATTAAGGTTCATTTATTCCTGAAATGTCTAAAACGGACACACTTATAATAAGAGCCTGATCGATATCTGTTGGCTGTTTTTATCAGGCTGATATTGGCTTAAATACACCCTTAACTTCACCCCCCCCCCCCCCTTCCCCTCTGTTTGTCCCTGTCCTTCTTCCTACATCTTATCCCATCTCCCCCGGTTCCATTTTTCTTTTGTAACATAACAATGAGTAAGGTCTTTTATCTGCTCTTTTTGTAAAGTGTCCTGAGATAACATTTGTTATGAATTGGCACAAGACAAATTAAATATTGATTGATAAAACAGCCTGTTAGATATCTTGGCATAGTCATGGCGTAGAAAAAATAATACCCAATCAATTCAGTCTACTTAGAGTCAGTTTTCATTCCAGCTAAAAAAAAAAAAAATCACTTCATCAACCACTATATATCTGTAATAGCTGACTGCTTTTTTTGAAAATCTATATGTTCATCATTCTCGAGACTCAGACATCAGTCAAGCTCTTTTTAAAATATCTGGCATTGTTAAAATACACTTACAAGTTCTACTCATACCTCCCGTAATGTGTTCAGTTACAGACTGATCGTGAAATGTGGTTTGGAGAAGTGAGATCATAGTTGAGGTTATGTCCATTGAATCCAAAAATAAAGAAACCATTAGAGCACATACGGGAAAATATTAAATAAGATCAAATGATACCGGGTATAGAACCGGGTACTCAAACAACTTGTGTTTTCCTGAAGCTTCTCCTCAGCTGAACTGAGTATACAGATGTTTGGAAGAAAATTAAGATATATTTCTTATGACCAGCTCCAGACTGACATTCAATTGAAAAAGATCTCCTTTCCCCTGCAGTTTGAGAGGCATTAGGAGTAAAGCTCAACCAAATGGATGGGTCATACATCATTGAGCATCACCGGTGCTGTGCTGTGCCTCTAAAACACAAATTGGATTACCTGTGCACCCACGCAGATCACTTGAATTGGACAGGCGCATACAGGAAGTGCTCAAACTATCTCTCTCTCTCTCTCTTTCTCTCTCTCTCTCTCTCTCTCTGTCACACACATGTATATGTGCATAAGGAGCATGATGTAGACATTATAAACTGTAAAAATCCATAGGGTTTTATTGGGCTAGCAAAAAAAAGAGTCCACATATGCAGCTCTCTGTAAGACACAAACAAACACACACACACACACAGTGGAATTTTTGTACCCCAATAATAAATGCCACATTATTCTGATGTACAGCCAAGGTTCGCATCATATAAAGGTTGCAGTGATGGAATCTCCGTTTGAAGCCGTTGGCCTTGACACGCAAAATCAGATCCTAAAACTGTTTATGGCCCCATGCAGCTAGACAGCCTGCCTCTTCTCTTGTAAACAATCTACAGGAAGCGCATGATTTATTATCCTGGCAGCCAATAAATCTGAATACTCATCTCTCTAAACAACCCCTTTCTGGTTTGAGAGTTTTTAAGAAGGCCTCTTTTTTATTTCTCACAGTCTGGTGGCCACAGTCGGCCTTTCACACTCACATCATCAGTGATGCTCCAATAATACATCCCTGGCTTTACAAGCATCCACTAATTTGGCTATTATTATTATTATCTGAAATAACCAATTAAATACAGGAGCTTAACAATACTGAGGTTATACAGCCAGTGTAAACGAAGAAGCTGTTGGTGAAATCCAAAGATTTGTAAAGGCCACAGAGGTTGTTAGGGCTTCAAGAAGAGATGCAGTGATAGGATCTTTAAAACTGAAGTTGTTGGTGATCAAGCACTTAAAGCAGACACTAATAATGAACTAAGTTGATCTTTGGCATAATAAACACAACTTTTTCTGACTACAAAAATCAGCAGTGGGAGCTGCAAAAGAGCGGCTGCCAACCAAAGAGAGGCTCAGAGTGTTGGCGCAGCTCCCTCAACAAACACAAATACAAGTCTTGATTCGACTTGCTTGAAAAATGTAATTTCCCCTTTGATAATGCTTTAAGGTACTGTTAGCAATGGACCAACACAAAATAGTAATTTATTATGAAGGGGGACTACTAAAACGTGTTCAATCTTTGTACAGATTTCATGTGAAAAGCTCTGAGGTCGCTGCTGTAAAACCCAAAAGTGAGATCAGGTGCAACTGGGATTGCCTTCAGGTTGATAATGCATCCAACAGATGGGTGCCTTTTTTTAGACCGCTCTGGATTGTTAATCAAACGGTGAAAAGCACAGAACAGCCTACGTTACTTTTGGTTTGTATCACTGGTGAACGGTTTAAAGTCTGAGTCAGGTGAATACTTATGCAAGGCACTTTATATAACAAATAAAAACAGGACACACATTCAGGGAGTTTGAACTAACAAATGTTTGGCTCTTCTCTGAAGAATTATTCAAACTTCAGCAGATCAGTCAATGAATCTGTCAATTCAGTTAAATTAAAAGAATTTAACATAACAGCAAAATCAAAGACAAAATTCATAATATTTTCAAAATAAAGCCGATAAAACTCTTAAAGAAAATAAAGGAAAAAAATTAAGCTGCATTTGCTTCTTCAACTTTATGAATGAAAAAAAAAAGTAATAGGATCATGGAATTTTCTGTTCAGATGTTGTATCTGTTATTTCTGGATTCAAACTTTGGGACAGGCCCAGCTCTCGTGCACAGACTCCCTGCTGGTTGAAAAGGCCATCTGAAATCTGATGCTAGGCGAGGCGACAGCAGCCTTTGGTCATAGTAATCCCCTCCAGAATAAGATTATCCCTGTGTGGCAACAGTGTGGCAGGGGCGGGAAGGGCATTCCCATCAGCTGTGTGTTTAAGACAGAGCCCATTGAACACCTACTGCTAATCTCTGTACAAAGATACACCCTGACAGCCTGAATATATAAACTCAGTCCCAACTGGGATTCAGAATCAGTCCTCTGTGAGCAAGTGGTCTCTGAAGCGATATCTCAAGCATCACTGGCCCCAGACGAAAAATGGACATCAGATCGACGGGTTCTCGTCTGCTGCTTCTGTTCTTGCTTCTGGGTCTCTGTAAAGCTCATCATGATAATGTAAGATCAAACACACTAATCAGCCTGAATGCACTGTATGTATTGAAATTTAAATTTTTTATCACAAATAATTGCATTATATTGCAATATTCAGCCAAGAACCTTTAGTGAGTACCTCTCACTTATTTCACATCAGTTGGGATTCAAAGTCATTGTGACAAGTATGCCTTTTTGTAACGGAATAACAAGACCCAAAAATGTCATTTTTATGTTTAAAATTATTTTCTTATAATATTGCAATAATTGTAATAGTTAATCCTAATTAACTGCACTTTTAATTGCATGTTTGAAATTCCATTATTTTGTATTTAAAAATAGATATTCAAATTAAGGGTGGAACGGATTTGTACAGTCTTTAGCTGAGAGCACTTTACCTGCTGTTTGAATTCAACCTTTTCTTTCATTATGAAAGAAATTAAAGACCTTCTGGTAGATTGAAAGTTGCGATATTAACTTAACCACTGAAAAAGGAACTCGTTACGGATCAAAAAGTTTAAGTGAAAACAGTTCAAAAAGAACGGTGAAAAGTGAAATGTTTGATGTCATAACGTGAATATTACTTTTAACTCGTCAACTGAGCTGTCTGAGAGTTTTTCTAAGTGTAATGAGACATTCAAAGATGCATTAGTGTCATTCTCTTCCATCACTGAGACAACTGCTTATCTATGGTGAACCTGGAGGGACAAAAAAAGTGTTCGATTAATCGCGTTTTAAAAGTATGAATGTATTAATTTCAGATCTTAAATCATCGCGATTGACTATTTTAAGTTAAATAAAGCAAAGTGGTATATTTCTCTCCATTTGTCTGCAGGATCAGGGCGCTGATAAAGGTAAGTCACCAAACTTTACAAATGTATGCATTTGAAGCCCAATCTCACAAACCAAATCTATCAAGTATGACACTGTGTGTAACAGAAAATGGAGTTCTCTCACTTCAGCTTTGCTTCCATTGATTAGATATCTCAGTGAATACGTCGGACAATGAGGACATTACCACAACTATTCTGAGGATGAACAATGGTGAGTATTCAACCATGATATTACAAGAACACGAGGGAACATTGGTTTCTTCCAATATGAAAGCAGATGGTCTTATATTCAATGACAGAACTCATACATAATGGAAGGGATCTCTGAAAACACATTTGGATAACCTGCTTTGTCTTCATGATATCATGCCAGATAGATTTAAAACACTTATTTTCATTCTCCCAACAGGAACCAGAGATCATCTGCTGGAAGGAGACGTGCTGATTTCAAAAACCAGAAGTGCTATGAAGTGCTTCAATAAAGCGTATTCATGCCTGTGGCCAAAGTCTGCAAACGGGAATGTAGAAATCCCGTTCCTTATAAGCGATAAGTATGGTAGGTTTCAATTTTAGAGGTAATACATCAAAGGACCTGGATTCTGAAATTCACATATTTCATGACTGGTCTACAATTAACCCTTTTGTTCAAATTTCTAGACAACAATGAGCGGAGTATGATTTTGAATGCAATGAAGGACTTTGGATACCGAACCTGCATTCGCTTCATTCCACGCGCAGCTCAGAGGATGTACCTGAGCATCGAACCGAAATTTGGGTGAGTTGATGACAAAAGCACTCGCATATGTGAGACAAAAAAGTACAAAAGGTTGTAGCTTACATTTAAGTCGTGAATGTAGATTCTAAAATAAATTATAATTATAACAGTTTTTCATTCTACAAAGAGATGCAAAACCATCACAGAGAGGCAAAACACGACTACAGAAGATGCAAAATGACAACAAAAAGAATCAGAAAACTTCAAAGTGTGCATAACATTAACAAAGAGAACACAAACATCAAAATGTTGATATAAAGATGTGAACTTATTACAAAGAGGAGCAATATGACTCAGAGAGACTTTAAATGTATATGAAGAGCAGAAGGAGGCAATGAATGAAAAATAACTAGAAAGATAGAAATCAAAACAAAGAGTTTAAAATCAACTATGTGTACATACAAAGGAAAAAACTAAAATATACTAAACAAACCATAAAGACAGTCAAGTAAGGTTTTCAAAATCTTAAATACTTTGATCCTTTTTAATACCAGATGATTTAAAACTATACAATCTCCATTATTTTTTTGATTAATAGAGCTGAAAAGTATCAAAGCTTGTGAAAAAGTTCTACAGTTATTTGTTTGATTCCATTATCGTGACAACTAGAAGCATCAGGACTATTGAAGGATGCAAAATGACAACTAGCGGGTCCAAATAAAAAGAGCTGTGAAAAGACAGTAAAGCAAAACAACTTCAAAGAAGTAAACAAAGATAACGTCTGCTACTATCGCTTTCTATCTCCTGGGTTCTTTCACATACATGTGTCATGGGCCTACTGTCTTGAGAACTATCCATGTACATGGGGGTGTGGCCAGATGGGTGGCAAAGGGTGGCATGGGCTATTTGTCTAATCAGAGGGAGGAGTTAAGTTAAAAATAACTATTCTGGCTGTGTTCAACTGCTGCTGGTAGTTTTCTTTCAGGTGTCAATGAAGTATATATTTTTTGTAAATTTAGTTTTAAATAAATTCTTTGCATACTCTTTCCATAAAAAATTGCAAAGAAGTCCTGCACACTGTCTTGGCAACGTAAAAGAGTTTGTATGCAAGCTTCTAAGTACTTCTAAGAACATATCTCCTTTTTAGTCCCCATAGATCCCCAGGATAGACAGGGTAAAAAACATCTAATGAATGTGTGTGTGTTTGCCCACTTCTTCATGCAAGCCCTGCATAAGTCAGTGCTCCAGGTTGGCCACCCCGGTCAAAAAAGTCTGGACACACCCCTGCATGTACACCTGTTAAAGTTTCAACCTGCTAATGCTTTAAAATGCTAGAAGCAATTATTTTATTCAAGCCATCTTCCACTTAACTGGTCAAAATGCTACCCAGTGACCCGTGCAATTTACCCCCTAAGCTCATAAGAGCTAAACAGGTAGACTTTTTAAACAAAAGAACAGTTAACTACATCTTAGCTTTACAACCATCTTTCTGCTGCTTAAATGATGAAGCTGCAGTTGACAGCAAAAACTCAGCTCCCTGCTATGCTACCAGCAAATATAATAATAATTCTGACACATAATCAAAAAGCCAATTATTTTCAGCATGTACAGGGTTGCTGATAATGTAAATTACATTAATTTAACAATCAAACGTCAAAATGAATATCCATTATCCCTGTCTCTAATTCTCTCTGTTAGCTGTTTCTCTTTACTGGGTCGTATTGGAGACAAGCAGGTGGTGTCCCTGCAGAGGTTTGGTTGCGTACAGCACGGGATCATCCAGCATGAGCTTATGCATGCGCTGGGTTTCTACCATGAACACAACCGTAGCGACCGCGACCAGTATGTCAAGATCCACTGGGAAAACTTCAACGACTGTAAGAATCTCAAACCAACGTCATTCATTCATTGATTATCAAGAATGTATTTCTTCGTCTGTTGAGTATATTTTCTTTCTCCAGATTATCTCATCAACTTCCAAAAGAAAGACACAAATAATCTTAACACTATGTATGACTACTCCTCTGTAATGCACTATGGAAAGTAAGTAGAACAAACGCTGGATATATATATTTTTTTTTTCTTTCTAGAAGCACATCTCTGAGTTATTCATTGCATCTTCACCAATTTCTAAATCTGTAGGACTGCCTTTGGACGTCATGGAGCAGAGACCATAACCCCCATCCCCGACGCCTCTGTTCCCATCGGGCTGAGAGAAGGCCTGTCTAAGATCGACGTCATCCGAATTAACAGGCTCTATGAATGCTGGAGTTACATGTAAATGAGGATTACTGATATATACATATGATTTTTGACATTCATGTGGCAGTATGATAATAAAAGTGTTGCATTTTATTGATCTATTGTCTTTTATGCAACAGTAGTAAAGCATCAATTTGGTGTTGGTTGAAACTAGCTCTTGGGATACCAATTTTCACTGACAACTGTTAACGCATCTGGAATTGTTAGAATAAATTGAACACAGATTATGAATTAATAAGTCTTTGCAAAAGACAATTTCTTAAATAACTTTTTGAATTTTCAAAATTGTTCTACATTTTAATCAAATATTGTAGACCACACTCTGTTGATGTTCTGCTACATATGCAAACATTGTTGAGAATACTGTATGGTTATGGAGTCAGAGCGTGCTTATTATGGAGTCAGAGCGTGCTTTGTCAACATAAAACATATCATAAAACCATTTCTAAATCCTCCCAAGCATTGTTTTCTGTATTACATTATTATATACAGTATAGTGTCAGAGGTGACTCATGTCAGATACATGTAAATGGGCAGACGTCAAGGACACACCACTAGCTTGCAGATATTTAAAACAAAAAAGTCTTCTTTTTTTTTTAGTGATGGCCAAGCAAAATAAAATTTCAAGTTACATTATTGGAAAATGTGTGTCACATTATCTTAAACTCTGCAGGATTAAATGTGAGCATTGTTCATCTATTTGACTTTTTATACAGGTGCATAAATGGTAAACGGATTTGAGCTATAGCGCTTTTCTAGTCTTCTGACTACTCAAAGTGCTTTACACCACATCTACCCTTTTACACCCATTCACACACTGATAGCAGAGGCTGCTTTGTTAGATTTCCATCAGTGTTAACTTATCCCATTCATACACCGCTCCAATGGGAGCAGCTAGGGGTTAAGTGTCTTGCCCACAGACACATAGGACATGTCGCTGCAGGAGCTTGGGATCAAACTCCCAACCTTTCGGTTAAGAGACGACTGAATCCACTACTGAGCCACAGCCACCCCATCACCAAGTATGTCACGACCCAGTCACTCACAGCTGCCTGCCTCTCTGCCCATATATTCTGCTCACCTGTCCATTCCCATCACACACCTGTTACCTATTGCCTGATTAGCTCCCAGCTCATTTAACCAGTTCACTTTCACAACCCTCTGCCTGGGTTTTTTTGAGTGTGTTAACCCTAGCTTTCTAGAGTTTCTGTCTTTCAAATGTATTTATTATTTTAACCTTAGCCTGGATATGGGATTTCACCTCAGTGTTACCCCTTTAACTGTTTGCCTTGCCTGGATTTTTATCCTTGTATTTTCTTTTGTAATGTAAGATTGCTGTTTTTTTAACGAAGTTTTGCAATGTTTATTTCGCCTTGGAACTGTGCCAGAGTAGCTGTAAACTGAGTCTGTCAGTCTAGAATTACCTCCTCCAGCACTGACATCGTCAAGCCAACAAAATAATTAAGACCTAGGGCTTACTTGGTTTAACTTCTTGCACTTATTTGAAGCTTAAATATTCTGCAGATGAAACTCAGAAAATCCAATAAAAAACTAATTTATTTGGCTTTAAAGATGCAGAATTAACATCAACAAAAATCCTGTATGATTGAGACGATAAAACATCATTTATGTTCATTAGTCAGGAGAAACTTTCAGTAAAAACAGTTGCAAATTAAACCCCACAAAAAACATATTTTTTGTTATTCCACATTTTCTAACTACTTCATAATACTTAAAGCACAAAGAAAGTTGAGAAATCTTGGTAGAATTTAATTAGAAATGAAAAAGACTTAAGGGCAAATATGTGGCAATATCTTAATAAGTGAGTTCATTTTCATTTTAGCGAGTAATTAAGTTTGGGATTTGTACACTAGTGAGGAGTACTGTGTTTTATCAAAGGAAATCAGTACTGAAGTATACGCAGAGAGAAAAAACTTTGAAGGGCTCTGTCCCTGTAGAAAGACATAGCTGCGTTAAAAGAGGAGATAAACCCCTCTTCTATTACTCCCTAATCCTGCAGAGACATCCCACACTCTGGAATCTATAGGGTTTCTTTCCATTTTTTCTTTATTTTCTTTTTTTTTTGGGGGGGGGGAGGGGTATTACACTTTGAAATCCTGTGCAGTGTTTTCTCTCCAGTGCTAACCCCAGTGAGAGGAGGAGCAGTGTTGGGTGAGAAAGGAGTGGAGAGTCAGGGTGAAATGAAGGAGGAGAAAAACAGATTCCCATTAAGCAAATGTCCGTCCTTTTCATGATGTATGAATGAACACACAATCATGACAGTGTTGCGTGTATTTCTGTCTTGAATGCAGCTAAAGAAGCCACAACATTAGCCATGCTCAGAGAAAACCAGTGAATCTGTATATTTCAGATGGACACAGGGTCTTTAATGTTTCATCGGGTAGTTTCAGTTCATATCAATCGTTTCTGCGCATGAAATATTTAACATCTACTTGTTTATTGAAATATTTAACGCTTCAGCTCTATTCATGCTCCAAGAAGCTGGGAGAGACTTTTTGGCAGGGTATAAATTAGAGTTTTTTTTCTGCAAACTGATGAAAATAAGATTACCAATGAGAGTCAGAGATCCCACGACTGAAGTACAAACAGGCCACAACTGGAACATACTGGGGCTAAAAACATCCAATGAAACTGAAACACATCTTGTGGAATATTTCTAGCATTTCTCTGACTGTTCAGCTTCTCCTTTGGTTTTGGTGTAACCAAGTTGAATAATGAAAACAGTGTATCACTTAATATTTCTACTGGCAGTTATCTGACGAGCATTGTCTGCGAGGCTCTCCGGGATGCTCTTTGACCGAACTTTAAAGGGCAGCTTGTATATGACCAGCAGGGTCTCCTGTAGGATGTCTGTTCTAATGAGAGCAGGCTGAGCGGAGCCAAATGCAGTCTGATCCGTGATGTCCCTGGTAATACGCTGGCAGGCCGTAACCGCTGGCTGGCTGAGCGGCTCTTACCGCTGTGTTATTAACACAGATCAGTGTACCTGCATCTCTTCAAACACGATAAGCTTCAACACACAGCTCCACTCGGTTCCCTGTGTGAGATGCCTAATGCCCAACAATAGGAAATTAAAAATGTTCTCTCTGAGTACTGCTACCATCTCAATAAGACCAACTTTAAAGACTGTCTGAGAATTTTGCCTTTGACCTTTCTGGATTAATATCTCTTTTATTTGATTCGCTTTGATTTCTGTGGCTCTGCAATTGTATACATCCACCAACAATTGAAGTTGAAGCTATTATCCATATCTGTCCACACTTATACGAAGTGAAGACGTTGGATGAATCAATTCAATGTTTTATGAGATTTTTTTTATGAGGTGATAGTTGTTTCTCAGAGACTAAAACAGAGGAATAAAAAGGATTTATGAAGGGAAGGGCTCAGGAGAATAGGATGGGCATAAGGTCATAGTGATTGATACCACCAAAATCAAATCACTGCATCCCTAAATTCAAGCGGGAATTTGTGCCAAATCTAAAGCAATACCCTCATGGCGTATTGATATCACTTTCCCAAGAATGGGAGAGATGGATAGATGGAAGGATGGACAACCTGAAAATAAAATATCTCATGCCATGGCTGTCAACAGCTCATAGAAACAAAAATAGATCAAAAGGTCTTTTTACATTACTAATATCATGTTCATGTTTTTCAAGTTGGTCGTCCCACTAATTGCGTCAAAATATTCCTTCTCCCCCAGCGTGTTATAAAGAGAGTAACTCCAATGTAAGACAAGCGAACAAGGGTGAACAAGTCCTCCTTCTGTAAAATACCATCTATTTATAATTTCACTTCTTGTTGGCAGTTAAGTCTGAACTTAAGATATATTTGGTCATTATCTCCGATGTAATCATAAACAAATCATTCATCTGTATAAGAATAATAAGAAAAAAGATGCTTCTTTATCAACGTAGAACTTTATCAACGTAGAAACCTGTTGGTATATAGTAAACAGGAACTGTTTTAATCAAACTGAAATTAACTAGAATTCTCAATACATCATAAGATTTAAGCAATCATGGCAAGTCCCAGCCCAGCATAACTCCAATAATCCATTTTGATTTGTAAAAAAACATCAATGGTAAGGAGCCCTGCGTGGGTCCTTAATCAAGCTGACCAACAAACAGAGGTGCTCTTTGAGGAGGGTGGAATGAAACAATGAAAACAATAGGCCATACATATCACTTGAGTAAAGTAGGCAAACACAAAAAGGTAACCAAGGCACTCTGTTCTGTTACAAAAGTTAAAAAGCCCTTATTAATTCATGGCTACGAGTAAAGTTAGAAACGTGTGGCACATCGTCACGTTTCAGCTCATCAGAGCCTTCATCAAGGCTTTTAATATTTTGTAACAGAACAGAGTGCCTTGGATACCTTTTTGTGTTTGCCTACACTCCTAGAAATTCCACTGTTAAAAAAACGGTAAATAACTGGCAGTAGGGTTGCCAGGAAGTTAATGTAAATTTAACGGTATATTGCTGTTGCTGAAATGGACAGTTTTCTACCGTTTTGTAAATACAGCAAAAAGCTGTTATTTTAAACCTTAACAGGAAAATACTGTTTAAAGGATTAACTGTAAGAGGTATATTTGCAGATTTTTAGTGTGAATTGTAATAACTATGTGGAAAATCATACAGCTGGATAAATAACATGCTGTCCAATGAATATGATTAAATTGCCTATTACCCAACCAGAAGTAAAAAAATAAAATAAAAGAAGCAGGCCTATTGTTTTTAGCAATCAGTGGCGAGCTTCTGCTTTCAAAGCTTGACCTGGGTCACAAGCAAGTCAGCTGCTAAGTGCCCCATTTTGAGAGAGATGAAAGCTGCGCTCTCAAAAAAAACCCAAGGAAATTTAGTTAAAGAGGCAATCAAACGAAATAACAGATTGGCATACAAATTCTGGGAGACTTTGTTGTTGCCCTGCAGGACCCAGTGGAAACGATTAGTGGCTGTGAGATGGAAGGCAAGTCAAACTCTTAACATGTGCTGTTGTTGAAGCTTTCATGAAGTTTCATTTAGCTTCTCTTGTGCAGATCTGAGGAGCCCGAGGAGCCACAGATGAACTTCTAAGATGTCTAAACCTAGAATAGCACACTGACGAGTTTCTGTCTGTTGTCACTGCATTCTCAAATCTCATAAATATTAGATGCATTGTGTTCTCTGATACTGAGATTGTGGCTGACATTACTTAAATAATGAAATAAAAAAGGGACATTTCAGAAGACAGCAAGATGTGTGAAAAGCACAGGCTCTGCCCAAGAGATTGCGAAGGGAAGGAGTGAGGCTCTACCAACGTCTGCGTCTTTGCAGGCCATGTGGCATTTCTTTGCGACGCCAGACTGTCTGTGTCAAAGAGAAATGATGTTTTAAGAAGGCCTTTGTAAATGTGTAAATCAGACGCAGGCATTAGTCTACAATCCCTCTGAGCTGTGTTTCGCATAGCCGTGCCACATCTCTGTTTGTCAGCGTTGAGGAATAGCAGCTGTCGAAAATGATGCGGTCCCATTAGTGACGGAATCCAAGCTGAGACGGAGCCAGACAGAAAGCCGCTGTGGGGACAAGACGATAACAAGGTACTCATTGGAGATGTGAGGGATGGTGTTCAGGCATCACTCTCTATGTGTGTGAAGAAGAGATGGAGGGGTTAAGATAAAGACAGAGACAGAGACAGAGAGAGAGAGAGAGAGATAGGAGAATAAGAAAGAGAGGGAAACTGTTAAGGGGAAAAAAACGATGGGTGAGATAAGACGAGACAAATAGAGAGGGGAACAATGTGACTGGGGAGGAAGACCGAGTGAGTAGAACGGTAATCACAGGGAGGCAACTCTGAAACACACGAATCAAAGCATTGACAGAGAGAGAGGAGCATATACAGAGGCCCAATAGCCAGAGTGCTCTGAAATATTGGCAGCTTTATTCACAGGGAGTCACTGATCTGTCATCCTGCTCATTGTTTCACCTCTGAGATAAGCAATGTGCATCAAAGCCGGATAAAGACACAAGCACGCTAGCACAGCCAGAAAGGTTTAGCTGTGATTAGCAAGCAGGTTGATTGATTTCTTGATAAAAAAACAACAACAACAAAAAAACAGTTTGATGTTGGGGCCGGGTAAACTATCCTAACAATCAATATGATTGATCCCTAGTGTAAAGGGTATATTTTAAAAGTTGGCTAGCTGTTCTGAACATGATGCTACAACGGGGGGGATGAACCCAGAAAAAAAGGAACAACAGATAAAAGTTTGGAATCAATGGTACTACAATGCCAAAAAAAAAAAAAAAAATCCAATTTGTAATACGGAGCATTTAAAATATAAAATGTACAAGTGCAGGCACTAAAGATGGCAAAAGTGGTTAACCTTTATGATTAAAAAAATATGACAGGAACAGTATTCAGTACAAGTCAGCATAACATCCCCTCCTTTTCCAAACCATAGTAGGGGGACTACAGGTGTCTTTCTGCTTAACTGTTAACTTTAGCCTGATGCTAACTAGCTAACAAACTAGCTAAGAATGGTCAAGACCCATTTCATTAAAACGGCATAAAACCCTGAAAAACACTCAATGCAACAAGAGTAATACAGAGCACTTGTTCACAAGTGCTTTGCTTGAACTTCAACTTTCCTGCCACCTACTGTAACTTAAAGCTCCTGTGAGGACTTTTGAGTTGGTTATGAAACAATCTGAAATAGGGCTGCCACCCTTCAGTCAATGGTCGATTAGCTGGTCAACGAGCTCTCGTCTGACCAAAATCTCATTGGTTGGACAATCACGTGTTACAATCATAGGGCAGATAAGCTGAAACCATGAGGCCTATTATCAGGGGTCGGAGGGAGACCAGATTAGTAAAATTGTGTCATATATCTTACTCATTTATGTCTGGTTTATTAATCATGTGGTTTAATGGAAAGAAGGTCAAAGTCATCCTGACATTGGAGTCTCCTATTCTACAAGAGACTGACTACTGCCAGGCACATTGCTCCGCCTCCAGTTGGCAACATGTCAATAAAGTCCGGTCTACCTAACTGTGTTTGATGCTAAAATATATATAAATAAATAAAGCATGAAATACTATTTAGCTGCCCGCAACAGGGTGATGATTACAAGGTTTCCCACACATAGACAATTCTCAAGCGGGCCACCAGGTATAATTAAGCCAATATTAAGTTTATTTAGACTACAAGCCAAGGTGCATTGACTACACTGTCCCTGATTAGATTCATCTAGAGATAGACTTACGTGCATATATATTTTTTTCAACGACCAATCGATTGGTTGAAGCTTGGCTGTTATTTCGGTTGACCTGGTTTTCTTTGGTTGACCACAAACCTTATGCCTCTTTACAAAAGCAAAGAGGTATGAAAACTGATGATTTCTATTTCGCTACTTCTAATGACTGAAACTGTTGCTATCAGGTAGGTGTCACAAAAAATGAATTACAGCCCTCTAAAGAAACAGTCTTGTCTTTTTGTTTTTTACATTTTCCATGGGAAATAGATTTTTTTAATATTGATCAATTCGATTGTTAAAGAAAGCAGGATTTTTTTTGTTAAAAAATGCATGTACAGGACATTATTAGACATAACTAAACTAAAAGTTACTTACAGGAGCTTTAGTAATCCAATAAAGCTTCAATGTTTCTCCATATTAAACAGCTAAAATGGAAGCTGAAAACAGTAGAATATTAATTAAAGCCCTGCCTAATAGGATTTGAATACCATCTGCTACAATATAACTTTCTAAAGTTTTTTATTAATCTACCGTGTTAGCTTTGAACCATATTGTGCCAGTAAAGAAAAGCCAATATTTCCATAAGTATTGCCACTCTGATGAACAACACATATGCTCATTCTTGCTGCCAACTCAGAGGAATAATAAACACAACATGCTGCCATACAACTCAATATATAATCATAGACCCTGATATACTGGACTTCGTAAGTCAAACAGAAATACTTGGAGTTAAGGGAATCTATTCAGCACCAAGAACAGTGTACACTACCTTAAGGCTTGGACAATATAATTTTGTTCTGATTCGACTTTATCAAGATTCTGGGTGCCAATTTGATGTGTATTAGGATTACGAAGCATTGTGATAAACAAAGTATTGGGTGTCTATAATTTAGTATCTGTCATTGTGGTTTTATTTTCCTTTTACATTAAAACTAAAGAATCATACAATAGGAGATATTGTAGAAGATCAGATATCATGAGATATCATGAGTAATACTTCCAAAAACACACACCACATGTCAGCCAGAGATTGGTTAAATGATTGGCTGCCTGGAGCTGCAACAATCAGCACCTTGCTGATCAGTTTGGGCTGAGATGTGTCAGCAATGTGCCAGGAGCGGCTGAATAAACTCTAAACAAACACTCTGAGCACTCTGAAAAAGATGTTGGGTGCAGCATTTGCCTTCCAAGTATCCACACCAGCTGATTTCCCTCCTCACTGGGGACAGCTCTGCAAAAAGACAAATGGACTTATCCAGCCTGTGAGCTAACAAGGGCTAATGCTAGCAGGCTAAAATGAATCAGTAATCACTTCACCAGTTCTGTGCTATAAGCACATACACTGACCTGAAACATATACGCAGGCAGTTCACTGGATCTAAAAACTGTGATCCACTTTTTGCGGATGGCATCTAATGCTTTATAGTATTTCCTTAAAAACCGAATGGCCATTACCTAAGATCATAAGCTAAGTAGCTAAGTATCTTACTTGCTCACACAGTTGAGACAGTTGTATGAAACTGAATGAATACATGCATGACAACAACTCAAAAATGGTTCTTCTTCATTTGAGATGTAACAACAGACAGCTAGTTTCCCCATTAATAATCTTTATGTATTTATCAGCCGGTTCAGTCAGAGAGACTGAAGGGGGACGACACTAAGCTATAGCTTTATTAATTAACTGTAAGACTCGGGGGGCCCTTGAGAAAAACAAGACATGCTTATCTACAACTTTTCTCTTTGGGATACTTTGCGGACTGCTTCCCTGTTGCAGAACCTGCTGCGTCACGGATCATGTCCCCTGTCAGCTGCTACACGGTCGGTATCGTTCCCCTGCTTTGAAGTTTTGTTTTCTTTGCACTTTTCTGATTCTGGGTTTGTTCAGCTCAGGTTTTTACGTTTTGTGTGTGTCACTGTACATGACCTGATTGACAGCTCAGGACTGATGAGGGGGTGTGTCAAACAGACCTTGGTCAGTGCTTCAGCAAGGAGCATTGACTTTAGAGCAGCCAAAAAAAGAAAAGAACACAGATTATGCAAGCCTTAATTATGTATTCAAAAACAAAGTCCCAACCAGCCCTAGCCAGAGGTCGGGGCCTCGGGTTCCATAGGGCTTGGGTCAGGTTGCTGACCTATTATACACACAATACTTTTTAACCTGAAACACCCTGAAGCAAACCCAGCTTTATTGCTCATTTTCCTCTAAATGGGACCATAACTCACAAAATAAACATCATCCTGTGTTGCAGAAGATTTGGAACTAGCCATTAGGAACATAAACCCATAATGGAAAATGCTTACTGAGGTAGTAAATCAACTGAAAACTTGGGCCTTTTCTTATTCAATCAAACTCTAATTTGCAACCAGTGCAGTCGTCCCCCTGTTGGCCATTGCAAAAAAAGACTTTTAAAGCTTTGTCCATCTCATATTCACAATCTATGTCACAGATAGTTTAACAAAACCTACAAGACACCTCGTATATATTTTGAACTAGCTATTAGTCTGGTTCGTTTTTCATTGCATTAACATCAATATTCATTGGCGCATCAGGTCAGAGCTAACACACACACAGAGTGTCCCAGAGAAAAAAAATGCATATAGCAACCATATAAAGGTAGTTTTCAGTTTGAGATCATACAGAAAAAAATAACAAAATCACATTCATACAAATGTGCTTTTAAGCATTAACTTGATACACATAACACTGCATGCACATTAACGGGGATAAAGTTCTCGTGTGTGTCTGTGTGTTATGCACTGGAATACTAATTAGAGCAAGTTCATTATTTGTGAATGCTAAGAGCTAGTTAGCTTTTACATAGAAGAAAGTGTTTGCTGGAGAGCATGCGCTGTATGTGAGCAGTGTATCAGTGCATTTAAGCATGCGTATAAAGGTGGGATTGTATAATTACTGCTATAGAAATATAATTGCATCCTTGAAATGTGGCAATTATATGTGGTAATTACACAGGTTGTATGAGTCAGACTTCTATGAGCAGCCGAATGGATGACAGCTCCCGAGCCCTATGAAGCCTTCCAAGACCATTTATTGCATGACGTTATATTAATAGCACCTCTCTTGCTTTCACAGCGAGGGTGCCTACTCTTACTGTTTCAGCTAATTACTATGGCATTAGACTGTACTGCACTCTTTGTCCTTGGTGGACTTGCCAGCAGACCCATGTGGATTGTGATCGTCTGACAGCTGTTTCTGATTTTCAGTTGATTATACGCACATCCCCAGTTTTAATTTTGGTGATTGCGCTTAATTAAGATTTTGTGATGGCTCCCAAATCACGTTTAAGCCAATAACTCAGATCTGATTTGCAATCAAACCGTGTTTTAATCAGAGCACAGTTTTATCATAGGTGCATACTAGAAATGGAAATAAAACTGGTTAAAAAGACCAGGATGAAATGACAAAACTACAAAGGAATCCCAACAGCATTGTTAAGAGCTCCCCAAAGGTAGGATGTTTACTTGTACTAAGTGATGAAGAACCACAAATAAGAATTCTAGTGCTTCCAGATATAGCCAATACGAGGGAATTATGTTTGTTTTATAAATCTAAATTCTTCTTTTTTCTTCGTTTATAACTTAATGTTCCTAGGAGGACATCTTATCCCTGCAGAGATGTGTTGCACATTTGAGATATTTTTAACTTATTATACTTGCGATTCGCCCAATTAAATCTACAATTAATGCAGCAGTGTGTGTGCTTCAAGGAAAATCTAATGCATATGACATAAAACCAAGATTAAGCTTCTCACAGACGCTACAAAATGCCTCAAAAACAAAGCACAAAGAGCAAAAGTATCTTATCGTGCTTTAAAATGTTATTGCTATGACATTCTCTTGGATGGTGGTGTTAGTGGGCTCTACTCTCTGCTGATTATATTTCTCTTCACATTTTCTCGACCTTAATGTACTTCCATCATCTTGCCGCAGACAATTGGGAAATGTAATTTCTTCTTGTTGAGTGATTGGCTTGGAAAGCACATGAATGTCCACTTGGGCGATGTATGTCTCTGTCTTGGAGCAAAACCAGACCATCCACAAGGACATGCTTAATCAGCAGATAGGTCGTCCAGTGTGCAGAAGAGAGCGAGGCTTTTATAGGAACACTTTGTCCATCTCTCCGTCCATTGCTTCTGGGAAATAAAGGCATCTGAGGCTATATATGTTTGTAATAGACAGAATAAATGTTTTTTGTCCTTATATGTTTACACTGCCTGCCCATTTTCCATTTGAGTCTGTACTGCACTCATGGTTTCAGCCATTGACGCTAAACATGAATATATTGGCTTTCAACTTGAAAATAAAAGTTTCCATTCAGGAGAAGCCTAAGTAAGCTTCCAATGTCTGTCCTTTTACTCTGTCCTTCCTTTTTGTGCTTTACATCAACTGGAGCAATGTTCTACTTTTAAAATGGGAAAAAAAATCAATTTGTGCCGCGTTTGAATCGAAGAAGTTTCCAGTGGTTGGACACAATGTACTCATGAGTTGGTGACAAACCAGCAATAACTCCCCAATAAGAAACCTTTCAGCTCCAGCAAAGGAGAAGACAACTGTGCACAGTATTGGCCCAAATTTTTTAGTTCATTGCATCTGACATATCTGGAACAAAGGAGCCCATAGTTCTCTCAGCAACCTCTGACATCAATAAGAACAGGCGCTGTAAATGGAAGCAGGCAAGCATGTTTGACTGTAGTCTGCACACAACACAGGGATACAGCTGATGATTTTTCAAGGCTACTGCTGCAACGTGTGCTGAAAAATGGGGAAGATGGTGCTGGGGCATTGTACCAGTGCAGAGGCTCATTAGCCTTTTTCTCAGTTCACCAGTTGTGATTATGAATCCTGTCATCATTTCTTCTGTGTATGTGTGTCTTATATCTGTCAGTGAGAGTTTGCATGTGTGTGAAATATATTAGAATGACATCCTACGGGTGTTAGATTTAGCTTTTTATATCTCACACTCAAATGTCTCAAAAAGACAGAATTGTATCTTTACGGCAAATAGTTTAATTGGATTCACAATTCGACATCTGAAAGTCATAAATATCTAATGAGTTGAAGTTTGAACTCAGGTTCCATTTAAGTTTGCAGCAGAATCCTTTTTTTTCTGAGTGGCTTTAGTGCCTCTTTTTTTTTTTAGGTAGTTGTTTCATAGCGGTAGTCTTCCACATCAGTTAGTACAAGAAACTAATAAAAAGTCATTTTTTTTCCTTCCTATAACTAACTTGACATGTTGTGAGCCAGTATGATACCTCATGCGACGAGACGGTCATTAAACCATGAAATTGAGAAATGGAACCTGGCTTGAAAAAAAAAATGAAGGGAGAAAAATGAGCGGAGTAAAGCGTCGAAAATAATAGAGGCAAGAGAAACATTGTACTTGGCATTTTTTGAGCTTCGTACAAATGCATTTGCAGAAAACATTTAAGGCCTGATTCATACAAATTTTATGTTGCTTTTGCGTCTGATAAACCTGTGCAAATGAAACAGTTTAATTCACAAAATACATGCAAAGAGTCTCATACATCCATATCTTGCCTTTATTAGATAGGACAGTTTAAGAGATATGGAATGTTGGGAGTAGAGAGTGGGGGATGACATGCAGCAAAGGGCAGAGGTCGGATTTGAACCCACGGCCGACGCGATGAGGATTATTAGCTCTGTACATGCGGCACGCAACACAACTGCCAGGCCACTCAGCGCCCCCTTTTATGCATATTTAAACCAACTGTTATGGAGTCATTTGGGGAAAATTTCTATGTCTATGCAAATCAGCCTTGTTGCAAAAAGTGTTAAAAATCACCAGCATGGTTTAATTGAAGCAATAACTGTCTGTTGACACGAGGTGGTAATAGCAGTGCAGTATTTATAAGTGATGTCACGCTCAAACTGTGATCAGTGAACAATTCCGCCTCTCTTTGACTTAAAAATAAACGCTCTGTAAATCAAGTCTGTAAATATTACTTTAATATTAATGATTATTAATTTAACCAGGGGTTAAAGGCTTTCTTTGTAGGATATACACTCATAATGGAGATAAACTGACTGTTCTGCACCTTTGCTAAAAGCTATCCCCTAACATTGTCAGCAGTTTGTGTTTTTTTTGGCGTCATCTTATGCACTCTTGATGAGATTTATATGGAGGGATTAATACTGTGTACAAGTAGATTTAGAGCTTGGTTGCAATTAGCTTAGCTTAGCACAATGACTGGCGCAAGGGCCAACAGCAACTGTGACCATCAAAAGAGAGAGAAAAAAACCAGTGCCTTCTGTCCAGTTACAGAGGCTTCTTAAAGTGTTGTATCACCTTGAGGTTTCCAATGAAGAAATAAGGACACGTAGAAATCATGTACCCTGCCTAGAAAATACTTCAGCATATGACCTACTGCATCAATTTAACCCCCTACTCAGCATGGGATGAACATTAGATGAATTCATTTATAACATTTGGGGTTGCTGACAGGTTTTGTTACAACCAGACAAAGCTTCTCAAGCAGTTTCTCCCCTCTGTATACAAAGCTTACCAAACCATTTCTTGGCTGTAGCTTTATTTAGCATAAAGAGAAATGAGTTGTAGAATCCTTCTCATCAAGTCGTTGGCGAGAAAACAAATAACAACTAGCTCAAAACATGAGGTGGATTTTCTAAGGTTTTTATTTTTGGGCTTTTTACATCTTTTATTAGAGATAGAACAGTGGATAGTGAAGTGGGGAATGACAAACGGGAAAGGAGCTACAGGTTGGATTCTAACCTGGGTCGCCCGCTTGGAGGACTATATTCTCCGTATATTGACCGTGCACACTAACAACTAGGCTACCGGTGCCTCATGAGGCTCCTTTAAGTGAATATATTCCAGTTGACACTGCCCCTCGCCCCTGAGCTGGTAAACAATGTTGCTAAATATATGGACTGTTCACACGGCAGTCTTTCTTAGGCTGCAGCACACGCACAGTGTGAGGCTGTGTGTCCATTGGATGAACAAGACTGTGTGTCGTTTCTTTAAAACAGTTTGTTATGCTCATTAAAACATGAACTTGAACTTGAACGTTGTTAGAAACGTTTGATGACATGAAGACAATAAACATTGAATCCCAAAATGATGGTTGATAAATGTTTTAATCTTTCCATGAATGACACACTGTATTTGTATTTGTAACTGTTTATTTCAGAAATAATTAATACCACAATGTTAGTTTTGTCTAATCTGTGAAGTGTACTATCTATATATTTATGGTTATTTCTTTGATATCTTTCAGATCAAGTCTGTAAGAAATAATATTTCAAATGTCCAGAAATTGTATTTTTCGAGGATATAACTTATAGAGCAAGGCAATCAAACCTCCCGCTGATACAGATAATGATTCTGCATTCATATCCAGAGTACGTTATGCTCAACCACAAATGGCAAACAATATCATGCTAAAAAGGGACATATGTAAAGAAGGAATTTAATCTCAAATCCTGAATCTCATAAATCCTTAACCACACAAAATTTCAAAGGAGTCCCAGCTCACGTCACCATTCAAGTATAAAAAAACTCCACCATTACGAAAAGCACATTTTGAAGTTCGATCTTTGCATGACATTTCAGTATTCAAAAGGAAATGAAAAAAAAAACGTACTTTGGAAAGTACAGTTTGTTCTATATCTAATGTGCAGTTCAGTAAGGGTGTGATTAGATTTCAATAAAGTGCTGAAAACCATCAGAAGTGGCCTTCAATCACACTTATTAAGAAACTCAAAAAGAGAGCTTTGAAACTCAACTGGGCTCAAAGTCAAATGCACAAGGATAGCAACAGTATCCCAGTCTTTAAAGAGTCCTGCCATGCAAATATTACAGCAGTGTCAATGGAAAATGTTGGATATACACTAACATGATGGTGTGGGGGGGTACCTGGACTGAGCAGAGAACTTCTAGGTCTAACACACTGGAGAGTAAAAAGTGCAACATTTCGGAAGGTGTTTTGTGAGGGGTGTAGTGAGGTAATAAAAAACAGTGTTGCTCCATGGAGTGTAAAATGGGAGGGTTTGGCAATGTTGCAGGAGGGGAGGACAGCAGGAGAAGAAGTGTGGGTCGCTGGGGTAATTTAGCTCTGATGGCAGTGCGTTGTCGTGAAGCAGTGGGGAGGGAAGCCCATGCATCACACTGCAGCTGTGTCCGGAGTGCACTCTTATGATTGATCACCTCACACCCCGCTTTAATTTAAAGTCAATGGCGTCTATAGATACCTGTCAGAGCCGAGCAACCTGTAATGTCTCCTCACAGGCCGGGACACGCACTCCTCGTACAGAGGAGATGCCAAACGCCAAGCGGAGCTTCCACAGCCCGACCACACCAGGAACAAGAGGAAGAGAAAGAAGGCGAGCCAAGTAATCTGTCATCCAGCTGTTTGATTTCTGGCAGCAGTGGCACAAGGTGGAAGGTGTTCAGCGATGATTTGAGCCAATGAAGGAATGCAGCGATATATTAATAGATATATTAAGAGGAAATTCCTATCTACGGATCTATAGTTTAATTTTTAACCTTTATTTTAACAACAATATTCCCACTGAGATACCACATCTCATCATCAAGAGAGTTCTGGCCTAAAGCTTACACAAAAGGAAAGGACAAACGACAGACTATAACGATCAGAAACTACATCAATCAATAAATGAGCAGTGTTCAGCTGCAGGACGTGCATAAAGTTGGAAAAATAATCCCTCATTTTTGTTTTAAAGGTCTTCCAAGCTAAAAGATTTTTTGTAGTTTAAGGTGATCCTTTTGTAAGTCAGACCAGGATGAGGGAGCAGAGACATCAAACAAAGTCTTTAACCAAAGACACGGCGAGTTTATGGGACAAGAAAACCCAAGTATGTGTTTATATGATAGATTCCATGACCTTAACTTTTAAAGGCAAACTTTTCTTTTTAATTTTTGACACAACATGCCCCTCACCCTAAGCCTCCTACTTTCTTACAAACACCTTTGTCGTCTAACGCCAGCTCTTATTTCAAATGCTCTTCGTGCTCTTTGTTTTTCTCATTAATCTGTACCACAAGGGGAAAGGCAAAAAAGACACATTAGGGTCTTACAGATGAAAAATGGGATACATAGTTCCTTTCATGTACCTGGCGAGTCGACAACTTTCCGCTTTACAAATGACATCAGGCCTCCCAGGGAAGCAAGATCACACCCATTAAATGATTCATTTCCTTCGAAGATTACGGTTTATTTTTGGCAACGGACTTTTGGGCCGGCTAAATCATTGAAAAAGAACAAGGTGGTGATGCTGAATCACTTGAGTGCCACATTACATCCTTCGATAGATGATAAAAAACTGTCTCTTGTGTTGGTAAAGACAAATGTTTTACCAATCACAAGCAGATTTCAAATGTCTTCATTATAAGTTCTAACTTATTTCCATATCCTTATGTTGCAAGGTTTTTGAAAAGTCAGTCACCTCTTACATCACCCTACAAGGTCTCCCTCCCTATGGTTTTGTCTTTTGGCCTCGTAGTATCACTATCATTAAAGCAGACCCTTAGGATCCCTGCAGGCAAAACCCTATTCTGATTCGTTGTCCGTGACCTCCACTCTTGCATTCATAATGCAGGACCTCATCCCGCAGGGCAGGACAGGCACCTACACTGCTTCAGGATGCGAGTAGCCTGGAGCAGGAGAGGTATGAATATTTGACATCTCTTCAGGTTTAAGGTCATGTACTGTGGGTTTTACATATCCACAGAAACACGCACACGGGATACTCACAATACAATACAGGTGCCTGTTGTGGAGGATCTGTGGGTTTACCTGTAAAGGATGCAGGTGTATTGTGAAGTTAAAGATGCACTAAGCAGAAGCTGTAGATTTTTGCAGGTTTTCAGCACTGCTGTTGACATTTTTTAGTCTCCTTACATTTTGTGTGTTCCCAGGTTTTGGGTAATTATCTTCAAACTACCTACAGAAAAGGAATGTGTTTGTTTTCTGTCTGAAATTTGGAATTTTTCTTCAATACTTAGGGGTTGGCTTGTTTGCTGTCGACCCATAAGTTAGTATGTTGAGGTGATGTTCACTTACACTCTCAACGGCGACACATTGTAGACCTGCAATGTGCTAAAAGCTTTAAGTCCCCATTCAACACATTTTCAGAGTATCTAACTGCCGTGTCGTGATGTATTTCCAATTAAAACTGGATAGAACCAATCACAAGATAAAGGCGGGACATAACATCGAGATGGATTTTACTGGATGGTTAGCTTCGACAAAGTTATGAATGGCTGAAACTTTAGTTAATACTAGGATGAATAATCAGAAAGAAGTCAGGTTTAAGGAAGAGAAAATATGGTTATTTTGATGTAAGAAATGATTCTTTATTAAAATATTAAAATATATTTTGGAGATAATGGGATATTAAAACTGGGGAAATGTGTTTTTCATTACATAGAGACTTTAAGGTGAGGGGACGACATGCGGGAAAGGAGCCACAGGTCGGATCCGAACCCGTGCTGCCCGCCTAAAGGACCAAAGCCTCCACACATGGGACTCGCATGCAGTAGACTCAATTCTTACAGTTATAGCGATAGAAAAATGTATTTAGCAGAAGATCATTTTGCATACGGGCAACAAAAACAAAACTATCTCATTCTGTAAACCCTTCATCTACAAGTTGGGGTTGACTTCTATCAGCTCAACTATGAAGTGATTTCTCATTCATGGATTAGTTTCTACATATCACAAGAACATTTTACAAAATAAACCTTTCTACAAAAGTATGTTCTCTCTGCTCTTCTATCCCTTCATCCGCTTTGTAACCCTTGAGGTTTATCAAGTGACCCCAATAGATGTGTTCTTAAAGTTTTATGAAGACAGTTATTTAAAAAAGGATAACAACGATTTCATTCAGCTATCTCATTTTGGAATATGCTCTATTCATTTAGAGAGAATAGGGTCGTATTATGAAGAGGAACAAAATCTCTTTGTGTACAGCCAGCATAAGGCTATCACATGTTAGGCTTGAGCAAACTCCAGCACAGTGCACCCACTGCAGGGGAGGAGGAGCATATGTCCGTTTTGTTCATTTCACGCACAGTAAACTGTGTCTGATTGTGCCATGTCACCCTGTTGCTCCAAATCTGTGTCTGCACGTGCATACCTGTGCATGAGGGCGGGCAGCCTGTGTAGGCAGCAGCTTATCTGCCATAGAGAATCACATTTTTGGATACACTCCATTTCACACTGTAATTGAGATAAGTGCCTTTGCCCCGATCAGCCATGCAGAAAACACAGAGGGAGTAAATCAATGTCCAGTCATAAAGCCTGAAGGGTCAGAGAGAGGTCTGGTGTTGTACAGTTTAGTCAAAGTACATTATTTCCAGGTCAGGCCCAGCACCTGCTGCATCCAAACATTTAGATGGTAGAACACTTTAAAAAAAAAACAACAACGAATCACTAAAAACTGTACATTACTGAATTGCTATTAAACTTTGACTCTTTTTGGACAGATGGAGCACATGGCAAAGTGAGAATGTGTCATAAATACAACATGGCTTAAACTTGAACAGATTTGCATGCTTGAAATGTGCAAGTACTCAAAAAAGCCCCGACAGATTGGAAAAGTGTGAATGAGATTTCTATATTCTGCCACCCTTGGTCAAGCCCAGTTTTTAAAATGGCCCACTCATCCAATAAGAAAACAAAAACTTATTGCTTTGCTCCAAGATTATTGCTGCTTTTGGAATCATTAGGTACTGGCTTCTAGTTACTCTGGTATACACTAGATGATATAAGACAAAAAGCTTCATCAACCGGCTTCTTATGACAGACAATCATCATCTTGTGTAAGTGGAAAGGGTTTGACATCCACTGAGCAGCAAACAGAGCCACCCTCGAAGCGCCAACGAGCCAGAAACAAACTAAATCCCATTTACTATATTTACATGGTAGCTCTATATTTACATGGTAGCGTACATGGTTTTCTCTGACATCACACTCAGGGTGGGAACCTGAAATGCTCTTTTAAGGTCTTACAGATTTGTTCTAGGGTTGAAAATCATATAAACATACAGAAACCAAATAATTCTAATAATTTCACCACTTCTTTATCAATCAACAAATAAAAAGACAAAAAAGTAATATTAATTCAGACTTAATTATATCAAGATGAATCAACAGATTTGATAATCCTTACATTTGCATTCGACTAATCCCTACCTTGCATCACCATTAGCTATCTAACATAATTTTCTTAAGCCTGCTAATGGAAATTTGGCTAACACTGTTAAGGAACATTTTTAAATGGTAATGTTGGCTGGGATGTTGTTTAATGCTAACGTAACGTACGTTATTATTGTATAGACTTCAAAAAAGTCTTATTAGATGCTGATCAAATGAGAAGTTGTGGAATAACAATAGTTAGATTACATTATGTTTACACGATCTGGAAACGGGAATGGAACAATACTGAAATGATCATAGAATTAACCTTCCCAATGTGAGCGTGATGTCGACAGGATAAAGAAGAAAATGGCATCTATGTGAATATGTGAGTGTATAATGACTTAGATACTGCTGGACTGAATGAAAAATAAAGTTGTCAAAATGATGACTCATAATAGCCCCTGTGTGCAGCTACAATCATTGTGAAAGCACAAAATTAATGGGATTTCCAAATACCATTTAATGCACTGTTTGTACTTATTTCAAGTGAACTAAACTCCAACACTGAACCAAAGAAATTACTACTTTTCTTCACAATGACAGGCTTACAATTATACAGTCAGCAAATCACACATTATTACTTAAACTGCAGTGGGCCGTGACATGCATTAACAGTGTGACATACAGAGACAAAAAGGCAGCCATGTACAGAAATAGTTCAAACTGTGAAACATTCAAAGCTGCCATTTTATCGGGAACTCTTCCGGTGGGAGAATTTTACAGCCTGCTCAGTTTGCAGATCATAAAAGGCTTTTATCACCTCCTGCATTACAGTTCATTGCCATGCACAGAACTAAATGTGTGCCTATTTGCATGTACATTACATGATAAGCTCGAGAGCGCCAAAGCCAAACTGTTTCCTGCGCTGTACTTAACGACCCACTCCACGCCACAGGGCATGACGGCGCTGCTCTAATAGTCAGCGCTTAGTCAAAGTAGGCATCCCTGAAATGTGGAAATCAATCATGGATGACAGCTCATTTGGGCTATCTAACAGGGGAAAGGCAGAGAACAGGAATAAAAGGGTAGAAATTCCAATTACACACTTGATGACCATATGTGCAACCCCTGGCTGACGGTGTTGACGCCTCCATCCAGTTGTATAATGAGCCTGCTGTGGGTGTAACTTATTCACTGGAGTTTAAACATCAGAAGGAAAAAAGAGAGTGCTGCATTGTATAGGATATCCAGGTGCTTCTATTGGGGTAGGGATGAGATAACAGACAGCTATTATGTCACTGTCACACCATGACAGGCAAATTATCTCATATAGCTGGTTGAACCTGGCTCCCTTTAGCTGATTAGAGTAATTAAAGTATAGCATGACATACTGTCAAATAGCTGTCTAATACAATATGCTGTATACGGTCTATTTTAATGCACAGTGCATTGAGCAGAGTAAAACACCTGTGGCTCATTGAATATGTTTTTTTTCTAACCACAGAAGATTAAAAAATATTAGTTTAATTTAATTTTATAACGCATATTTTAATACAGCTTATGAGTAAAACTTGCTTTTTTATTTGATAACTGGAGGGACATCAGAAATTCAATTCAAATGATAGAGATGTTTTGTGAGATGAAGCACAACCAATTGATTCAATTACCCAAAATACATTGCACTAAACTGTATATGTGACATTGGTGAAAACAAAATGGTTGAATGTCTCAAGAGAAATGTTTTTTTTTTGCTATGTAATACAGAAATGGTTAATCTGACATTATGCTATTTGATAAATGAGGGATAAACTAATTAAACAATGGTAAGGTTTCGTTGGTTTTCTTTTTACTGTGTCTGAGATGAACAAAAGAGAAAGAAGTGTACACGTTTTTCTTTTAAGTGCCGAGAGTGGGGAAAAATCTATTAACTAAAGAATTATGATGGCTGACTGACTAACATTGCATTGTTTTTCTCGAAAAAAATCGGCACACATGCATATCGTCTCAGCCATTGAAATTAGTGGTTGAGAGGGTTAGCAACTTGGTTTTCACCCAAGAAACAAGGGTTGAATCCTCCATGAAGCTATAGAGTGAATAACTAAAATCAAGCCAAATGAGACAATAACTGGAATTAGTGACTTTCCTCCACTTTCAGATATTTGTTTGCCTTGTTCTGAGAAACACAGGTGAACACTGAGGTAAATCATTTTCACACTAAAATCAGTACATCCCTAATAAAAAAAAAACTATTCCTCTAATTTTTCCTACAGTTTTCAAAGCCAGAGAAATCCTTCATTTTATATTTGTTACGACCTATGTCTTTCATGGCGCCCACCAAGGCAGACATGTCATGTTTATCGTTGCCATGGAAATACGTGATGGAAGTGGGAGCTGCTACTGAAAGCTGCTGTACTGCTGCTGTGTGTGCTGCTGTGATAAAAACCTCATGTCAATTATACTTGGATACATCGTCTTTAAACATGTTCTCTTCATCAGGTTCAGTTTCGCCCCTTCGTCTTCACTACGGTCAACCTCGGATTTTGTTTTCATGGAGGGTGGGGGTGAAGTAGCACAGAGAATCACTCCCATGAATCCCCGCCAGCCTCAACATCATCTTCTGTTATTGTTTTGATTACGAGCCCCCTGGTGGCAGAATTAACATACTGTGTGTTTAACATAAAGTAAACTTTTAACATTTTGTTAGAACTAGAATTATTTTTGTTCAGTCTGCATGAGAAAAAAAAAATCATCTTTAGGCTAATACAACAAATCCAAAAGATGAGATCACCGTGCCTCAGACTGACAGCAGCTTACATGACCCATTTAACCTCCTTGCTAGCAATGCAAACCCCACAATCTGTTCATTGGCCCTCCTGTCACCCGTGGACGGAGCAGCACAGCTGCCTGCCTGGGAATCAAACTGCTCAAAACTAATATAATTTTGTCTGGGCAATCTAATAAAACACAGGAGCCATCTTCCTCTCTTTCCTGTCCCTCCTCCCCATCCTCCCATGTCTGTCCTGCCGGAAACACTATGATTCATAAGAGATGTGGCAACGGCTCTCAGTATGCGATGAGCGAAAGGCACCTTGGGGAATTTTATGATCCATGACGAAGCGTCCGGGATCATTTTGGATGTATGCATGTGTCACCGCATATTAATAATGGCCTCTGTCTCATGAAAGCGGCAGCACACCTTCAAAGGAGATAATTTAATCTTCTCCCCGCTGAGCCTCCTCTCCTCTCAGTGCGCTTGCTAAGACTTCCCTCAGAATGGCAGTCAAAGGAGCCATCGCTTACATTGTGCACCTTGGCTTTTGGATAATAAAAAAGAAACAGGAAATGATCAGGGGGGGAAGTCAAGCCAACCAGGAGGAGGAAATAAGCTCTGGGTTTAGAGGGAGATAGACAAGGAGCTGATGGAGATTCTCTTTTCTTCTCTTTTTGAGTGGTTACATAATGTCACCAAGGAGCTAATTGTTCAGGAAATTGACTTTTTACTTCATCCGCTGCTGAGAATCATGTGCAGCCATTTAAAAAACCTCATTATAAATTACCATCCTGCATTGCTCTGGTTTCCTATTGTCCCCGTAAAAGCAAAAACAACAAGGTGGCATTGTCTTAAGTGAGCTCCATGTACCCTCTATGTACCCTTTACCCCGCCGAGAGATTCCTTTCTCTTTTAAGAGCTGGCACCCCGCGATGAAACCGACAAATGAGGAGAGCGTAGTAGGATCCTCGGCTTGTTTGTGGCACGGCATGGGGAGAAAAAGCAGAGCTGATTCTCATTATTTAGAGTCTGCACTGCTCAGACAAAAACACGGTAAAACATGACCACGATGCACTGTGTGATCGAATAACTGCGTGTAAAATCAAAGTTGATATGTAACAACCTTAAATGTCCTCCTGCTTCATCGTCATGCATGATGTTGTGGAGCCGGAGAACGTGTTAACATCCTTCCAAGGGGAGCTGTGTCCAATGAAACCCGTCGTAAAAGACGTTCCATTATGTAAATAGATCCACCGACATATTCCCTGTGTACCAATAAAGAATTCACAGCGGCCGTGTATTAGCACACATGATGACATACTGCTGTTAGCAACAGGGTAATGTTGGGATGTAAGTGCATTAAGAGGAGTCGTAAACCTATGAAAGAAAACCATTAATAGTCCATCTAGAGAGTATCCATCCACAAAAAAGCAACATCAGCGTCAGATCTCAAATACAACATGGCACCTACTTGCAAATGCATGCAAATCGAGGGCTAAATCCATTCAAAGACTGCAAAGAACACTTAGCATATAACCACAAGAGCTTGATCTCTTGATCCTGACGTGTGTTGACTTAAGTAAGTTTTAAAAGCTTCGCCGTGCAGCATGTGTAACCGTTTCCCTTTGTGTACTCCAGTGAACGGCAGTGATTAGTTATCCAGCCGTTTTACTTTTTCAAGTCGAGAATACGGCCCATTAATTTTCTTCTTTATCTTTTTTAACAACGCCGGGTGTTTAGCTTTTATTCAGGGTGCCAATATGTATGTGTGTGTGGGGGGGGGGGGGCACATATCTGAGGAGAGCAGCACTTAAGACAAAAGGCGAGGAACAACACAGACTGTGTATTTTTTTGTTTTTGTTTTATGATTTCTGGTGAAGGCAAATGAATTGCATTGTGACTGCTTGGATTACAAACTGAAAAACAAGCTGTGAAAACTATGAAGACAGCTTTGCAAATGTTAGGGAAATACTTACAAGTAGAGTCACATAAAACTGTGCTAACAGAGGGCTTTACTATAAATACATTCAATGAGGCCTGAGGTAAAGCATATATGGTAATAAATAGGATTGACCTTAACTCAGCGTGTGTGTGATGAATTCAGGATCTACTGGCCTTTATCAGCCAGAGGTGTGACTAGAGTGCAGGGAATGATCAGGCCAAAATGTTACTCTGCACAGAGATGGATTTTTTTTGACACACCAGGGACAGCTGTAAGTGAGTTAAAGACACATGCTGCGCTATATTGAAGGCATAAAGGGGACTGAGGAGGCAGAAGGAACAAGCCTCTCTGGTTTCCTCTTCTTTATACGAGTATATACAGTACATCTACTTTAAATCAACTTAATCCTGTCGAGTAATACCCACCTAACACAAATCTCTACATTGGTTTTCTGCTCATGTACATACAGCGATGGGATTTTATACTAACATACAGTTGACACACCACCTACATACATACATAAATCATATTAACATGTCTTTGGCTTTATGTTTCTTTGTAAGTCAATTTGCATTTTGTTTTTTAAAGGCGCTACATTAAGTTGTCATAAAGTGTGTGTACAAGTAAAGTGATTCCCAACATACTTCCTGCTTTCCAAATGCCGTGAAATATTGACTTTAACCCCATCATTACCATCGAAGAAGCCAGCTTCCTCGATTATGAAAAAAAAATGTCAAAAAAAAACAGCAGATATACTGTAGTAGCATCAACAGTCCAAAGTGTCACACGTTAGATAACAGGTTAGCCTCGCAACACAATGTGATGTAATAAAAAACGCACCACAGCCTAACCACACAGTTGATTTAACATGACTGAAACAGGTTTCACTAAGATTTAACATGACGGTGGTTGTTTAAATGGTGTTTAAAGAGACATGACTAAACAGCTGATGAAAAGAAAGTAATCTAGGTGTATTTAACAAGTGTTATTGTGCTTTTGTAAAACACTTGTTCTTTTCATTCTGTCTTATTTTATGTCTTTTGTTGTCTTTTAACTGGACCTTGAGTCTGTAATAAAGTTGGAATTTAATTATTACAGAGATGCTGTAGCATCCATTAACATTTATGTGTGTCTTTCTTCATTTGGAGTTTATGTTGCCTTTAAGACAACAGGACCGTTTTGTTTTATGGCTAAATTTAAACTGGACATTAAAATGATTTTTGCGTCCATGTGATGAACACTGGGCCAGGCAAACTTTCTTGTTTCTTGATCAGCATTTCACTTCCTTTAATTGGACAGAAACAGATACAGTATCAACTCTTTACTTGTTCCTTATAAGCAGTCACATGGCAGGTCGTACAACTCACTATTAGTACATTTAAGGAACGTATAAATACCGAGGTCGGATCCCGTGCTATCTGCTGCACCCTAATTCTATTTCTGTCCTGTATCAAGCCGAACAGCTCAAATGTCAGTCATCAGCTACATATTTACGATGCAAATTTATGCCACAAGTTAATAGAGTTTCTTACGTCATCTGACAGTGTAGTTAGTTAAGCCTATGGCTGTTCTCTTCCTAGCTTTCAAAAGATGTTATCATCACAACCGTCTCCTACTTCTGATGAAGCTTCAAACCTTGGAATGTGTGCAACAAGCTTCTTGATGATGATATGAGTCAGATGCCCTTCCCTTCTTGTTTTCCTTTCTCTATTGTGAGTGTTTGTGTGTGTCTATGTGTGTGTGTGTGTGTGTGATAGAGAGCACAAGAGACAGGAGCAAAAAGCAAACCCATGCAAGTGTGATCCTTTTCTGTGTATGTGTGAATGAACTGCACGGTTCAGAGCGCGCTCCCTTATTCACTCACAGGGAGTCAACCCTGTTTGCTGCGATGACGAAATCCTCTGTTGTGTTTGAGGTTTTCTTTTCTGTCGCCACGCTCTCACCTCGCCTCAAGAGCATGGAGGAGGTGAGAGGGAGCGAGCCTGAGCTGTCATCACAGTTTAGATCAGTGTCCCGCCCCAACCCCTGCTGCCCCACTTTGCCCCCGCGCCCAAACCTCCAGCAACATATTATGCAACTTCCAAAAACAAGGTCAAAGAAATATCCAGAGAGAAATCAGAGAAGATAAACAAGAAAGTGAAAAGGAAGAAAAAAAAAAAAGATAACACCCCCCCCCCCCCCACCACCCCCTGCCTCACTTCCTCCTCCATCTCTCTCTGCCCACGCCCACTGCAGTGTGTGATTCAGCGGGAGGTCAGACCACTGGAACAAGAGAGCCTGCAGCGTCCAATGCATACAAATGCCTGCAGACACACATTTACGCTCACACACAACAAGTGACACATACACATGTCGGATGCTGGTAGCTTCAGAGCTTGTGATATTTTCAACAAGAAATCATCAATTGTGTCCTCATTAGTGCGTGCGTGTGTGTGCGTGCGTGCGTGCGTGTGTGTGTGTGCGTGTTTAGTGAGGTGTGTCACTTAATACTCACCCGCGGTTAAGATCAACTCTTTTAAACAAGGCATCCTCTTGAGTAGGAAACCTTATTCTGACCCCTCTTTGTCATACATTATTAATAAGGATCCTAGTAAAAATAAAAAAAATAGCCCCACTGAGCTAAAGATACATCACTGATCGCTTCTATTATACACAAGGGATTATCAATACCAACTCCTGCAAGGAGAGGAAAGACTAAATATATTCTGTACTACTCGTACGAATTAGAATATTTGAGACAAGACCATGCTGACTAGCAGAAATAGTAAATGTTTAATATGTTACATTCTTGGTTAAGCAAGTTAGCAGTCATTATCTAAAGTATTTGACAGATTAATACATTAAAATGATGTGACAATAGAGTTAAAGTCAGCAAATCAAAAATGTATAAACTGAGAGAGGCAAAGTTAATCTGGAAACTTTAAACTGGCGCTAGAGATCTTATATCTGGTGTTGAAAAGCAAAGCTGATGTGGTAAACTAATTGACAGGCAGGCACGGCGTAACGGTTTGTCAAGAGGCTGAAAACCCGCCTCAGCTCCAGCTCTCAGTCTGTGGTTAGGTTGACTAAAGTTAGGTTGAGACAGCACTTCCAGCATGGCAACAGGCATTGATGGGACTCCAAAGCCCCCTGCAGTAACAGATGGGCAACGTCACTTAGGCTTTGTCCTTTGTGTAATTATCCAATTTCTACCAGTGCAATATTTACATACAGCATTTGTTGTATAAAGTGCAAAATAGTTTTCTACCAGTGTATGTATGTAATGTAGTGTAATGTATGCTCTAGTTTGGGATAATCATTTTACTTTGTAATATTCATAATTACTCTGCATTATACAACGTGAAGTGTGTGTGTGTTCTTCATGGTAGATTCACTGATGTTTTGCACTTTAAGGTGAAAGCATTTCTTAATCTTATTGTACATCATTATCATGATGATAAAGGCTTTTTTATTCTGTTTATTCATTAATTAAGTCTTTTATCATGCACAGATTTCAGACAATCAGTGGTTACAGCTTTTCAAATGTGGCGATGCAAATATAATAATATTGTCATGAATTGAAACATGTTGGATGTCATCTATTGGCTATAGGCAGTCAAGACATCTGTAAAAATGTCTAGGACAAGAGAAACAATTTAAGGCTTCCATCTTGAACTGACCTGACTGACCATGTTTAGAATTACGGATCACTGATTTGCTAAACAAGTTTTTGACAGATTATTAGAAAAACAAAAGAAATAATTCCTTAGCAGCAATCCAAAAAATAAAAAGTTAGGGGTCATATACTGCTGATTTGACAAAACAAGCCATTTAAAGACACCCATAATGGCTCTGGGAAATCGTTCCAGTATTTTTCACTATTTTATGACATTAAAATAACAATTTATTTGTCAGATTATTTGACAATAGAAAATGTGTGTATTTGCAGACCCTGAAAACATTTCAACTGTACAAACCTGACATGGCATCTCATTACTGTTCATCTGTCCCCCCAAACATAGCAGCTCATGTCTAAATCAATGTTTAGTATGATAATGTGACACTATACAAATCACTTAACTCATTCTCCTGGTTATTAACATGCTAATGTAGTTGTATCAGCTGGCAGCCATTTTTTTAAAATGATGAAACTTGGCTGTTCTCCTGTCCCAAACAGTGTTGTTAATAAGATTCAAAACTCAAAACCATGCCAGGATTTAGGTACATCACCACCCACGAGGGATAATTAAACATGCGTGATACTTAGGAGCAGAGCTGGATCAGCCAGAACAGAAGAATCAAAATCCAGAATAGTTTCAAAATGAGTTAAGTTAAGTTATTAACTTGAATTATGTGGCGAGCAGGATGTATATGTCCAGCTGTATGTCTCTGGATGGCTGCGATGCATGTGTACGGTCATGTCATAACATGTTAATGGGCTTTCCCTCTGATGCTACAGCGCAGCAGAGAGAGACGGAGGCTGTGATGGAGAGAACAGGGAACCATTTGATGTTTGCCAGTTGAAAGAATAAGCCTTACTTTGGGTTGTGCTTTCCACAGAGGCATGCTGGGATTGAAAGAGCGCTTGCCCAGGGCTAAAGGGGATTTTTGGTGGGCGTCACACATCCAATTACCTCGGTAGCATCACAGAAATCCACGGGGGGATGCACACCACACACACACACACAGACAGATACACACATTCTGAATGTGCATTGGGGGGGGGGGGGCACGTACACACCAACATGTAAGGCACCCACTTGCAGTAGGCTCTCGAAGCAGAGGGTGCACAGCCAAATTTCACTCTGCTTCTGCTGGAGCGCTTGCTCCGGAATTCATGAATAATATCAGCATGTGTTGATATGTGGCTTATGATATAAATATGGATAGCAATATGGAAACAGCACCAAGGTTCCACCTCTTTGGAAAGCATTATTAATGCATTCAGCGAAGCTATTACTGGATTTGCATGGGCTCTTCTGATGAGCCAAGAGGACCTGCGGATCCACTAATATGTTGAGGTTTATTGGTGCATTTCAAAGCTGTTTTTGAACTCCTCTGTTCTGCTGAAAAGCTGGGATTTCTTGCTGTTTAATATCCCCAACAACAAACTTTAATAACTACGTGATCCCACATCGGCAAACCAAACACGTAGACCCCCGAAACTTAACTCATTTAAAAAACAACACCCAGGAATTAATGATTTCCAACCTTGTTTTTTTTTCTTTACTCCTTCCAACAGAGGTTAATAACCTTATTTTTTTCCTCATCTCTTAAAACAGGGATTTGAAGGCCAATGGGAAATCATACTTCACCAGGTATTGCATTGGAATTGATTTTGTGGTACATTTTTAATTATACAAGATTTTTCATTTCTTTAAATAACATGATTGAAATGGCAAGGGGCACAGTTTTCACGGTGAAACTGATAAATGTCAGATATTTGTGTAGTGTTAAATCACTTTTGCCACTATAGGTGAAATTCATTCAATGACTATCACAATGAATATCACAAATTCAGTCTGAAAGGTTGGAATTTGGATAATTCTGCTCAAAGCTTTGGCCAGATCTCGGGTCATTTGTCCACAAGTAAAGTTTTTGAAAATGTCTTTGTTAAAAATAATTGGGCAAGCTAAGTATCATAAGCTGGTGTAGACTCTAATTTTTTGTAATATTATTTACAGGGACCTAAAATTATTCCAGCATAAGCAAGAACTTGACAACAGTGAGAAGGACAAACTACATTTTAAAAGGTAGAATCTTTGAGCAGAACCAGACTTAATAGTGCACAGCCTTCTGCTGCGACAGGATGGGCTACAAAAGTATGATTTTTTTCTTTTCTTTTCTTTCACATTTTCTATATTATTCTATATTCTACACAGCTCCTCGTAAAGGATCTTGTGATATCTCGCATCGACAATTGCAACTCCTTACTGGCATGAACAAACGAACCCCTGCAGATGATCCAAAGGGCAGCGCAACTGGTCTTCAACTATACCCAAAAAAGAGTCACTCCCCTGTACATCTCTCTCCACTTGCTCCCAGTTACTGCATGCATCAAATTTTAAACCCTGCAGCGCACTTACAAAACAGCCACAAAATCAGCCCCTCCTCACCTAAACTCTCTCATCCAGGTCTACACTCCCTTCACGCTCTGCCAATGGAAGGTGTCTGATCCAACCTTCACAACAAGGCCCGGTAAGTCTGAAGCTCTCTTCTCCCCTAGTTGGACGAACGAACTACCAAACTCTGCAGAATCCCTTTGCACCTTTAAGAAAAAAGCTAAAGACCAAACTATTTCATGAACACCTATGCACTAAATGATATTGATGATGATGATGATCATCATCATATTGGATGGTTTTAATGTTGATTACAACTATCATTAGCAGCTGTCAATATTGTAGTTGATGATGATATATTAACTATTATTAATAAAAATGCCTGTCAGGACCTGTGTCTGATCAGACTTAACGCTGTCCGTTGGCACTTACTGATGTTTCCTCCTTTCTAGATTATTGCTTCTGTTGTACTTACTCTCTGATTTACGCCGCTTTGGATAAAGGTGTCGGCTAAATGAATTGCAGAATTGTAGATTTTTCTTATTTTTTTGTAAATGTTGTTCTTTTTGCCTGTATTAGATAAGACAGCTAAAAAGAGAGGAAATGTGGGGGTGAGACAGTGGGGTAGAAAGGGCCAATGCTTGGAGTCAAACCTGTGGATGCATCAATCACTATAGCATCTTTACACCGGAGGCTCGCTGTCAGCTAAGCTAAACTGGCGTCCCCATTTCTTTGTATTTCCGTCCTCCCAGGGTCTCTACACAGACAACTGCCCTAAGGCAAGAGGAGTAATGCATGTATTCAGTGAATAAATACAAATGTTATTTTGATTCTTAAGGACTTAGGACACATCAGTCCCCAAACGAGCAGCTTTATAGCCACTATTGACCTGCAATTTCACAAAATCAACCTCACCGACAATTGAGTTTGGAGGATAAAAATCTAAAGCAAGTCTAGCTGTTTGCTCAAGAAAAAGTAACCTTTCAGGAAAGCTTCTCTGCAGAGCCCAGAGACCTATAATTAAAATCTCAGAGCAGACAAATATAAACTCTGTACTGAGACATCTTTGGAAAAACTGACTTAAGGTAATCACACAAATGGAGGATCAAAGGAGAGGCCAAAGCTTCCTTTTCCTTATTGGTAAGATATCTTAAATGCTCAGACATTATGCCTTCAATGGAGGAACACACCAACAACTGAGGGAGCAATAATAAAAATGCATGCAAGGGAAAAAAGCAAGGTAAGGGCAAAGCAGGGAGCCAACACAGGGAGATAAAATGGAGGGAAACGGGGAGAGGCGAAAATCATGAAAAGGGTAGGAGGTCAGCTGGAGCTGCGAATGTGGCATTTGATGAGGCCTGCTTCAGGCTCGCGTCATCTTAACATGAAACACATCTCACTGACATTGAAGAAGAGTGAAAAGGACTACTGAGTTTGTTGCTCCGTGTGCACATGTGTACGTGTGAAAAATGTTTCCTTCAAATTCAGGACACATTATTTAAAGCAAATGGCAAAGGTTGTCTTATCAGTTTCTATTGTTAGAATGGAATAGAATAATAGTTTAATGTAGATAATATAACAGAAAGATATTTTCTACCAGGAAATATTAACCATGTATTTCTAATCTTTCCTGAGGTTGTGGGAATAATTCAGCGAAACGTAACTTCTGCCATCAACAGATTTCATACACTGTGTTGTGTGTGTTGTGTGTTCATGGGCATAATGACAGCAGAGAAGTCAAATGAGCTGGTTGGAGTTCGGTCTATCTCTGAATAAAAACAGAATTTGATGTGTAAATAGCAACATGCCAGGCTGCAGGTGCATCTTGCCTGCAGGGGAATGAGAGCTGACACTCTGTTTGGTGTGATTCATGCTATACCCAAAACACACCTACAGTGTGTATCATCAAGCCACAAAATCCATCCTCTTCGTGCTCTGCGCAAGGCTCTGCGACAGAATGTGCGCTGCGCTAATCCCAAAATATAGCAGGATAAGCAACAAAACGCCATTCGCCAACGCAGTTTACTCAAATAGGGCCCTGCATGTTCTTCACGCTTCGAATTCGTTTTTATGTAGTCCTGCCCTGCCCCAAAGAGCTCTGAAATTACTATGATATTTCTTGGAGACAGAAAATAATAAGGGACATATACACACAGCGAGGCTTGAGTTCTGTTTGAAATGGATCACTCCAGAGGAAAACAGTGATCAATTTCTCACTAGTTGTGCACATTTTTTATGCAAGTTAACAGGAAGGAGCAGCTTATTTTTCTGCTAATTCAGACAGATAAGACCAGCAGGACAGCTCTGTGCATGTCAGAATGTTTTTTTTTCTGATGAAACTCTTTATTCATGTACACCATTAACTGTAAATATTAATATTAATGAAGCAACAAAGTATCGGCAGCAGCTGCCATGCTGGAAATGCTGATTCACCCCAACTTTCAGTCAACCTAACGGCAGGCTGAGGCAGGTTTTAAGCCTCTTGACAAACAGTTAGATCGCGACCACCTGTCGATTATTTCAGCTGTGGATAACACGTATTGTTCATAAAATAAAAACGTAGCAGTCGCTTCATTTTTGAAGACCAGAGGTTGCTGCTTGATGTACACACACATCATAATTTGATCATTTTATTTAGCGTCCATGACATCAGTGAAGTTGGAATCCCAAATTGTTCAGAGTTCAATTTAATTAAAGAATTTTTGCACGTGTAAACAAATCTAATTTCTTGGTCATGTCTTTAACTTGACCAACCCTCGCTTATCGACGTTTTCAAATGAATAATGTTGTTTTATCATGATCCCGCATTTCGTGCTCTGGTATAAATGATCCTTAAAAAAGTAGTACTTCATTGCAATACACACAATATAACAATACGTGATCAAATACAAATCTATCAAGGATAAGCATCAGATTTCCAAACCATCCCTCTTATAACTCAATTTCATCATGAAACTGAAAATTTGAATTAATCAGCCATTTGACTCGAGATGATATGCAAAGTCTTCGTTTTGTAAAGCTCTTGTTACTGTAAGTGCGTCATAGAAATACATTAATTTGCCTATTAATATAAAATCATCCGGACAAAAAAAGAAGAAGCAACCTTGCTTGAGGAAAAGAAATCTGTGCCATGAATAGTTGATGCCAGCTTTTGTTGAGGCCAGGGGAGAGTGAACCAAATCAAGAGAAAGCGTGGGCTGACTCTTCTGCAGTTTGTGGCGAGGAAGAAGCTCTCCAAAAAGGAAGCACACCTCATGCTGTGCAGACACACACAGCCGGGGTTAGGAGCTAGATTGGATTGCTAATAACTGAGGGCCAAAGCATGCATCTGAAATGATGCACCAGACTCCGAGGAGAGTCTACACAGCAGGAATTGAGTTGTTCTCTCTGATTAGACTGAGTTCATTTGCCAAAGAAGATGATTTGTGGCTACTTCGATGAGATAAATCCTACACACCTTGAGTGAACACTTGTAGCTCCAGGTTAAAAAGTGTTAAGACTTGCTGAAGCAGCCTCAATAGAGAGAGAAAAAAAGCAGATGGCAAACCATCAGAAATGGGCGGGAAACGCCTACATCTGCATTCAATCTTGCTCCACAATTCCTTCTTCCACTTAGTGAAGTCTCTGTGGAGAAGAGCTGTGCCTACCCCAGATAACTCTACTTGCTTTGCCATAGGAAGCCATCAACCGGCAGCGCACGGCTTGAGGTTATCCCCTTGGGTGCAACAGCCTCTGGGATATACTGTGTCTGGCGGGGAGATGAAGAGAGCATGACGCTAAAGAGATTAGCTATAACAATGTGAATTCCTGTTAGAAGAATACGTTTTTTTTTCAGGGACTATTGGGGGATACACAAGAGCTAAGTGATACAGGGCTCAGTCATAGTTAACATATCCTTTTAAAAAGGGAGGGAGGTTCAGTAAGTGAAAGTGAAAGTGTGGAGCGCACGTAATGACTGCATCACATGTTCGCAGGCACTTTGAGGCACGTTAAGCATCTGTGATGAGGCTCACTCAGAAAGGCTGATGTGTGATAAATCACGTTGCAAAATTAAAATCTCAGCAAAGCATTGCCCTAGATAGAAGAAAAAGCACGCATGCACGTAGAAAAGGAGCGCACCCACATGCACACAAAGTGCATGCTCATCTAGGTTAAAAATTTCACAGTGCCTCTGCAGAGAAACAGTCTCACACTCTTTCTGCAGACGGGGGGGAATGACTAGATTTCAAAGAGAGGAGGACACAGATACAGGATGGAAGTGTGTTTATTTTTGAGGCTACAGAGGGCTAGGAGGTATGGACACGGTGGTAGTCAAATGCAGGCTATCTCTAAGTGGCTCCCAGTACAAACGGCTTCATTGTCAACACATTTATTTTAACACTGTTTCTGCGTGTAAGAGAAGCTAAAGCATTACTCGCTACACTGCTAAGTAGGCCCCTTCCTGCCGTCTCCTCACAGCAATGAAATGGTGGTTATGTTTGACGAGACAAATTCACCCCCCCCCACCCAACCCCAACCTTGTCACCCCCTCCCCTCCCCACCTCACAGCAATCTCATCTGCTCTTGTGCGCAATTGTAAAGCTGCTGCTAGCAGCTTGCGTTTCTGCAATCACTTCACATTTGTTTCAGCGATTGATTTCCTGGCATCTGAAGGGAAGGAGAGAATGAGCGAGTGGGTAGGCAGCGAGGGAAAGGATGGAAGGGAGGGGAGGAGCAAGGCAACAGGGAAGTCGGAGGATGTGCAATGCCAGGCTCACATACTGTCACCATGACAACAGACATCACTTCACAGGAGCAGCACTTAGGATGCCTGTGTGGGCTGAAGTGACATAGTTGAAGGTTGGCATTAGCCTCTTGCGGGTGCCACAGCGCACAAAATCTCTCCAGGCTTCTTTTTTTTTTTTTTCCTTTAGTTCCTCCACAGTGCAGCTAAAAGGCGCCCTGTTGCTCATGTCAGCTACCTATTGGGATTGCTCAGTGATTTGTACTTTGTGTGTTAATGTGGGTGCTGCCAGTTTGGCTTAATAAAGACAATTCAATTGACTGAAAAGCGTAAGGCAAGACAGGAGGAGACATTCATATTCAATGAGGGCCTTTCATCTCATGCGTCACTTTGAAGCGGGCTAGCATGTTTAATTCTCTGTGATTTGAAGTGATGCCAATCATGGAAATGATAACTGGAGATACGGAAACACAACACAGGCACTAAAAAGGATCCATCCCGGCAGCTAATCCTGCATTAAGAAAAATAGATGCAACACTTTATGACGTTATTCTGTGGATGTTTTTCAAAGCAAAACTAATGAGTCATCAATGACTCATCTTGATCTAATGCATGTATTAATAGCTTATATAATGCCAGCTAATCATTAATGAACGATTGAGTTTATGAAAGGATTTGAAACCTTGAGAATCTTCAATTTAAAAAAGGGAGTTTTTAAACCCAGTTAAGTAACATATTAATCAGCCCTTAATTTGCTGTTAGCAATAAACCAGGTAAAAGAACATAAGCCTGTCTCTCTCTGCCTCTCAAAATGAATACATTTATCTGTTTCTTCTCTTCAAGCACACATTATAAACCTGGGTGATGGGAATCTGGTCTGCTCCCATCTTTACAGGAAATGAACCGCTGCATGCCTCGTTCTGGCATGATATGATATGTTTATTCACATACAGAATAAAGTATGTGAAAGCACACATAACTGTATTTAATGCAAACAGCACAACAGCATATTGAGAGTATTGCAGTTTTCACATATCAACTCCTGAAAATATCTAAATAACTTCAGGAGGACTGCTCTGGATATTCTCCGGACCTGGCTGTTCACTGTATATAAACGTCATTCCCCCCTCCCATTGGCTCGAGGTGAATTCTCCGGATAATATCCTGCTGCGTTCTCACATCAGCTCAATCAGACTTGCTGTGGAAAAAATACTAGGGGCAAGAGTGAAAAATTTGGCTGTTTGAGTGCGCACATACAGCTCCCCCGGCAAATATCAGGAGTTTGTGAAAGCCCTATATGAGTTTGGGACAAAAAGGAGAGTCGGGAGCCAGAGGGATTCACTAAACACATCAAGGAAGGAGCATTTTAGCCAAAGCACAGCACACACATGATAATGTTAATGAACGAGTGGTTATAAATTAGGAAAAAATGTAAAACTCAGAGTGGAATACAAAGCAGAGCTCTGACTCAAATGAGGGGATCATGCTTAAGCCTGTGGGCTTTACACTCTATTGTCTTAATTATGATTCTCATTTTTCTTCAGTAAGTCTTTACCCCAGAAATTAAGTCTTGGAGCGACTGCAAACGTGGTTTGGATTTAAATCTCCAAATATTCATGCTACAAAATTTAAACTGCTCCAACAGCATCAGGGCTAATAAGTATTTGAGAGTTTGCGCCCCTTTTTTCTGTCTGTAGTTTTTGTGTTACTTTCACTATAATATCTTTATTCTATGCTGTTTTATCCATCTTTTCACAATAGTAAAGTATTATAATAATTCGTACTCCACTACTTTATGTCAATCTTTATATTCACAATATGAGCAGTACAGAGAAGTTATAAAAGGACAGAGAGGATGATATGTGGAGGCTGACATTACACAAATTCCCTGGCTGGACCCCAATGCTGACAAGAAGCCCCCGTTACAAACATCTCAAGGATACAATATAGCGTCTATGACGGTCCATCTTGAAGCCAATCTCAATCATCTTCAGGATAACATTAGGCTTAAGTAGATCTGCTACAAAGGGCAAATAACAACAACAATGACATGACATTAAAGTTCCACAGTCATACTGTGACTGCTGTTTATGCCCTGATGTTTAATTTCCCCATTTTCTTTTGAAATTAGAAACAAGGGAGGAATATTGCAATGCTAGATCCTAATGAGAGTATTATCACAAAGATCTACATCCACTTTGAGTCGTGCATCACCAGCACAATTGACCAGTTTCGCATTTTAAACCAATATATTGAGGCCATAATTTCTTGGAGGTGTACCATTTGTCTGTCAACATGAGGAAATTAACACAATTATAAGATACAAAAACACTACAGATAAAAACCATGCAGCTTTACAAGGTAATATTAGCAGGACCAAGGTTGACATTTAAGATGTAAATCTTATTTATAATGATGCACATGATAAATAGCCGCTTCATTACAATGTCAGGAGACAAAAGGAGGAAAAAACATTTCTGAGTCAGTGGAGGTGTGACTTAGAGGCTGAACAAGACTTCATTAAAATTGCAGAATTACTTTTGATTATAAATAAACCAGGGCAAAGGGGGTGGTTCAGTCATGCACCAGAACAGGCCTTAATGAATGAATGACTACAAGATCATTAGCAGCAGCTTTTCTGTCCTCAGCCCTGTACATAGCACGACAAGTGGTCCAGGGTTTAGGGCTGTGGGCTTAACAGTTGAAGCAACCAGCCAGGTTACAATAAGCTTCTTTGGGCTGCAATGGGGGATTTGGCCTTGAATGATCCAGAGGTAAATTGTGTTCCTGAACTTATCCAAATCCTTGAAGTAGAAGGAGTAAAGTATTAAAGCTGTTCATGATGTGCGCAAAGGAGTCAAAGCTACTTTGAACTTCTTTTTTTAGTTTGGAACACAAATCAAGAAAAGCATCCATACGGGATAATGTATTTCCTTCAACACAGCAGCTCACAACTCCATCTCTGCTTTGAACGATACATACCAAAAAAGAAATGAGATTGCTTATTTTCTGAGAAGAGGACATTGTAGAAGTTGACAATGCTTTTTACAACCCTAAAGCTTACGGCTCCATTTTCTATATCGCCGACTGCCAAACTTGACTCAGCTGCATCTTTCAGAACAGCTCAAGGGGGCAACGAGAGGGCAAAAATGAGAGTGGCATACTTCCAGTGAAAAGTGTCAGACAAACACAGATTTACAAAAACCTTGCATGATGATGTGAAACGTGTCCTCTTAGCTAAACAAGGAGTCACAGATATATCATTAAAGGAACACTTCTCTGGTTTCACGTGTGAAAAGTATGACTCAGCTTGTGATAACAGCTCTATTTCTGGCTGAGGAGGAGCTCTCGGGAGTAAAAGAAAACAACCCTAATGATGTCATACTGATGTCATCAGGGTTAACTTGGCTTGGACTGAAAGATTTATTACAGAGTGACGTTGTTACAAAGTTAAAGGATTAAAGTTTGAAGATGTGAGCATTTATCAGGCAGGAAGATTGAAAGGAAATGCCACGTGTTGATTGTAAGATTCACTGTTTTATTGAATCTCTTTAAGTCTGGATACTGTTTCCTCTTCTACTTTCACATTCTTTAACCCTTGAAAAAAATATGTGGCTCTCACAGAGCCGAGATTATTTTTTGGTCTTTTTTTTGAATGCCTCTATGAAAGGTCAAGACAGTGGTTAAAGTTGGAAACAGGGATGTTGCGGTAAATAGTCCAGAATGGGAGTCGAACCACGGGGCCACAGCTTCAGGGCTATGACATCAGTACATGAGAAGCCCGATTTAATGACTGAGCTAAACAGGCGCCCCAAGTCCCTCAGACACAATCCCAAAGTAGGCCGTCAAACACCAAAGCTTTGAACAAGGGTTTGCCAAAACATCTCATTCTGACACACGCGGTTGTTGAGTTTGCCATCATACACACATCTAGAATCTGTTTCATTCCTGTCTAACACACCTATTTGGTGGAGCAAGTACAGCATGGTTATGGTTAGGTATACATTATGGTATAGGAGGGTTGTATGCAAATCCCAAAAAAAAGAAGAAGAAGGAGGAGGTAAGGAAAAACATCATTAGATCAGTTCTGTTCTAGTTTCCAACAAGACTTCAACTCTTGTCCATTGGATAAACTCCTGGGTTGTTTGACCCATCTATCACCCCACTTCCAAGTGGACCAATATTGCTGCAGATGGGCTCACATTTGATTTAATTTAAAGCCATGTTGCATATCATGCAAATGTTAAATTGCACCATATTTTTCTGCATGAGATGCTACAGGGCTGTGGCAAAGCATCCACTTACTCCTACCTTAAACCCCAAGCAGACCTTGGTGGTCTCATAGGAGCAGTTTCTCTACGGGGCCATTATTGAAGCAAATTAGCTTAGGTCACATTTACTTTGAATGCTGGTGTGTCTCAGCGTTGGTACAGTATAAGAGGTCTTGGGAATGTAAACTTGCTGAGGTACTCATTTTAACTTGGAGTGAAAGTCTTTAGTCTGGTAACCAAAGTTCACCACCCAGAAAAACAGACGTTTCCCCTTAATCGCACTGTACAAGAGTAGTGAAGTAACACTGTCAATGATTAGCCAGTTAACAAGGAGCACAGCAGGACTACCTCAGACTTTAAGTTGAAACATTTTCTCTGAGGGGTTTATTCAGAGCCAGTCTCAGAGGAGTCAGCCCAAAGAGAACTGACATTCGGTATGATTAAGTTGGTGCTATATGAAGCCCCGCCCAGAGATACGTTGAAATCCCTGCTGTACATTTCACCCTGCAACAAATTACTTCTGCCGAGCTGTATATCCCTACCCATCTCTGATTGAAGCATATAGTCTATATGTCCATCCTCTGGTATTTTCTCTGGGGGGATGAAGGGGAAGACAAGCAGAGGGAGAGACAGGCAAAGGAGAAAGACAGGCAGGGCAATAAGGACTGAGAGTGGGAGGGAGGAGAAGAGATAGAGTTATCCGTAGTCTCATTACGGTGGGAAATGTGAGGGTCCCGATCCAAGGGAATGATGAAGGACTCTGTGGAGGAGGCCTCTGAGAACCAACAAAGGCGGCTTTAGTTTCACTGGCAGAATGCATTTGCATAGCTTAGAAGCCAGAGCGTCTGAACCGGGGCTCATGAAAAGAAACCCCAGCAATTGGTTGGACATCAATGCAAACGAGAGGGAGGGAGCAAGAGATGGAGAGAGAGAGAGAGAGAGAGAGAGAGAGAGAGAGAGAGAGAGAGAGAGAGGTAAAAGTAGGATGGGAGAAAACGCAGTAGGGAACTTTTCCTCTTCAGTAGTATAACATGAAATGAGATCAGGAACATCTGCACATCCCATTGGAGATTGTCGCTGACTGACTTTGATGCAAAGGGAACATACTGAAGGCGGTACAAGCGGTGAAACGTCTCCACGCTATCACAAGAGTCATGTTCCATTGTGGCTGTTTGATATGTGCATGCAGTGCACTTTGGTTGTCAAAAAGAACATTAGAAATAAATGTCATTTGGGAATGTTTAGCAGCTTTGTACAAGCTTCACTTTGCTTTGTTGGACGAGCAGCAACTGGCCTATACGAAGACAAGCAAAGGTAAAGGTAATAGAGCAATCTCCTGGAGAAGAGTGTGAGTGTGTGTGTGGTGAAAGTGATGAGAAAGGAGAGACACACTTAAACAGAGTAAAAGACAAGGAAGAGAGAAAGAGTGGAGCAGATGTTGTACTTTTAGTGGTGCTTCTCCTTTTCCCCCCTCTGTGGCCTGGAGTCATGGAGGGATGACTAGCCTTCATCAATCCTCTTTAATGACTCTGGCAGCACCACTTAACAGACTAGTATGTGATTTCTTCATTACTACATCATGATTCCACCATTTATTCTGTGTGATCACGCGTACCAATGCTCTCAGATGAAAATAATGGGAGAAAGTCTCATTTTCGCAAACTGTCCAATCCATCTGCTCAGGGGTCAATTTGAAAATCGGGAACCAAAAAAGCTGACCAAAAGGGACTGAATATATAACTACAGATTGACTTTAAAAAATAACAATATTAAAATCTTCATGAACTCCCTTTACAGAGATTGAATAAACTCAAAGATTTCAGAGCTTGACTTCTATAAAACCTCTTGTGAAGTTTCACAAGTTTCCCCCTCTAAAGTTACCAGCACCTTTATATGTTCTCCTTTTTGCAGCCCTCATTTCATTCAGTCACACACCCACTGCCTTTCAGCTGTGGCGAACAATACTCAATTTTCCTGACCCTTAGTCCTTCACGTGTCACAACCTTTGCTGAATACAACTGAGAAGGAAACACAACAGGCATGCTAATGTTTTGACACTTTCAATAATAAATGTTGACTTTTGAACCCTGTCAATACATTTTCATTCAGGGCACCTCCCTGGAGAGGAACATGCTTTAAACATGAGGAACATACAGGCTGATTTAAAAGAGTATGAGTTTCAAGTTTGAGTTCATAAACCTCTTTACATCTTCAGAAGTAGTGACACACACAAAAAAAAAACACTGTAGTGATCCGACTGTGCTCGAGGGAATTTTCATTCTGCACAACATACACGCGCAAACATTGACAGTTTAATGCTCAAACAATTCCATCTGCTACATCTGCTTCTCTCTCTTCTTCTGCTGCCGCTATACTAGTCCCCACATGCTACAACTCTCTATATGGCAGCTCCACTCCACATAAGGCATTGTGGGATATATGACTCCCTCTAATGAGCTTGCATCTTCATCTGCACCCATACATGCAGCAGAATGGACAGCTTGCTCGCACCAAGAATCTGCAGCGTTTGATCTGACATTCATGTGATCAGTTTTGATGTTTAGCTTTATGCACGTCTCCGCTGACTATGTGTACATCTTGGAGATGCTGATTCGGTGGATAAGGAGATCGACAATGATTTCTTTAGACATCAATATTTGATGAGTGGTTGTGCCCTCAGGCTTAAAGCGAAGCTGGAGAACTCCAAACAAACCTACGTACAAGTCTTACACTGCCAGCGAATGTTTTGAGGGTTGCAAATGAGGTACAAATAAAGGTAAATTATCCCTGCAACAGGTGTTTAAAGGAGAATTGTGGTAATATGAGTAACGCTGCACATATATGAGCAGTCATGCAGCAGTGGCCTCAACATCTGATGTGATTTATTATCCTATTTACCTTCTCCGTCTCGAGCAAAAAGAAAGAGATAAAATCCCTGTGCATCATTGGTCGGATGCAACCCCATGACATGCTCACAGTAACCTTTCATTGCTATATCATCTCTACACACACACACACACACACACACACACACACACACACGCACACACACACACAGTAACACAGATCTTTTTTAGTGCTCGGCAACAGCCTCTGATGCTCCAACCACCACCCTACAACTTGACCTCACATTCTCCCTGTGTTTTGGTCACTACCAAGAGGTCAGGGCTGAGCACCCCAAGGTTCCCTGCGTGACCCAATGTTAGTTCACACAAATCTTTATTTCTCCACAAAACACGCTGCTGCTGGCTGCTGCGAGGATGACAACTCATACGAGACATCATCTGTGCCACTGGTTGCACAAACAGACAGAAATGTGTGCTTGTCATTTTTTTTTTTGTGTGTGTGTGTAAGGAAGGGAGTAAGAGGGAGAGAGGCTCAGACAGATGATCATTTTTCATGCCTTTGCATAAATGCCACTGCTCAACATATTACTGTCCATATGACATTTAAAGATACATTCGGCCTATTGTAAGACAAGAGCCATGCCGACCTTTCCAATGATTATAAATAAATAACATGTATGTAGGTGGCCAGACTGGGAAATCCAGTAGGTTCTGGTGTAATAAAAGTAGGAAGGTAGAATACTAATTTTAGCCCCCTCATAGACTGATGGATGACGGATTGGATAAGAAAAGGGGGCTGTGCATTATTGGCTTCAGATGCGATCTGCTGTGTAACCTCAGGGTCGCTGACGACAGTTAGAGCCCCTCACTTAAACATGGCTTCAGACATGAACTGGCACCCCCCCCTATGCGTGAATGTTGCACTTATTTTCTTCCACGGGAATAAGTGTTGATTTAAGAGTCGCCACTGTTTTTACAAGGTCATGATCACATTTGCTTTTCAGCAGGATGCAGAATGCACACACTCACCGTACACTCCCTGGCAACGGATGCCCTCCACGATGAGCGACAGCAGCCCCCAAACACAGATAATTAGATCCATCCTCTCACGTTAATCTCTGCATATCCAGCTCTCAATGGCAAGAAGTCCTTTCCGGGGCGGTGTAACTGAGGTGCATAGGCACAGCAACTGATCCAAATCAACACTTCGACTAAATGAACTCTTCAATGTAAAGGTATTTATGGTTGCAGGAGGCAAACACACTCAGGTATTGATGGTTTTGATGTCCACTGCCATGGAGTCAGAGCGCGGAGCACTCGCGTCAGAGAGACGACGCTTGAGGATGCGGGGAGTGGGCTGCAGAGAGCCCGGCCTTACAGCAAATAGAAACTCCTCCTTGACTTTAGGTGGGCGCCCTTCTGTGATACTGACTGTGCCTTGACTTTAGCGAGGACCCCCGAGGCTCCAAACCGAAGGAGCGCCCTGATACTGTCGACTATAGGCAGATGGAGGCTCGGTTCCCGCGTGCATAGCTCCCGAAATCCAGCTGTGGTCAGGGCTCGCGCCGCTGATGCTGCGTTGACTTCCTGCTGCCAAACGATGCCATCACCTCCGCTTCACAAAAACACCCACAAATTCACACCGTATTCACCTTCCGGGAGTCTGCTGTGGTAGAGGCTCGTGCGCTCACACAGTCACATCACGACTGCACCTCGACGCCGCGCGCTCGACTCATCTCACCCGGTGGCGATGACGGAGGGAAGTGTCCTATAGCGGATGGGTTTCTTCACAGTTCCTTGGTGATGCCCGCTGTTTTCTCGGCGTTATGAAAACACCTTGTAACGATTTCACGCAACGGTGGGAGCCGGATGTGCCCACCGTGCAGCCAGTGGAGCAGTCACGTTGCGCAATACGTGCTACGGAAAACCGAGTGGCACCGCAAAACCGGTCTGTGGCTACGTCAAGAGGTGCGTGGCTTCAAGCGCTCATCTGTATGGGAGGCTTCGCTCAGCGTCAGGAAAGAAGGCATGAGAGGCGCAGCTGCTGGAAGCTGAGAGAGAGAGAGAGAGAGAGAGAGAGAGGGGAAGCATTGGAATTCAGGAGATCGAGCGCTGACAGACCTTTGCAATCAACACCAAACACACAGTCTCTCTTCCTGTCTGCTCATGTTTCACCGTGCCTCCTTTATCAGACAGGCAGGATGAGCTGCTGTCTGTCATGTAGCATTCATCTACTGCATCACACTTTTTTGGTTTGAAACAGAAAGATGTCTGTGTTAGTCTCGAGCAAACACTGCTCCTATAGGGCTGCAAAAAGGGAAAACTGTGTTTCAACTTTTTTTTTTTTTTTGCAACATTTGGATATGGACATTTAAATGTTTTCTAGAGGTTCAGCTAACTGGCTCTCAACTGGCTCCCAACTGGCTCCCAACTGGGGTCCCAGTACGCCTTCAGGGGCCCTACTGGCACTTCCAGAGAGCTCTTGCAAAAAGTGGAAAATCCATTTCATTAAGTCCAATTCACCCACATATAGTGACCAGAAATACTCAAATTAAAGACATGCAAAAGTTACAGCTCTGACCTCAAGGTTTACCTCAGCATTGCCCTCAAAGCACCGGACTGACTAATAGAAGTGTACTCAAAGTGGCTCTATTCTGTGAATGTTCACTTTATTTTATATCTCACTTCAGTGTTTAGTTATATCAATACTGTTGGGATCTTAAACTTGGACTGCAGCTGTTTCCTAGCAACACAGTTTCCTTTAATTGGAAGTAATTAACATCATATTTTGCCTTTTAGAGAAGATAATGTATTTTTTGAGCATGATTGTCAGTGAGCAGTGATTCCTGCTGAAGAATAACACAGCTTTGTTTCTGAAGGTTTCTCATTGATGTCAAGGAAACTTACTGTATTAAGGAGAATGTTCATCATATATGAAGCTTACAAGTGCAGTTGGAGACCATCTGGAGTGACTGTTGGAGCTACATTGGGTAGTTTGGCGCCCTCTACAGGACACCATTAAATCTATCCATAATCATGGAGTCATGGGGGGGTTATACCCAGTTTGTGACCAGGCTATAACTTTGACTGTAATAGGCAGACTGTTTAAAATGGAAATAAAGATTACATCACGAGTATTTAATTGCCTCGTGAGATTTTGATCATTGTCATTCTGCTGAGAAGTTAATATCTGATCCTAAGATACAGTAAGGACCTCAGTGGAACTGGGGAGTAAAAATAATTTGGGGGAGTAAATATTTTATATATGCTATTCTAAATTTAATCTTAAGATATAAATGATTAATCTTGTCCATCCCTTTTATACTGTCATTAGTGTGATGGCCTTGAACATTGGAGTGGTGCTGTGAAGATAGAGGCTGTGGTATTTAACATGTTTCAGATCTTATTTTCTGGCCATACCTGCCCGTACTTTGTCTCAAGGTGTGTGAAGTTGAGAGCTCTATAGCTCTATCAACTCATTCATTCTGAATGTTTAACTCTCGCTGTCCCATCAGTCTCTCTGTGTGGGAATATATGTGCCAGATATTTGATTATTAAATTGGTTCTTTCATGGCAGACAAATACTAAAATAGCTACATTAAACAAGTCATTTAATTGCGATGGTCCACTTGAACCCGACTTATTTTGAAACCACTCTCTGGCTGAAGCAAGTGGATTAGTACATTTCTTTTTTTGTCAAAGTTTTGAAACAAATGGACTTTTACTGACTTTATCTCCATGACAAGGTAGCAAAAAAAAATCAGTATTAATGTACTTATTAGGCTGTCAGCGTTAATATGGAATAGCAGTTTGGACATGGATACAAGTTAGTTAAGTAAATACGTACACTATGAATACTTTTTCTCCATAGACTGTAAATAAGAGGTGGACATAGTCTCCTGGTTTCAAAATGCACAATTGCCTTAAATCTGCATTCTTTCGAATGGCCAGAAGTTGGCAACTCCACTGGTTGCAAAACTACGTTTGAATGTATTAAACAAGATGGGAATTTCCCAACTTCTAAGATGGTTACCTTAGAAAGCTGTCACCCAATGTCTTATTGTCTCAATTCCTAGTTTTCTTTAAGCCTTCAAGATGTATATTTTGTCAGGAAAAATGATGATAAAGCAGGGTGTGCTTTAGACCCTTGATTATAAGGTTCCATGATGTTGTTTGACTCGTTCTCAACCAGAAAAGAGATGTTGCCATTAGTATCCCTCAACTCATCCAAATACAGCCACTTCTGGCTCTTAAAAATGAAGATGGCAAAGGCCAAAATGATGAACACATTTTCAAAAATTGGATTTATAAACCAATAATTGACACAGTGGTAGCCACGCTTACTTCTATGATACAGTCCATTATTGTTTTCCACATATATTGTCCCTTTTCCACCACCTGCTTGCTACTTATCATATTGTTACCATTACATCAAACATCCAATATGGACCAGAGCGGGAGACCACAGGGAGAGCTTAGACTTTAACTCCCCATCTGTCTATTGTGAGCAGTCTGCTCTCTGCTCTACTCTCTCCCTCGCTCTCTTTCTGACTACACCTTCCCTGGTGGAATATAATGCAACCCTTTTTATAAAAGATGTCTAATGCTTCTAAATTGCACTGACATTGCAGGGAATGCAATTATAAAGCCTGTTGTGCTTACAGTGTCTGTATGTAGCATCATAAGCGAGGCCTATGAATATAATGTGTCTTCTCTATTTTACTTGGAGCTGTATGACATTTCACTAAATGTATTCAGTCTTACAGAGCATGACGTGTTGGATATGCTATGAAACAAGACAATTTGCCATTTGAAGAAACCTCTCTGGGCTTTATCGTCAAACCTAGGAGACCTTGATGATGTCACAGAACATAAGGCCATGGTCAGCAGGGAATAAGGGGGTGTATATCTGTGTTTATCAGAGAGAGGGTTATGGCTTTGGTGCAACATTCTGCTAGTTCTGGCTGGCATCACACATGAGCAAATTTCAAATGGAACAACATGTATTCTTCCATCTCGCTGCCTTTAAAGTCATAACGCAGCCAGTGGCCACCTGTAAGAGCAGTTCTATCGACAAATTTACCTCAAAGCTAGTTCACTATTTGCTTCAAAAATAATGCAGCGTTTGAAGCAAATTGCTACTCTAAATGTCTCTCTGATGAACAGGGAAGACTTTTCCTCTGGGACTTGTGAGATAGAAAAAACATAAGCCATCCATACTTTGAATTCAAAGATTTTTAATGCAACACTTATCGTTTCATCTTGAAGAGGCTTTAAACATGCTGCAAAAAACGGCCACATTTAGGGTTTAAAAACTCATAGGAGAATCTAATTTTGGCCATCACTCAAACATTGAACATACCCAACGTCCTGCCAACCATGCATGGGTACCACATTGTATGACACAATCAAGCATCACCCCCATGTGCCACTGTTGACGAATGATTCACACAGAAAATAGGTCACCTCAGAGCTGCCAGACAGATTTTAAAAGGGGTGAAATTTAAAAGTGGGGAGATGATTTCGATTCCCCAAGTTGTGATTTGTTTATAGTACCATAAAGCCTGGCATGTGGCTTATCTAAGTCCAGCTGGAGGGAAAGAGGTGGTGGATATAAATTCATCCAACAAGAACGATCATGACAACCACCCTGAGTTCACAGAAGAAGGCTACGAATAATTCTCTTTTATATCAATGGAATTTAGACTGCATCTTCTCCTAATGCTCCGTTATGAAATGCCACGTGAAAAGAGCCATCTCCATTTAGGGTTTTTTAGCTTTTTGTGAGGAAAGAACCATCTTTGTGAACTCCTTTAACAGACAATTGTAAGGTTTCTCAAAGAAAGGCAGGCCTTAGCCTGACTATAAAAACAAAAGGCAGTTCTGACAGCCATGACGTGTGTTTCTATTCTACAAATGCTCCCTCAGACACCAATGTTTTCCCTGGGTAGCTGCACTTTGACACACTCAGTATTCACAACGGCAGGGAGCCTGTCGGCAGTATTTACACACATAACTGGGGTGAAAGGAGGTAGATTTCACAATGAGGTGCTGCGGTTCATGGCAGCTGGTACCAAGATGCCGTCAGAATTAAAAAAACCGAAGTCCTTTTGTGATTGTCCCTGGTGAGATATCAGGGTTGGTAACCTCTAGTGTTTGAATTGTCATTGACTTCAGTGGAATGGTGTGAAGTCATATCCACCTTTTAAGCTTTGTAAAACTTGTCACCAGTGTGTCAAAAGTGCAAAGCTCACAAGACTAGCCCTTACACAAATCTTAATCAAAATGAAGTTTGCACATAACAGCACTCATGAGGACACTCATGTATTCATTTGCCCATACTGTCAATACAAAAAGCTGTCCATTTTTAACAGCAGAGAGATTCCCATTAGCCTATTGATCATCCGCGCTCCCAAGTGATTGTCCTAACTCAGATTGATTCTGTCAGGTCTGTTTTGGTGAGACAGCACAGAGTTAACATGGCAAGCTAATTAAGCAGCACGAAACTACTATACTAATTAAATGGCCCAATACTTGATGTCAAATACAATCAACCTCTATGGGTTTCATTGGAGAGTTTTATGAAGCGATACATCAAATAAATGGACAGTCTGAAGATGGTCTGAAGTGGAATTACAAAGGACAAAACACTGCTGCAGATTCCCAAACATTAGCGTTATGGAGTTAAAAAAATAACTTCTTGGCTTTGACTTTTGTATGCCCAGGCCATAAACGAACTCCCTCAACTCTTGCCGGCCTTGAGACTTTTGATCCAGTTGTTGCCATGACAGCCTCCCATCCTTTATTTCCTATATGTCTGCCTATTTAAGGTCACTTCAGGTCTTCCTCTGTTTCTCTTGTCTTGTATGTTCCATTTTCATTGCAGATTGATTGGTGTGGTGTTGTTTACCAACCTTACCTCGTTTTCTGATAGCATCATGCTTGGTGCGTTGGTAAATGGTAAATGAACTTAAGCGTGTATATCGGTTTTCTAGTCTTTTGATTACAAAAAAGTGCTTTTACACCGCAGGTCACACCTACCCGTTCACACCACACATATACTGATGGCAGAGGCTTTTATGTAAAGTGACCATCAGAACTAACTAATCCCATTCATACACATTCATATGGCGCAGATGAAGCAGTGGGAGCAACTTGGGATTAAGTGTCTTGCCCAAGGACACATCGGACATGTGGCTGAAGGAGGTGGGGATCAAAGCCCTGACCTTCTGGTTGAGAGATGAATGAACCACAGGTAGATTTCCAGAATTCAGCAGACCAGAATCCTGAGTGAAAGTCGAAGCCAAAGACACTTTTTATGCTTGTATTGTCTACTAATGTACAGTTATGTTGTTGTTTGGTCAATGTTTGTTGTCTGGTTTTTCATTGTACATGTACATATGTACATTTGTATACATACGTGTGTACCACCAACCTGCAAAGGGACTACAGATGGAAATGAGTCTATGGCTACAGTCTTGCATATTTTACATGTTCATTTTCATTAATGTGCACTGACCCTATTTTAAATAAATCAATAAGGTTGGCAAATGTCGAAGACACATGATGAGTTTGTTTGTAGTATTTTTGTTATACAGAATAATTGTACAATGCAATGGATTTGAAGTTTTTTTTAATAGCCAAGTTGTATGTTTTTTTATTGGTGTTAAATGCTGTTGTTTACTTTAAGTAATTTTTGGCCATTTTTTCCTTTACTGGATAGGACAGCTGAAAAGAGACAGGAAACATTGGGAGGAGATGTTGTGCATAAAAGATATGAAGATGGATTCAAACCCATGGTCCCTAAGCCTTGGAATATAGCTTAATATGTACATTTGGCGTGTACTTTCAATACTGAGATAAACTGGCTCTCCATGCTGTTCCTTTTTAATTTTAGCTTTAACAATTTCCTTCATTCTTCCAGCCACAGTAATTATGTTGCCTAATGCCTAGGTATAAGAAGACATATTTTTAGTTTGTCGTGTTATTACTGGTAACGTTATTGTTATTTATGTAAATTGGGACTTTTGTTTTTGATGTGCGGATTTTGAGAGAGAGAGGCAGCACTTATTTTGAATCTGAGTAAATTGTACTGCATCTGTAAATGTGTGCAAATAGTGCCATTTCATCAGCTAAATATTGACCTTCTGCATGTTTAACCAGGGTCCACTGTGTGTTGGTTTTGCTTTAAGTGGTTCCATGGAGGATGAGGAAGGGCGAGAGGAAAAATTGCACGCCAGTTGGGACTCGAAGGCCTTTGATGGGCATCCTTATTGAAGGACTCAACATTGCGTCCCTTGGTGCTTTTGATGATGCTGATGAACTTAGGCGGGGTGCCAGAGTGTGCCATCTGTTCCTCACGATCAACGCTGTCGAATGCCTTCTCAAAATTACCCAAATTGATATTGACAGGATCATTTGATATCCATTACCAGCAGATAAAGATTTACATTGTGTTTAAAGACATTTATTAATATTAAGAATTGTACACTCAAAACAACCTTTACTGCTTGAGCAGTTCTAAAATGTGTCCACCTCTTACAAGCATAGATGGAGTCTGAAGGTTAACTAATCTGTTAACCTTCATGAGCTAGCCAGCTCATGGCCTTCATCAGCCAACAATGAGTACAGTATATCCCATGGCTGTAAAGTTGCATCCTGATTGTGAACTTGTTATTTTATGAAGACAAATACTTAAATTGTCTGTCATAAATACTTGAGATTATTTATTAGGTTTTAAATTTCAGGAACATTTTAAAATATAATAATCATCAAACCTGACGCTCAAAACAACGCTAACAATCAGCCTTACTGTTAAGGACGTTATTGACACAGCTATGAATGCAAAAAGTGTTTCTTACCGGCACACAGCCTCCAACTCTTGATCAACAAATGTTGAATTTACAAGAAAAAGATTAAGAGACTATTCAACACTACACCACAATGTGTCATTTACTAATTGTCTACCTTTTTAGTATTTTTGTCTTCAAATGAGTTCTTCCTGTTCTTAATAGAACGTACGGCGGCATTTTCAAGCGGCAAAACAAAATGTTTGAATAAGTTAATATAGACAAGAATATTTCTCAGTCACAATTAGAACACAAATAGTTTAAGTGACTCTCAATGTACTTTCCCTCAGTTCCAAGAACAATGTTGGAAGTTAAACAAAGACTCATATTTTAGGATTTCATCTGTCATGTTTTTTTGTGTTTTGACATCATAGCTCAGCAGGGAATTCTCCACACTGTTAATTACAAATACCATGATCTAAGCTATACAAACAGGCTCCCAGTGTAAACCCCTTCGACTATATAGGGTTTCCCGGTTTAGTATTCAGCACTTCTAGTCACAGCTTCTGAGAGTGTAATTATCTCTCTGTAAAGAAGGTAAAGTGAAGAGCATGTTGGCCCCTGTGTCCTTGGCTGCACTGGGGTGGGAAAATAAATCTCCCGAGCCAATCTTATTTGGGGTACATTCATTACAGAGTACACATTGCACTCGACAGACAGTAAATTCATTACCGACTCCACTAAAAATGGCAGGTAAACAGTGACAGAGAAGAAATCCGTATTTAAAAGTAAACTTCAGGTTTTGGTTTGAATTTCAGCTGGCCAGAGAGACCCACTAGTCCAACTGTTCCCATTGGAAAGGGCTATTGGTAATGAGTGTTGGTATCTGTGTGATGCTACAAACATCAGATAATTGGTTTTCAAGAGAAAGATACAATAACAGTGTAATTATTTTTTATCTGCAGCCGATCATAGGACTGATTCTGTGTAAAAGTCTCATTTGAATCCTAGTTATCTTTGGGAACCATAGCAGGGCCAGTAGCAATAGCGGAGAGCAATGAAGTATGGGTAAAGTGTTGTGTGTGTGAATGAAATACAAATGCCGCTCCATTCAGAAGGACAGAATTTGCAATGGATACAAACCCAAATGAATAAGGGCCACAATCACTTTAGGCTGAGTTGCGAGCAAACAAATTAATTATTTATGAACAATGAATATTGCATATTGCTCTCAAAATTGTTGTTGCTTCTCCTTCATAAGCCAGCAGATTTGATTTACAGGGCTGGTCGTTCACTTCCATGGAAGCTGAATTCTAATCACATTTTCTACGTCAGCACACAGAGAAGAGAGAAGCAGCCAACAGGGCAGTGGATATTCATGACAGAAAGCGATAAAACATTCATAATGAATTCTTTTTTTTTGGAGATATGTTTTAAATTATTTACATCTAATTCTCCTGATACGCAACATAAACATTATCCATCAATAGGACACTGAAAAAAAAAACAGGCTTTTTATCTCAAAGGCAGCCAAGTTTATGTTTCTATCGTCCGAGGTCAATAAATATTGTTTCTCCAGCGACATCGCATCATGTTGTGTTGTTTATTTTCACCCAACAATGATTTTCTGATGTGCCCACTTTAAAAAGTAATCGTGTGGTCAAACAAAGCTTGAAACGGCCGCTGTGTAACCATTGGCGTTTCTATTTTGTGCTGTGAGTCACATGTAGGGTAATAATGGTTCCACCATCTGCGCCCCCGGTTGTCCTTTACATTGTCTTCTTTTTCAGTTGGTTTAAAACAAAACAAAAGACCAAATGCATGCTGTCTTTTATGCCTGGCATGAATTCAATCTGACTGCAATAGTACTAAAAAGATACGTCTGAGAGTGAGCAAACACTGGGGGCTGATATATAAAGCCGAGGAGAAATCATTAACAGTTATTCAATCCACTTCTCTTTTTAAAACGAAAAATAGTTCAGTAATAATAAGCAGCATCTGAACAGCAGAATCTTTTTATTCTGTATGCAAACAATACTCATGCGTCCCCTCTTTATGTTTGTACAACATTGCCCTCACAGACCGGTCCTTCCACCCCTCCATCTTCTGTAAATGTTTGGGGTCATGGGAGGCAGCATATCCCAGTGTTATCTGACAGCTTGAAGGGGTCGACCAGGAACAGGTCATCAGTCTATTACAGTGCTAAAACATATGGAAGGACAACAGCGTTCGAACCTACTGGCAATTTGGAGTTGCCGCTTCAGCTAACCTGAAGGTGTCTGGACAGGAGGTAGATAATTGAGCACCAAGAGAAAGCCCACACAGACACTCTGAGAACATGTGTTCACCACAAATACAGACTCCAACTGGCACTGGCACTCTCAGACTCCAGGGCCGTCTTCATAGTCTTGTCATTCTAGACATATTTTAAATGAAAACAAACACAAGTCACAAAGCAATATTTCAAATGAACTCCAATCAGTCTTTCTTTGTTTCATAGCTCTCACTTTAAAGCATGTAGGTGGTTATGAAACAGACTGAAATTAATACTGATGCTTCTATATCCTAAAAAGGAAACAACACCATCAGATAGAGGGCTCACTACCTCTATTTAATTACTGTTAATGTGTGTAACCCTCGGTACCTGGATGGTCACAGACAAAGACATTTACAGCAAGTTGCCCTTTTACCTGAATGAAGCTTTTTTATACATTTTACACAGCAAATATTCACAGCAAGTGTTTCATTGGAAAGTTCAAATAAAGCAGTAGGATATTTTCCCACCACACAGCACTACTAACACATGTACACGACAGGATCAGCAAGATGGAAGAAGTATCGTTGGACCAGAGGAGGCACCAAAATTGGCACAGGATATAAGTTCCTCACAGTAGCTTTCAGTTATAGCTAGCTACTGGATGCTTGGCTACATGACCTCGCTTATGGCTATTTAAGCGACAGGTAGTCAACAAAGAAGGGTCTTATCGAAGCTTTTGCTCAAATAATGCTGATGAGTACAATACAAATGAATCAAAACTTTAAAGCTGCTGCCTGGACTGTAAAAACCAAAACAAGGTGCTGATGGAAGCTAAAACGTTCAACAGTAAATAGCCCTGAGGAGATTGGTTATAATTCTCTGTGTGATAACGACTTCAAGGAAAACCAGTTTTACATAATACATAGAATTTTCATCCATTGCTCAACACAAAATGCATAAACCAGGTCAGCTTTAATCTTTAATAGTTCGTATAATTTCATATAAAAGAATATAAGAAGTTAATTGTTTTTTTCTCTTGTATCTTTCTGAACAAAGAAGACTGCTTTTAGATCAATAGAAACTGATATGAGCCAACAAACTCAGCTTGTCTCGACTGAACATCAGTCAAATATTGCTGCAGGAAAGGCGTGACAGCAGAAGCCAAAATATATCCAGAAAGACAGAGCCTCGGGGAATGATCTCTTTGCAATGTGTCAGGAAATTTTAGGAGTGAGATACCGTACTTCATGGCAGGTGATGGATAAGCATTCAAGTCGATGCTTTTTTTTTCAAACAGGGATACAGCTGACATTGGACTTGGCTGTGACTTCAACAGATGAAGGAAGCTTTGTTCATTATAATCACTGTGATCATGAATTTCACAAAGAGCGGCGGCTCAATGATGCTGTTGATCAAAGCCTCAGGAGTTTTTGTAGCTTCAAATACATGATTAATTACAAAATATTAACATAAATACTAACTTTATACATGATAAACTTCAAGCATCTGTGATCAATTTTTAAATAGAAATCATCCGCTTCATGCTTTTTTCATGCAGTGTGAGAATGCCTGGTTGAGTTTGTTGGTCTTTCACAATCTATTTTATTCATCTTCTGGTTAAGTGGGCTTTTGGGGGAGTGATATGAGCCTACTTTAACATGCTCTGCCAACATTTCAAATATTTATGATTTAAGTTCTGCAGTAACAGAGAACTGCTTTACCGACGTTGTTGAAACCTCATCACACGGCATCCTCTCGTCTGAAAATTTCAAATCCTCACCCAAAGCAACACCTGGGATGTGATCGGCTTTTGGTGCACAGCTGACACACACACAAAAAAGGAGGGAAATATTTTATTCTGCAACAAACTCCCTTTCATTGTGTTCTGTGTCTGCAGAGACTCCTGTTACCGTGTCCGAGCAACCGAGGCTTCATTTCCACGATAATGAAAGTGATTTTATTCTCACTTACCTGTAGATTTTGTGAGATCTTGAAAAATAAATCTTCCTGCAGAGCTCATTACGAAACAACATTGAATCTTGTGTGAGATGCTAAAATGAAAAGCATCTGACAAAGAGGATGCATGTCAGCATGTAAGTATACCACCAGATTATTAGAATGTAGAAGAAAACTAAAAATACCTAAAATTGTAGGCGGATTAATTTATTTCAATCATCTTTGGCTTCTCCCTCTAAGTATGTACTTATTTCCTATCATCATTCATCACATTTTCCGGCTGTCGTTTAATTGCCGGGCATGCATCCAACGCGGTAGACGTACATGTCGCTAATAGATGTGAAACAAGAACAGACACTGGGACATAAAAGGGGATATAAATGCAGAAGTTGTTACAGTATAGGATTTGGCAGTTTGAGAGCCTGCACCGTAATCAGGTGTGATAATTCCAAACCTGATTACTTTGATTCTTTGATCTCTTTTCACACGAGAGCAGCTAATAAGCCAACTTGTGCCTTTAATGCGTTCTTTTATACGAGACAGAAATAGCTGAGGAGGGAATGATCACATCAAGGCCTTACAGTGCATGCGGCTAACATGTAATAAATCCAATGTTCTTAATTATAACTTTGTAAAACTTTAAAAAAATTCACTTTGAAAATATTTCTTTTTGTTATTTGCATGTTGACGTCCTTGATGTTCCTATATGTGCTTGGTTTAAATGGCTTTTAGAGTTTTTTATCCTACCTATGCATTAAATGTGAATCTGCTTTTTATGGTTAAATGCTTTGCAACTTCTTCTGAAAAAGTTACTTCATAAATAAGTTTATTATCATCGTTATTATAATATATATTACACTGTATGTGTTCATTCCTACCAAGGCACACAGGCTTGTTTTCAAGTGTATGAGTGTTTTCCTCTCGGATATGTGCGTCTAAGGTGTAAAGTGTCGGGGGTTTGTGTGCGTCGACATGATAGTGCGTCTCCTGAGAGCAGAGCCAAGCAGAACTGTTATGTGGAGTGGGGGCCTAATTATGGTGTGACGCAGGTTCAATGTGCTGCCCTCAGCATTGCTGACCGAACACTTCTAATGGGACACGCAGGTGCCAAAGAACACAAGGAGGGCTGCTTAATAAATAGATAATCACATCGGCTCCCTCCTCCTCCTCCTCCTCCTCCTCCTCCTCCTCCTCCTCTCAGGTTGATTAAAGCCCGCTCAGGCTGGTCTTCATTAAAGAGCGGGGGCAGCATCGCTCTCGCTATAGGAGGCTGACCGCATTGACACCTGAATATGTTTCACTCCTACAAGGTTTCACTGATTGTTCTGTTGTTATCATAAGTGGTTCTCAAAGCGGTGTGGCACTGGAGATTTGATGCGGGTGCATCCTTGGGTGAGAGAATGGTTGAATGAAGCAGTCTGCAATGAGTTACACTAACCGTCTGCATACTAATGGGTGAGCCAGCGATGAGAGGAGAAGTTGACAACAGATTTAACATCCCAGTGAGCGGATGAGGATGGTGCAAGCTGGCAGCTCCCGCCTTCTCCCTCTCTCTCCCTCTACACCCCTGTCTTCACTCAGTTGGCCTCCCTGGTGATGATGGTGGCGGTGACAGAGAGGCGGTGGTGACGGTGGCAGCGGCGGGCCAGCTGGCGTCCTGTTGGAAGGACAGGTTGGGAGGGCAGCCAGCATGGACTGTCAGAGGCCTGCCAGGGTAGCCGAGGAACTCTCCGATCTGCTCAGTGTAAAGCAATAACAAGGAACACACACACACACCAGATTACTAGCAGATAAGATATTCTCAAAAGACTAGATTAAGTTTCCTACCCTTTAACCTCTACTTTTAGCTTGTCTCTACACGCTCACTCTAAAGCCTCAGAGCAGAGCCAAAGCAACATAACACAGGACCAATTCAGATTTTAACAACTCCAGTAGAACTGCATGATCAGCACTTTGTTTGTTGGATGCTTTGAAATAGGTTTACAATTTTACCTTTGATTTCAGCCAGAGTTAGGTCCAGGAGATTAGGTAGTGAATGGAGATGAAAAATACTCACTATAGTGTCTTAACAACAAGTTAACAAGTTTGTAGTGATTTAGGTGTTGTTAATGTTTAGAACTTAATATACTATATAAATCAGATGTGTCCAGTAACAACAGTGTGATTGCTTTATTTTATTTCAAGTTAAAAAGTTCGACACATGAGCTTGTTTTTAATGCGTGTACTGTATATTCACAAATACCCAGGTTCAAATCCGACATGTGGCTGCTTACCCGCATGCCATTCTCCACTTTCTCTCTTTCCATTTCTGACTCTATCCACTGTCCTGTCTCCAAAACAAAGGCATAAAAAGCCCAAAAATAAACCTGCGTGTGTGTCCCCTCTCCAAGGCTGATAACAACACCTGTAAAAAACTGACTGCTGCAAGTTGCATGAACACAAAAGCATGCTGTTTATAGAACATCAATCATTTTGCTACAAAAGAAATAAAAGAAATGCCAGTATTGATTTACACACCCAAGTTTGGGCTAGACCATGTTTTTTTTTCGTTTTGTTACCTTGTTCACCATCTTAGATTAAAAGCTGCTTTCCCCCGAACTCCTTCCAAAAGAAACTTATTTGTGAAGGTGTCAGTGGAGTGCAAATAAATAATGCATCAACATATAGTTTGCTTTTTACTAAACCTTAACATAATCGCGAATAAAAAGAAAAGAATGTAAAATAAAAAGAATGTCCGTTTATTTCATAAGAACAGCCCTCCTGCAGCCCTTTCAAGGCCCATGCGTTGGAAATCACTGGTTCAGGGTCTGAGCATTGCTAATATTTGCTAATAAGCACAAGTTACAACTTTTCAAAGTATTTGGTCACAGACCCAAATATACAAAATAATATTTTTAACTTGCCATATATAAATGGTGTAAAAATCTACCTGAGGAGTGTGGAAATATACTCCAAATCATACCATATCTCCACGTTCTTGTTCACACACTCACACAGACATCCATCTGTCTCTCTGTCATTCATTATGTTTGTCAAACTTCAGCTGTCTGTCCGCATCACCCCACGTATGTCTGCCTGTCTGTGCTTCTGTCTGTCTGCGTGTCTCTCCATTAATAGGCCGGTGTGTAGTGAGGCTCAGCAGACATTACATGCGCCATCTATTTGCCAGATGTTATTGCTTACACGGTGGCGATTTCATAAGGTGCTGTGACAATTTCATTAACTTTGGTGGGGAAATCAGAACGCTCCTTCCCAGGAAGAGATGGAGAAAATGGTGAGAGGCAAAGGCGGTTTCGGGATGTGAAACGCTGTTACATTAACAAGATGGGGAGGGGGATACATCTATGTGGAATTACTGAGCACAATAGACACGGCAGTGCTTTTCTCCTCTATTTTAATGAGATATGCTCGGCTCATACTACCTGCAGTCCTGGGCTGTAGGTAAATGAAAATGCGCCGGGATGGCATGCTGTATTGTTACTGACAAGAGCCTTGATCTGTTAGCAATGCGGCTGATTCTCATATCTGCTCCACTATGGATTCAAATTTTCAAATCGAGAGACGTCTGATGATATCATACATATCCCATTTCAGGAGTATATTGTGCTCTCAGAGTTAGCTGGTAGGAGGGCTTGGAGAGGAGACAGACTGCAGCCGGAGCTCAACAGTCACATGGTTAATGGGCTTTCATTGAAAGCACAAGACGAGGGTTGATAGCCTTCCCTGATCACATTAGTCACATATCGATCAAGCCCCTCTGTCTGTTCGGTAAAGGTGAACACGTAAGACATAATCCCGTTAGCAGCTCTTTCCCTCCCAACCACTCGCCCAGATGGAGAGGTATCCATGATAAGAGTTCCTATCTGTTTGCATCTAATGTTTCCCTGGAAGAGCTGCTTGCAAGCTGCTTTTGTTCAGCCTGTCTCTAAACTTACAATATTCAATGATTTTCTGAAGATCAGAACTGCAAAAGTAAGTTGTCGTCTCTGTCTTTACCACTTACAGCTGCAATATCGTATCCACTGAATAAACACACACAGCCATATACGCATGCATATATAAATGTACATAAAGACAGTGTTTTCGACAGCAGCGTTTGATGCTAAAGCACACAGAGAGATAAAAGAGGATTCGTCAAAAAGCAGGATGCTTATACTCAGCGGCCAGCGTTGCATAATTCATCGCTGATCAAATTTGACAACTTCTTATCTTTCCCTTTCCTTTAGTTGTCGAACAATGCTGCGACTTTTTTTTCTTCACGGCCGCATTGTCTTTAGCTGCTGCAGGAGAGCAAGGAGACTCATTTCCATTTTTTGTTCTTGGGCCGCATTAGCATACATTCCTTCATGCGGTAGTAAAGAAAAAAGGAAGGAGGGAGTCGGAGGAGGAGGGGTATCTGGGGTCCTCATCAGATAGGATTAAAGAAGAGAGTCCGCCAGAGCAGAACAGATTTAGGGAGAGACGGGAGGAGATAGCGACAAAGTGCAGGGAAGTATGGAGAAGGGAGGCACGGAGAAAGTCAGAGCATGAAACCTAAGAGTTGGATCTAGCGCTTCGTTCCTCTGCAGTACCTCTCAACCACTTTATCATACAGGCAGCTCAGTCTCTTCATAAAAGCTGTGTCCGTTGGGTCTTGATTCTTCCTTTTATTGTTACAATCAGTAGCTCAGAAAGAACATCCTGCCTACCAGGGTCACCCTATCTCAGTGGTTCTATCAGACCTTGTAGTTGAAGCTGAAAGGGTGCAGGGGATGACATTCTGCAAGTGCAATTTAACTCCATAGTTCTTCTCAGTACAGTGTCATTTTGCCCTTGTACGACACATTTGTGAAATTGATGTTACTTTTGTTCTGACAGTAAAACCTGGAAAAACCACATTGAAGTTGCATTCTCACAAAAGACAATGTTTTGCCAGAAGGAGATGTTTTTTAAGCAATCAAAGGCAATGTACTGTACAGTGACAGATAGTCGAGTCTTCAAACTTTAGAGGACTGCTTCTGTCGTTATAACCAGGGACCTCATGATGAAAGGCTCTCAGTTTAAAAAGGTTATTTCCCCAGTACCTGCCATTCTGCCATTTCAGTCAAATAGTGTCAGCTACCAAACTGCTGCCTTTCTCCCTATTATCCCCTGGGTCAAGTCAATCAAACAGTATTAAAAGTTGTCCCTTTAAAGCAGACATCAAATGTCATTTATCGAAGGCCTGTTACTTCAAACAGGATGAATAGTTAGCTCTGCTCTTCAAGCCTCTGGAACGCGTAGTGAAGTGAAAGGTTTCGTTAAAGGTAAGTCAAGGACCATGCTTCATGAGAAATCTCTGCAGACTTCTCCATGTGAACTCAAAACTAAAAATGCGGAGCTCGTGAAGGAGAGGTTATCTGGGCTTTTTGCTGCTCTTGAACGCATGGTCTGTCTGCGGCATGAACAAAGACTAGGAAGAGATGAACGAGTGAAAGCCTTAGACTTTGTTATCATGGGGGGGGGAATGTTAAATTAGCCTAGAGGCAGGTGGGCAATCCGTTAGGGGTGTAAATCCCCAGTTTCATTACGACACAGAACGATATTGAGTCTTTGGACAACGATACGATATTAGCCGATATCACAAAGTCTGCCACGTTACGATTTAATTCCATTCAGGGGCCTGCGATCGATTTCACACAATATTATGTACCCATTTGACAAAGTTACATTTCACATAAGACAAAAAGCAGTTTTGATATGTTTTGACAATGTAACTTCTGGAATGTTTCTGATATTTGAACTTAAAACAAGTTGTGTTATTAACAAGAAGAACAAGGACCTGTGTTTCACTTTAAAGTTCCATGTTGTCCATGTTTAAATACTTCTCATTATTCACACATTATTCCCAATATTTCTTTTTAGACAGAACAAACAAAGTGTGCAAAGTGCTTCAAAAAACTTCAGATAAAACTAACCGATTTTGAGAAAAATGTTTTTCAACTGAGGAAATCCAAAAGTTCAGCTAAATATTGACTTTGAAAAAGAAATGCTTTTCTTGCTCTGCAGTATCAAATGGACGACCATTCTGAATGCAGCAGGTTGTTTGGGTGATAAATATGGTATTTCTGCAGTTATTCATTGCTGTACTTATGAGGTCAGCTATTAGAACACACAGGCTGAACGGTGTCATGCAGCTGGACATGATATTATCTATTTAGCACATTAATGGCACCAGTCCTTCTGCCCTAAACCTTCATCATTCCTCATCAGTCTCATGCTTGCTCTCTCGGCCTCTTTCTCCTAAGAGCTCACTGACATCCCTCCATGATTTATTCACCATCCCATTCCCCTGCTCCAACTGGATAAGTTTGAGCACATCAATTATACACCTGTGCGTGTGTCTAAATATGTAATGTTTGGTTTGACATATCTAGATCAGACAAGGAAAAGGTCGGTGACGTAAATGTGTGTTTGACATGAGCTTCACTCCCCCAAAGAAGCAAACATTTCTATTTTTCAGTTCACATTCAAGACAAAATCTTTTCAACATTCAAGACATCAAATCTTTTTTTTTTTTTACACCAAATTGTGACCTCCAGCATGCTTTGGTGCAAGTGTCTGGTATGAGAGTCAGCCACTTAAAGTTTGAGGCTATTGATCTCTGCCGGAAAATGGAGACGAGGAAGGAGTTACTGATTTACGCAAATCCATCAAGTATCTCTTATTCCCAAGTGAGGGTAAAATGTATCATAAGATCAACAGACAGATTAAAGGTAACAGTAAAGCAGACATTGTACAGAACATTTAAGGTGAAGGGGCAGCTGACCCAGAAGGTAAAGCTTTCGTTTTACAGATCAATCTTTGTTCCAACTCTCTCCTGTGGTCAGGAGCTTTGAGTATTTGAGCAAAGAATGACATTGCAGATCTGAATAAGGCTACAGCTTTGGAGCTTTTTTCAGAGGCTTGCTGCCCCAAGGGGGGACAAAACGTTCCATAAAGGGACTTGCTAAGCTTGCTGCCTATGACCCAGGCCCAGAAATGCAGAAAAACATGGATGGATGGTTGGGTCTATATCTAAAAAAATACACCACTGAGTTCAGTTTTTACAAGTTAACTATAACTCCCGGTGTTTAGCTAACAATAGGGGATATAATAAAAAGTGTTTAGAGAATAAAGCAGTTTTAATAATAGATCTTTTGTCTTGTCCCTGTTAGATACAGCAAAAATTTGGAAAATCAAAAATGGTAGGAAAGGAACCTTTTTCAGCTTGTTATAAAGATGTTCAGCACCAAATTCATTGACAGTTTCTCAAAAAAGAAGATAAGACCAAACAGCTTTGGACAAAATTCCTTCCGTCAGCGCCACGCACTACGCCTTACTTAGCTGCCACTCTAGTCAATCATTGTGTTCACACAGGGCGCGCTGCAGTCCGTCTCCGGCACGTGCCAACGACAGCACTACACTCTGCTCCGTTTCATATATGCAGCGAGTCTATTTTCGCCGGAGTGCGCTGGAGGCACGCATCAAGCTGGACAGAATATGACAGCCCGGACAGGAAGTCAAACAAGGAAACGCACAGAGCATCCAGTCAATTTCAAAATAAAACACAATATACGGACTCGCGATCGTATTTTTCATCACTTTATCAACATTACGTCAAAACAAGCACCGAATGAACAACAATGCATCCTCAGAAAGACAAAGAAACATGTTGTTTGCATGTTTTTCTCTTTATTCCCACGGGATCTTGTAGTTGTCCTGTGATGTGTCATGGGTGCGCTCCGCTGCGCTGATGTCCCAGAAACGGATCCAGTGTGAATGGGCGCGAGCCGTCCGACGGAGCAAAACCGTGGCGCTGACGGACCGCGGCGCGCACGGAATATGTGTGAATTGGGGGTTACAGCTCAAAAGTTACAAACCAAAACTAAAAGAGCAGGTTCATTTTTGTTTCACATTGACACAAAACCTTGTCATATAAAGGATGTAGAATAAGTGAATCCTTGATTTTTCATGTTTTGTTTTAAGTGTCTGTTTTCAGTAAAGCAGCTATAAAACGCTCTTATATTTCAACATCCATCATATTACGCCACAGAAGGGACACTGGCTTAACTAACCGTGCAGCAGTAGGCTGTAGTGAGTCTGAGTGGTTGTGTTGTATTATGTTTATAGTGTTTCCATAGTCTTAGACTTCATTTGACCAGTTGTTGGCTTAATACTGCGTGCGTGACAGTCGCACAAATTCAAATTTGACAGGACATCAAGTCCACTTTTTCTCTGACAGTAACAGAGCTAGATAATCGTTTTTCTAACTTATTTTCCATCTGTTTGATACACTGGGGTCTCCTACCTGCAAGTCGCTCTTGAAGTCCATGGGATACCTCACAGGGATAGCATGCATACAGGCATGTCTCTAATTGTATTTAGATTAAATAAAAAGAAACGCTACTTGCTACTTGAAGCATCGTTTAGATAAAGTATATTTCTCTAAACAAACACCATTTAAAACAAACTTTATCCTAGAAAACAAATATTTTCTCATACTTAAATGAAAGTGAATAGGCTTTCCATGCTTTCATGGGCGTATGTATTGAATTGTACATCTCTTAATTCACTCGTATCCCGCGTGCTCCACACTCTGTGGACCTGGACACTGTGCAGTCAGGTTTTGAAGTGCCAGTGGGCAGTTTGAAAGAGATTTTTAACCTTGATGAGGTTTATACAATATCTGGAACAAAAGAAAATACTTTCAGAATGACAGTTGGTACAATACACATGCTGTAACCATAATAGTGTCAAGCAAGGTAGAGACTTGACCTTGTTGCCAAGGACTCTCTTGGCAACACTATCAACTCTGTTTGCCAGGTGAGATAATCCCATGGAGTGTATTCATCAGATTGAAAGAGACAAGATTTCACTCTCTCTTTCCATCATGGAATCTCAAACCGGCGGCTTCACTTCCACCTACAGCCGGGGGCGAGACAGTCTGTTCAACTTTTAAGTCGACGCTGCTCTCACAAAGGGATCTAAATTAACATTGCTGCGTGAGGTGCAAGGCATATGGATTTGAGCAGGGATTTATCGGAGTGCAGTTAAGTTATCAGTACCAAAGTGTTAGACAGGACAGTTTGCATTCCGGGTGGTGCAGTCAGTCAAAAGCTTTATTCATTGCTTTAGAAACACTGTAGAATCCTTTCAGTCTTACGGAGCTCTACATGACCCAGTAGGGCTGCATGCTTGAAAAATAGATACAGGAAATAACACCACATAAATGTAGTGTGCTTTTATGCACATGTACACAATAATTAGGAATCATACATTTGATTAATCAGGACTTTAACTCTCACGCAACAAACCCCACTCTGACTTTTAACAGCTTTTGTAAGTCCCTATGACTCACACTTGAGAGACTGCTTCGCGTTCACACACACACACACAGGAACGCCAGCCATCACAGCACCTGTTTACCTTTAGTGCATCTAAACACAGCCATGATCCGTACAGACTGAGTCTTCATGGTCGGGAAAACACAAATCTGATCAAACGGTAGGTTTGAGGTTTGTCCATTTATGGTCACCATGTTTGCATTTATCATCACTCAGTGATTTAACGATAGTAAAGTCATCCCACAGCCTGCTGTGGCCAGTCTAGCTGGCCATGCAGATTGTAGATGCTATACGCTAAATGCCAAAGAGACAGCCAAACCACAGGAAAACAAAAGGCTCTATACAGAGGGAGCAAACCATCTCATTCTACCTGTTAATCATGTAACACTACAATGTACATGGGCTGCAGGTTGAGCCACTATACATTCTGGGAAACATCTGCTACATGACTGGTCCACATATGTTGCCACAGTGTTAACTAGCAGAGGTATGAGTTGCCGCTGATCTGAGAAATATACTGTCTCAAAAGCCAGCTCTTGTAACTGAACATCTGCCTTTGTGTGTGCAGATGACATATCTGTGACAGCAGCAGCGTTGTATGTATGTTTACGTGGAGGCTACATACTCTATGCACAGCCATCAGTTCACTCTACTCACCTGCAGGTCTTCACTAATGTGATAACAGACAAATCTTTCTTTTAGAATAGTCATTTCAAATGAAAAGCTGGTGAGTTTTACAAGAAAGTACTATCATGAAGTGTTTTAGTTTATTTTCTTGATATTACAATATGGCGATGTGATTTATGGACATGGGCACACTGCAATGATGATGCTTGAATGATATAACATGCAATAAGCAGGGCTGCATCATAGCGGTGAGTATAGGTTTAGTGACCAGTACTTTTAATGCAGTGACAGCAGCAACATAATGAGTCCTGCAGATTGCTGATTCCTCTTTATACATCCCACACAGGAAATCACCAAAACTCTAGCTGCTCATTATCGACGAAGCTGGACATAAAATTCTCAATGTTGATATGAGTTTCAGAACACAGACGCTTACACACACACACACACACACACACACACACACACATTGCTCAAAGAGACCCCACTCCTCTACCCACTCTTTTCCATCTTATATATTTCCAGCATGACTGAGCTTACCGCATTCCCCTACAGAGCGCTACTCCAAACTTACAGATTGCTTGAGCAAACACTGTGTACCGGGCCAATTAAAACTCCTGTGGCGTGGGCGAGGGGGTATGGCAGCATGGGATGGATAGATGGGGCATAACGACCCATTTGGGTAATGACCGTCTTTCCCCTCACCCTCCCTTTCCTGATACACACACCTCTCCTTCTCCTCCCCCTCCTCCTTCTCTTCTTTTCTCCTTCCATGTTGATTGTCTGTCACTCCCTCTGTGCTCCTGGGAGCAGCTAATTGCACCTCTTGCACTCCCCCGCTTCCCCCTGGTGTCATAGGATGCCGATTGTGGTGGGTACTCACTTGAAGCAATCAATGAAGCCAGTTGCTAAACAGCTAAACCGCGCATAGCTGAAAGCCAGGATGGCGGCTGTGGTCGATATGAAGCACTTTTATGGGACCGTTCTTTATGCATTTCAGATTCAGGTTTTCACAAGCCAAGCATCATCTTTAGTTGATGTGTGCTGCTTGGAATAATGCAGCCTTTCAAAGTAATAGTAATGAGGAGCAAAAAGCAAAAAGAATAGACGCTTTCTTGACCTAAGATGATGAATAAACATGTATTTAGTTTCCCCAAAGTGTAAGTTCAAACCTCTACACTTGTATAAAAGAACGCCGTCTTCTCTTATGTGTCCCTGTCAGGTGTCATGAAGGTTGAAGTTGACAATGCTGCATTGGGTTCAAGAATAAAAGAGTGAGTTGGCAGAAAGGATACTGACAGAATGTGTCAAATTATCACTCACAACTTGTCAATCATCCACACCCAGGGGTGGTTTGTTGTGACACAAATAGCAGCAGTAAACTTAGTCACAGGGAAAGATGGCATTTGCAAAGGTATGGGTTATGTACTTGGCATGCAAAGAGCTGTTTTTATTTAAAACACCAGCTCTCCTATGTCTGTTAAAATGGTGGGATGCTTTAACACAGGATTGAGGCCAATGTCTGGCACAAAAAGGAAGCGGGGATTGCAGATAATGATGTCTCGTTACCGTTTATTCACTTTTGCAGACGGATGCAAACAAACACAGCCAATGATTACGTTCACGATTACAAAAGTGAATTCTGGAGATTCCTTCTGGCACATTGCTGAAACAGAAAATGATTTTTTTTTTTTTTTCAGAGTTCAACACGCAAAATGTTGTGAAAGAGCTGTCACAATGGATCTGCTAATGTGATTACAGATTTGTATCCCCCGGCGCTGAACGTGAATAGTGAAGAAGGAAGTCAGCAGGAAGGGCTTTTAAACTAGGATGGTGTTCGGGGAAAAAAAGCTTTGAAAAAAACAACAAGAAAGAAAAACGGAGCGAGAAAATGTCTTTACATACTGGGTGATTTGCTAGCATCACTTTGTCTAGAAAACAAGGACAAAATGAAATGATCACAGGACAGACATGCCACTCTACTCCTTCCTCTGTTTCCATCGCTCTCACAGCAATCCTACTCTAAACGCTGACATTATTAATGCCTAATAATGGTTTCTCATCACTTCCAAATCTAACCAAGTAGAAGATTAATATTTCTAAATCATATTTTCGGAGCAATATTAAACTCTATTCATGTCTGCTAATGAGGGTGGCGTACAGATACACTAGACTGGCTGATGTTCCCTTTAATTATCCCATCCTTGCCTTCTCCCTTTATTCAACAGGATCACTTCTTTTTGACCAAAGAATGGAGATCAGCTTGTATGAATTATTTTTTTCTAACTGCCAGATTCTATCATCATATATTTTTTTGCAATTTCTTCTTAGGTAGTGGTAAGACAGTGAAACTAAATTTTGGCCTTCAAAAACAAAAGCTGATTTAAAAGACGAAAGTCTGGCGTTGACAGATTAATGGAAGAAAAAGTTTTAATGGCACTGAAACTAGAATTGGCACTAAAAAAAAAAAGATCATTTAATAATAAAACAGCCACAAAGATAATTAAATTGTATTTTAATGACTGACATTGTTTCCCAGATACTAGTGTATTCATGCCAATGTTTATTTTCTCTGCCAAATTCAAGTTTCAATGCCAAAATTGACAGTCGCTTTACTGGCTCAATTTTCTTGAATGCATCCTTTCTTGTTTGAGATCATCAGAAGAGTGCTGCTTGTATTATGTGTTGCAAAAAAAAAGAAACCTTGGTTATATTCAGTGAGAGAAAAAGTGACGTTTTGCATTTAGTCCTTTATATATTCTACAAAAAGATGAAAGAAAGGCTTTTTGTGCTTTTTGATGCAAGCAACATGCATCAAGTTCCTGGAAGACCCCCAAGGATTTGTGAGGGGAACTAAGGTTAGATTAAAACTACATTTTTGGCTTTTTAATGTATTTTGAGTTCCTTTTATCATGTCAAATCAACTGGCCAACTTGCCTCCTATAAAGAATCTGAAGGATTAAACAGTAGAAACATGGATCCACCATCACTGGACTGGGTCGTCCCTCAACCACCGCCCGATGCAAAGCCACCACCTGACAACCAGCCTCCACCACCGAACTGTGTCGTTCCAACCACCATTCAAAGATGTTGGTTCAAACCCCTGAAATGACAATTATCCAATAGCTAAATTATGAACTTTTTATTTGTCAAGAGCTGTAGAAGGCTAAAGTTTGCCAAGGTAAGGTGGTATAAATGCACCTTCTTAATTAGTCATTCAGGACGTAGGCCATTTGGGACCTTGACGATCAGATCTAGAATATCAGATCTAGAATTTTTTTGTTCATCATTGTCAAATTTGTGTCAAGAAGTCTTAAACCGTTTGAATACATGCACTCAAATTCATTCAGACTGCCCCTGAAATCCTCCTGAGTTGGTTGTACACACATGTCCTTCACAGCGGTAGACTATCTCTCTCGAGTGGGAGAGTGGGGGGCGGTCTCAGGAGGCAAGGCATGACTTCAAAAGAACAAAACAGAAGTGGCAGACGAAGAAACAGAGTCTGCTATAAGGCGCTGTAATGAGAATTTGTGCCTTCACATCAATGCTATGTGTAGTTCAACAGAATCACACTATCAACAAAACAGCGGAGAAGAACTTACAGGCAAACAGAAAACATAATGAAGCAGTTCACTACATTCTCCTGCATGGTGCGGTCTCACATCAGGTCAGGCAGGAAAAATGTGGGTTAAGTTGGTGTGGAAATTCTGCTGTTTATGTTCACACATGCAGTTCAAGTTTTGAGCGAAAGTAACACTGCTGATGTTAATTTAAGTTAGAGTGGACTGCGATTACAGTATTCGAGCAATCCAACAGTTCTAAACACTGTTATATGTTATTTTAAGTTAGGGGGAATAGAGAGTCCTGCAATAAAATCAAGCGTTGGTATGACAGATATTTTAAGTTTGAAAGTAATCCTTAGATCTTGGCACATTGGAAGATTTGTACAAATGACTCAGTCAAAAAGGGCAAAAAGTGCTCCAAAGATCACTTGAGTAAGATCATTTGAACCGATTTATGCAAAGATATAAACAAAGCTGAGTGCACCAAAGATGCTGTAATGATCCTTCATTGCAAAGAAAATAATATTGGCCAACCTTGTTTTAAACTGTACGGTGATCTGACTGTTTCCTACAACGACCTTAATATAGCTATGAAGACATGTCAGTATTAGCATGGATGTACAAAAATAGCTAGAGTAACAAACAAAAACTAATATGCGCCTTTGAAAGCAGAACAGCACGAAACCTGCCTTTTCCCATTACAGTTATAACTACATTACATCACTTTTCTCCAAATAACAGGAACACAGACCTCATATACTGTAATGTTGCTTCCTACTGATCATTTTATTTATGAATTATTGGATTTTCCCTCAACCACAAAATGAATCAACACTGCCTCCCAAATCATCCCTTCATGCGCAGAGCAAAAAAAAAAAGCATGTTACTGATTTAGTGCCCTTCCTTGCACAGGCAGATTCTGTGTATTCACCTTGTGAAGGTTTGCTGACATGAAAGTTAGTGTCCTTTCCATAAGGTACAAGTAGTGAATACACATTTGTTCCTTGCAAACAATGTTACACTGTTTTGCCTGCTTTCTTTACTTTTTTGTTGAACAGAGTTAAAAAAAAATGAAGGGAGATGGCAGTCCTCGCCTCAGGTCGATCACAAGAAGAACATTTTGATTACTTTGACATTTCTGGATAAGGAAGTCAAGATAGTCTTTGACAAGATATTATGTTGTTCTATAACCAGAGTAGATAATTTTTTTAGAATTACATAAGCAGGTCTACATGTCACCAAGTTTGAGCAGAAAACAGGTGATTCAGGCCAGGTGTAATTCCCGAACACTCAGTCTTCCCCTGTTAATTAGCTAATGCTTCACTTCTGCTGGCATCACACACTTGATGAACGCAGTCCTGTGAGATTACTTCTCCTGAGCAGGAGACAGCCTGGATTACCTAGACAAATTAATGGCTATATAATTTGATTTTCTCTGGATTGTAATGCTTTAGCGACTCCAGCAGAGAGGAACGGTCTGAATCAGCCCCACTGCGCTGTGACATTAGCTAATCACATCTGCATGCTAAAGAGACCGCCGGGCCACAGGGAAACAAAAGGCTCTACAGAGGGAGGGAAGGGGAATGATTATCTTGAGCAAGTGAGCTATAGAGGAAAACAAGGGGACAGGTAAGGCTCAGGGTTCACCCAAAAAAAGGTCCAAAGTGAAGGGTGCTGGTTGCAGGGTGAGAGGTAAACCTGTTACAAAAGGAAGCAGCACACAGTGCACTCTGGGTGGCTGCTTGTCTCTGTTAGGGTGTCTTGTTGAGTCTGTGATCAGCCTACAAACATTTGTCAGGTGTTTCAGGCAATAACCATTGGCTCCATCAGAATACACACACACACACACACACACACACACACACTGACACACACACACACACACACACACACACACACACACACACACACACACACACACACACACACACACACACACACACACACACACACACACACTGGTGCGCACACACACACAAACTAAATCTTCTGAAGCTGAACTGACACCTACATTCTTCCCTGTAGCGCTGAATCTAAGCTGCTCACCTTGCTTTACAAAAACATGCTTCACAGCACTGCAGTGTAACGATTTCACAAAATAAAAGACTAAGCTTCACAAAATAAAAGCTCCAAAGAGTGTATGTGCCTTGTATGACCCAAATTGATCCTCCGACTATTGCAAACATTGGAAACAATGACATCAGAAAGAACTTATGTTCTGTTTTGCTGGGTCACAATGCTAATAAAAGTGGTAATGGCAGCTCCACCACTTCACAGGTCCCAATGGAGTGTAATTAAACTGTCTCATCAGGGAACCCTCGGCCTAATGAGCGTCTCACATTTCAACAACTAAACTGCTGCTGCAGAACAGTTGTGACTCAGGCAACCATTTCCGATCCATTCTCTGGGGCAATTCTCTGTGAATGAAAGTTTTGCAATTTACTCACAAATAATTCTGCTTCTCCAAAGCTCAATTTATTCCTTTGTATGTGTGCCAGTGTGTTCTGTATGACTGATAGCTGGGAATCGGAGTGATTGACGCTGACAGACAGCCAATCAGGGAAGCAGCTCACCCTGTCCAGGAAGTCCCATCGGTGCTGACGGTGCAGATTAGATCAGCTCCTGCTCGGGCTGGGGGTTTGCAAACCGCCCACGTAGCGATGCACTCAGAGACGCTTGGCTTTTCAACACCTAAAGAGGTGCAAGCCTTGCAAAGTGGTTGTGCTCATTATGTAACGACAAAAGTATCTTGTGCAAGCATTTACTACAGCCATTCTTACTGAAGTGAGCAAAAAGCTTTGATTCTAATAGTAACAGAGATGATTGTGAAGTGAGAAACTGTGTTTATCACTGCGTCCATGGGGCGTGTATGAGTGTTATTATGGAACAACATTTTCAGAGCTTCATACAGAAACCAAAAGCATCACGAGCCAGATTCCTAAATTCATGTGGCTGTTCCTTGTTCTTTTATGACACATGTGGTTTTACACTAATGTACTGATCAAATGCAAGCATCCTTCTTGCTTGTTCACTACACGTTATGTGAATTTTAGGGTTGAGATATAGCTGATTATTAAATAAACTCCCAAATAGCACATTTTTTAGCTTTAACACCAAACTAGCTATTATTCCAAAGTATCAGCAGGATAATTCAAGGTCCTATTTCTGATACCCTGCAGCAATTTCATACCGAAAAGCCTCTTTTACTGACACTTGAATGCGATGGGGAAATCAAAACAGCCCGTTCCCACCAAAGTCTATCTTATCTGTCAGTGGGACAGCCAATATCAATGAGAGAAGCTCAGGTGTTATCCTTGAGTCCTCTATCAGTCAGTGATCAGCGGGCCTCTTCATCTTGGCACACAGCATGCTCTGGGGAGACCTCTGGTGACAGTCTCCCTGTTCTGTGATTCACAACACTGAATTGTTGCCATTTGATCTCAGCATACTCCCTGAGGCACAAAACGGCTCTGGTTTTTGCAGACGAGGAGAGCTGTGGCACGCTGTAACGAAGGAGGGTCAGGATGTCAGGACTGAGCTGAGCCACCACTGCAAACCTCCAAACTACTCTGGATACTACAGAGTGGAAGAAAAGGAGAGGAGAAGGAGAAGCAGCCTCCAAAGCTCCAGCAGACATGAAAGGATAGAGCGTCACTCAGGGGCTTTGGTTGGGAAATTTTCACAGATTAGGGCAGCTAGAAGTGCATGCAATAGCTGGAAGGCTTGGCATGTAGCAACCTGTACATGTGCTTCTGTTTGTTTTCAGTAATCCATTCATAAGGAGGATTGTGTCTCTTACTAAGAGTTAACAATATATACAGTATATATATATATATATATATATATATAGAACCAAAATAGAGAGCTGAATGAAAATAAGGCCCAATTACACAAAAACCATCAACAGAAAAAGGAGTCCTTCATTTGCGTTTTCAACAAAGTTTTGGTAACAACCACCGTGCACAGGGATCTGCAAAAAGGTTTGCATAACAATTTTTCAAAACTTTGCATTTTCAGCCACCCAAAATTCTGTTTTTGTGTAAACGAACAGCCAGAGCACAACAAAAGGTTATTGTCTATGTGGTTTCTTTATATCAGTAATTTTGATTAAAACAGGACTGTCGGAACAAACAGTCAGCTGGTTTTACGACTACACAACAGACAGAGCTTAGTGTGCAGTCAGAGGATTGCACGTCTACTTCCTTTATAGCAACCAAAAAGGTGCCTCAAGGGTCAATCTTGGGACCACTCTTATTCATTCTTTAAATCAATCAAATCAATCAAATCGTTTTTAATGGAAATGTTTATTTTTACGCATCCAACTAGACCAAGCTCCCTCCCAGTTACAACTTGCTCTTAATGTTCAACATAATTTTTGTGATTTAAATGCAGGCTATACCTATACCTTTGATTGACTGATTGACAATGTTAGTTAATAACTCAGTCATCACAGTTCCTGTTCGGTTAAACATAAATACAGGATCAACTTTTTACATACATAGATTGTTGTATAACAATCTACCATACATATAACTTGCCAATCAGCCCAAAGTGGTAAAAATGACCTCTACAAAAGCTACAGCATTAACCCATTATTGTTTATGCAATAACATTGATTACCCAAAATTAGGAATTTGTATTATTCGATATTGCAAACAATAATTCTATACATCTTTTGGTTAGCGATTTACTCTGAATGAAGTATCTGAGTACATAGCAAAACAGTACAACAAAGCTGAATGTAGAAACTATCCAATGCAGAATTTTGTATTCTTCTTCATTCATTAATTTACCCAACAAAGCTTTTATGCTGTATATATTGTTCCACTTCCCAATATTATTCTATTAACTAAAAGCAGAACATCCATCCTGTTTCACACCTTTCTTATATATAACCTTACGCACTCACAGCTCATATATCAACTCAGGAGTAAATCATAATGTAATAAAGAATTGTCGTGATCATATCAGGCCAGTTAAATGCTGCCTCCAGATCTTACATTGACTCTATCATATAACCTACTTATTCTGTAACAACATGAGAATTAGGCTTACATTTAATATCAAAATTCATTCCTACATTAAACATGAACGCTGTCTAATTCAAATCCAGTCAAATAAAAATTCCCATCATTGAAGAGGGCTGTCCTGATTACACGTCGAACAAACAATCTTCCTCAGTAAACTACTACTAGCAGCCCAGGTGTGTACAAAAAAGTGAGAACAGTGTAGTCTTCTCTGAAAATTTGTCTCACAAAGGACAGAAAAAACTCACAGATCTTGGCTGATCTCAAAAGCAATAAAAAGCTTCTTAAAGAGATATCCATAGAAAAGTAAAGTCTCTCAGTTTCGAATCAGCAGACGAAGAGCTACATCAGATTGCCAGTCTGTCTGACACTTTGGAAAACTCATCGTCTTGAGGTGAAAGTACCTCTGGGACTGATATTAAAGCTCTGCTTGGATACTTGGCAGGCATATCCACAATTAGATACCTCAGCGCATCCATGAAAGCATTGGTATTAGCATAACCCTTGTTTTGATTTTTGACCCTGAAGAAGAGGAGTTAGTGCACAGAGCAGAGACTCCAACACCTTGTATCAAAAAATAAGAAAAAAGTAGCCAAAGAACATATTATTCTTGCTAAGCTTCCAGGAGAATTTGTCTGTCCAAAATGCATTACTGCATCATCTCGATGAAAGCAGTGTGATGAATATCTTTCCAATATGTGGGGGAAGAGAGAATTTCTATTAGCACGCTGCTCAGATAACATAGTAGTGAAAAAAAAAACACATCCAGCTGGCTGAGAAAAGCTCCAGTCTCTTCAGCTCCTTGTCCCCTCTAAGGTGCACTCTTCAATCAGCCTCCGTTAGGAAATTACACGTTATCTTTTCTGACTGGATCGATAAATTATCACATAACAAGATGTTGGACCCTGATTTGCATTACTGGTCCTGACAGCATGTTACAAACTGATTATTTCTGAGGGCCCCCTTTGCTCTGCGTGTGACAATGTGGGGAATGGAGTGGAGACATTTCTAAGACTTGTGAATGCCCACGGAGCTAATACAGGGAAATCAAGAGCAATGACACAGTCACAGCTTGAAATCGACACTGAGCCAGCACAGAAAAGAAGAGACGCTAACATTGAAATAAATATTGTCGTTAAAAAAAAACATAACCTCTCCATACACCCTCAAACTATTCAATTGGATCAATAAAACGTGAATTTAAAAATATCATTGTGTGCTTATTTCCAATCATGTTTTTATCACACAGACCAACTGGTTTTTATTTCTAATATGCCTAAATGAATATCTTTCAGCATTGTTATTGCAGTTTAATTGGATGCCCAAGGTGATTTTTGATTCAAAAGTTGAACACAGAAAATGAGAGTATTAGAAATGTCATTTAGGGTAAGGTAATGTCCTGAACATGCAGCAAATGTGTGGCTCTGTGCAATTAAAAGGGGAATAAAAAATACCATGGCTAACCAACAGCTGACATGTTGTCCCCTGATAGCATGCCTGTCTGGGACAATCAGTAACAAATGTGTCACTTTTACATGTGTTAGTCTATTAAATATAAATTGGGTATTTTTTAGGGCACAGAGAACTGGAACTGGATTTGATCAAACTGCAGTTATGTAACTGGAAGAAGATTCTCTAACATCCACCATGACCAACATCAGCAGAACAAACAAAGGAATTTAGTAGTCTGTGCATCTTTAAAAGTGAAAATTGTAGGTCTTCAAAAGTTTAAGTTTTCTAAAATAAAAAAATTAGAAAGAAAGAAGGTCCTCAAGTGTCTGCTTGAGGCTTGTTCGAGAACATACAGAATTTCCATTAGGTCCCATGTATATATGCTCCTCTTTACAGCAGGTAGAAACATGTTCACAGCCTGGTGCCGAAACAAAAACGTTTCATATACTTTCTATAACTCATCTGTTTGGATTAGTCCATTTGCCCGGAGGACGATGGCCAGCCTTAGCACCACCTCTTTGTCTGCTACAAGATGAATAGAAATTTAGTAGGGATGTCCCGATCAGCTTCTTAAACCCCCAATCACCATCTGATTTTTTGATATTGAGAATCAGCCGATACCGATTCCTGATCTAATACTTGCCTAGATAAGAGATGGTCCATGTTTTTTATTAATCATGTTCTAGTTTGTTTTTGTCCAGTGTTTGAACGCTTGTTTTCAACGCTTGAAAACAACTGATGTCAGAACAAAAATTTTTTTTTTCTTTTTTTATTCTTATTTACTTTCAATAAAAAATACTAAACATTTGTAATTGCCAAATTCTTTTTTACCATTAAAAATGAAATTGTTGGATTTCTAAGTGTTGGTCACACAAAACAAGCGATTAGCATTTTCCACAAGCTTGTGACCTTTTCGACAATCAATTAATCAAGCCGACAATCTGAGGATTAGTCTACAAAGGAAATAATAATAACCTGTAAGCCCAGTGAACACACTCAAAAAAAGGGACATTTTAAGATTGGATATTGTTGAAAAATTCAGATCGCTCAAGTTGACTGCCTCATGGATTTTGGATTAAAGTGGTGTCACACAATGTGATCATATATTTTACATTTACATATTAAATTTTCAGCATTTATGAAATATGATCAATATATTTCCATTAGGAGGGTTCACAATCTGCAATGTACAATGTACACTGACTGTTCCAAGCCGACCTGCACAAATCTTACAGTTTTTCCATGAATTAATTCCAATCTGAACACTGTTAATGGGATATTTGGAAATCTAGTATTGATGGTCATTTACTGAGCAGAATGTCATGAAGAAAAACAACATTCTTTGTTCTGTTATCCCTCCAACCGTGATGTTGTGGTAAACAAAACAGCAACCAAAAACAACAGAAAAAAAACCCAAATCCTTTAAAATCATCTTTAATGGCTAATTGGAGGCAGTCATGTGTGCATTTCTTCACACTCTTCATGACATGTGTTCATCTGTATGATTGAATGACAATAATGCGCTTGGATTGCTGTGATCATTCCCGCAGTGCGGGGCAGGGGTTGGATGTGCATGGGGCAAATGACTACAGGTCAGTATCTTTGTGGGGGTTGGATAGTAGTGACTGCTTCGAGAAAGCTAAGGAGAATGACAAACAGGTGGCGTGGTTGGAAGACTTAGGAGGATAGAGGGCTTCCAAGATATATAGGAGTGGGTTTTGAAAGGCTGCCAGAGGCTGGAAGGGGGGGTGTGTATTAGAAGGAGAGAAAAGAAAACCTGTAAGCGAAAGGTATAAAGTGTGTGTCCTCAAAAAGTCAGAGTGGGAGAGTGGGAGAAGGACGCGTAAGACGGAGAAAGAAAGGATAGAGGAAGGGATTGAAAAATGAAACAGAGAGGTAAAGAAGGAGGGGTTGGATGTCAGAGAGTCTGAGGAGGAGAGTATAGAACGGGGGATTGGCTGCTTGGGTAAAGGGAGCTTTGGTCCCTATAAAGTCACATTACTGCGGACTCATAACGCGGGGAAGCTGCTGCCTCCACAGATATGAGCAGTGGCTTTGGTATATGAATAATTCAGCTGGAGGGAAGGACACAGGGAACCGAGAATGCACTGGCATACGGAGGGGCCTTTGCAAACACCCCTGGAGACGTAACGTTGCAGGAAAGTGCACAAGTTAATCCACATAGCGGTGAGATCTGACCTTACACACCAATGAAATCAGAAGGAAAAGACTATCTATCCTTGTACCATGTCTTTTTTTGCACTCTGTACTGGACTCAGGCCTCATTAGGCAGTGCAGAAAGAGCATCATGTTTTACAAGAGGTTTGTTAGCATGGAAATGCATGCAAAGCCCCACTGTGGGAATGGAAGCTTCTATTTATCCGGTATGGAAAGTGTTAATATGAGAGATCCTCCGCATGCATTAGATAGTGGCTGTGCTAATGTGATGCAGGGCTGCTAGGAACCTGGTCAACAGGGATTAGATAGAGAAGTGATCACAGGGAAGACTTAATCAGAAATGCTGAGGCACCAGGCAGCTCATTACGACTGTAGAAGCAGCTGAGCATCAGCCCAGTGGTTCTTCTCTGCTCTCTGCAGCAACACACACACATGCATGCACACACACACACACACACACACACAGACACAGAGGAATAACAGCATCAGTGCATCACAAATCTCAACTGTCCATATACGGTATGATCATTTGTTGCAGTTCTTTTAATAAAATCGCCATGTTTAACATTACAAGTTGACTCTTGCCTTCCTGTAGTACTACAGCTACAGATCATGTGATCTGATACCAACTACAAAAAAAGATCTAAAGCAAACATGAATCGCCACTATGTCGACTTCAAACATACCCACAATTCATATTTCATGCCGAGAGATGTGGACGCAGCACTGCAAATCAGAACAAAAGGAATGAGATGCTTTCAAAAAATACCTCAAAACATATTTTCAATGAGAACGAAGGATGCAACAACCTCTGGCCAAACTCAAGACTGGTGTTATCAAGTTTTTGGCCCTGCGCTTGTTGCGTGTATAGCTCCTCATCTTCCCCTCAGAGCTCTGGTTCCCCATTACTTCATCAGAAACACTGAATTCAAAGTCCTACCTCAGCCTCCAACACCGCCAAAGTATTTACAGCTCTTTTTGGGGGATTTCTGCCATGAAAAAAATATATATCTTTAAGGCAAGAAAAGTACTTTTTCACTTCTTACATTTCTTTGTCTGAATTGTGGTATTTGAGAGACAGTCTGAGGATCCTGGTAGAAAGAAGGAGTATGGCTGCAGTTGACCAATAATCCTCACTCAGATTACAACTTTGATCCATCAAATACCCCTGTCTCAAAAAAAGAAGGAAAATGACAATAACAAGTTATTGTTTGTTTGTTTTTGAAAAATTATACTTCAGTTTCTTTTCAATACGCTGCCTTATAGCCAACATTTAGACTTTCATGAATACCTATTTCCTCAAAAGCAACCATTTAAAATCAGTAGTTGTTCTAATGCCACTCTATCAAAATACTTTTAAATTACATACATATTCCCTGCTTGCTTCCTGGGTCAACATCACTAGGGAACTACATGTATAATGCTAGAAAAAAAGTTGCTTATCTTCACAATAAGCAGGGTAGAGGAGAGGAAAATAACAAAATCTTCAACACAACAGTCTTTGAACTATCCGAAACTAGGAGTGTGCTTCCAACCAGCACAGGAATTGGTCCAGCTGTGGACTGTATCGACCTGAGGGGATCGTTCTTGTTTTATTTATGTTTTTATGAGTTAAATGTGTGTCTTGGTTAAAGGAAGGGACACGATGTGGAACTGACTGCTGATGCGCAGAATCTGGCTCCAAAAGACATCGCCAGCGCGGAAAGTGAGTGCCTAACAGGAAGTATTTTTACTTCACTTTTGTACATTGAGAGGATGTAAAGACGAGTCATCCATCTATATATACAATCAATGGCATCAAGGCATCAACCAACATGAGCAATGAGTACATTTAAAAGGAAACTTTTCCTGGAAGGTATTTTTTGGTTCAGTGATTCTTAGTCAAACTTTTGAGGAAGAAAAAAAACAGATTGCACTTTTTGGCAAAAATATCTCATAAAATGCTAATTTATTTGCTTTCTGTGACACACAAAAAGTGCAGACAACACAATGTTTATCTTATAAAGCCCCAAAGCTAGAAACACTTTTTCTGCTCTGCGTGACAGCAGGTTCATGATGGCAATTGTCCATCTCCAGCTCAAAAGACGAAATGACTGTCGTAGAGAGGTGATTGCAGAGTTTGTGTGTTGTGTGAGTGGGTTCACAAGAGACGGCAAAACACAGCAGATGTTGCAGAGGGGGGATTGGCAAGGACAGTTTGCAACAGAGATGAGAGATGTTTTCTGTTGCAGTGTTGACAGACTCTCATTTTCAGCCAGGCTTCTCCATTAGGCAGCGTTAAGAATAAATGTGTTGGAATTTATCATACACAAACACACAACAAAGCAGAGCAAACACAGAGAAGACAGCCATTGTGCTAAACACAACTTGGCAAGACAGACCGTGGGTAGAAAATGATCACAGTCTGTAAGAGATCCAGACTAAGAAATCAGTCACATTGGTGTTCTAAATCAAGACAGATGGTTCAAACAAGTGAGACGATTATTAACTTTGGACCAGCGGCAGGAAAAAATAGCCCACCATTGGAACAAAAAGTCCTGACAGACTTCTCCTTAGATGTTTGAGGTCATTCAAAGTTGCCAGTGCAATTATAGAACTTTCCAAATGTACCAGTGTTATTAAAATATTCTACAACTTGTAGCTTGTGACTCTTGGCCAGCTGATCCATCACATTGAGCCATTAATAAGATGGATTTGCATTAGATTTTATACTGATATTCATGGTCTGTAGAGGATGTATCTTTATGACCTAGATGAGTCCTTAACGGGTGAAGAGTAAAATGTCTTTGTTGCCATGAAATTCACTACATACACCTAATGTCCCAATAATATAATCAATTCTAAATTTTCAAAAGTTGTTTATCCTTTAACTTGAGCTCAATAAATGCCATCTTTTCAAACTGTCACTTAAATTAAGCTATTACAACTAATTTTGTTCAAAAGTTCTAATTCTTTGGGGAATGTCTGTAGCGCTCTAGGAAAGTAACCATCCTGAAATCAAGAACAAATGGACAGAACTAATGAAAATGATTCCTTCAAACAAAAAGAAGAAGCCACAGGGAATGTCCTAAGAAAAGGTACAGCAGGAGTTCAAAGATACCAGCACAAGTAGTTGAGTTTGACGTATGATGAACTGACACAGAAAGGCAGGAATACAAAGGCTGTTTTCGAAACCCCATATTACATTCTACTACCGAATGCAGTATGCCGTACTGCATACTGAGTACTATGTTTTGACAGTAGAATGTAGTATGACAGCCAGTGGTTATTTTGCAGTAAGCTCGTTTTCAGTCTTGGAATACAGAAGTAAACAACAGCCCAGCTAATGGAAATGCCACTACAGTTTAGCATCCACGTGTCGTCTGAAAAAAACTTACAAGTGAATAATTTAGATTTTCCTGATTTTGAGAATCAAAAAAGTTATTGTTGGTATCTAAGTGGTTGATTGGGATTATTTCCCCTCTTACGATAGCCGTTGTATCTGTCATTTTGATCTCCTGTCTGACGCTTTGAATTGTGGGAAACAATATGCAAAGTAGACTGGTCTGATGTATACAGTGAGTTTTTTTTAAAATCAGTATCAGTATAAGTATGCAGATATAACTGTCACCTTCAGATTGTTGTGAAAGAAGTTAATTCACAGAACAAGAATGGGATGAAAGATGCTGATAAGAAAAGACATGGCCTACAAGGCATTATTGCCATAATTGCTATGAAATTGTATTTCTGCTGTGCATTTACATGTTTCTTGCGGTTGATGAATGTAAAATCAAAATGAAACTGACAAGCTAAATACATTGAAAGTGTTTGTGCTATGTTAGAGGATTTAGTGTGAGCGTGTTTTCACCAATTAAAGGAAAGGAAATGGTGAAGAATGTGGACTGGGTAAACAATGAGCTGTTAACCCGGACCTGGCATGCTCAAGGCCTGTGATATGCCAAAAAATGATGGCACCCAGTGTTGCCAACTCCTCAGTAAGGAAAGTAGCTATTGGCTGTCCTAAAAGTAGCTAGAAGTTGCTAAATGACACCATCGCCTCATTTGCATAATTGGCAATTTGCCAAATATGAACTACAATTTATTTTCTGGTTTCATGACTTTAATGCTTGAGACCCACTTTACATCAATTTTGTCCTATATTGTTAAATGTTAGAATATAAAATTTAATCAAAAGACTGTGCGAGTCAAATGCAGTGTTTTATTTTTGTGTGAAAGTGAAGAGACATTTACATGTAGCTCTGTAAGCCAGGGCGGGAACAGCAGTGGCTTCGTTGCAGTCTGGACGCAGACTGGTGTGGGTCTCCTCTCTGCTCTCTCACTGCAGCTGGGTCTGCTGCACGAGGCTAGACTGACAGCCTGTGAGTGCTTTTGTTAGGGGGAGGGGCTCACGGCAGCACCCGCTGCTCGTTGAGGACAGTAACTGCAGAGCAATTTGTGCTTTCACGTCAGTTTCTAACACCAAAGAAGTCTCCAATAACACCAGAAAAAGTCGCTAGATTTGTCGCTAGTAGCTTTTGACAAAAAAAGAAACAAAGAAAGTCGCCAGATTTAGTGACAAAGTCGCCAAATTGGCAACACTGATGGCACCTACGTTTATTTTTTTTTATAAACTGATGGTACACCCCTTGCTGTGTAGCTCTTCATGGTGAGTCACCAAAATACCAAACAGACAGACAAGACGAAATCTCACCACTTTAGAAAAACCCTAAAAAGGCAATAAAATCCTAGCCTTTTTCAATCCTAAAAGGCTAAATAGAACCTTTTCTACTCTATTAAATAAAGTTTAACAAACTCAGTTGAATCATCAAGGACGGCAAAAAAATACTGAAGAAAATACATAAATTTTTTTCATTTTTACTAGATGACAGCTTTTCTTTCAGGGAGCACATTCAGTATGTTGTTAAAAAGTGAAAGGTGTTATTGAGATTTTACTACAGAAAGAAGTCCTGCTTCTCCTTTTTTATCAAAAAAAGAAACTAGTAGAGTCCACCTTTTCTCCTTGGTGATGTATTTTAAATGAAGGCCTCTGCTCAGAGTCTTCATATGCTGGACAGTGTGTATGATGGTGTACTGAGATTTATCACAAATTGTGGATTCATCCCTCGTCATCATTGTACTTCATATTATAGAGAACAAACCATATGGCATATTTTTTTTAGGCCAACCCGGAAGTAGCATCACCATATTTGCCTTAACCTAAAGATTAAACCTACATGAGACATCTCCGACTAGTGAGAGAGTTCCCGGCGTCTGTGTCTTAAAAAAACTTAAAAATTCACATATATACATATATATATATATGTATAACCTAACGTTGTTTATGTGGTCTAACAAAACGCCAACATCTCTTAAGCTTGTGTTAACCATGTCGTGTTGCGTGTAAATGATTCCCACAGACGGTTGCATTTGTGTGCCTTTTATTGCCGTTTTCACCTACATCACAATCCTGTAGAATGCTCGTTAACTCAACAACTTCCTGTTACGAACGTGTGTGTCCTTCAAAATAAGAGCACATCGTAATACTAACAGATTACACCACAAACCACAGACCTTATTTCAGGCGTCTAACCACAAACCCATTCAAAATCCCCATTGACTTTTAGACGTTAGACCCCATGGCGCTCAAATGGTAACTTACTTCTGGGTTTTAGGACTCATTCCTGTGGTGCTCTATATCTAAAGTCACCTGGACTGCTTTAAGTACACACCGGCTCCGACATTGGTATTCCAGACTTAGATGGAATCCACAATCCCTCGTTGGATATTGTGCGTTAGATATTGTGCAATTTTTTGTTTTTGTCCCAAAGTTTGTGCCACTTTAGCTTGGAACATCAATAATCTGATTTTAAAGCTTAGTCTGAATGTTTTTAAATTCTAAATACATTTTCTGTTTATTGTTTAATTGCCAAAGATAATTTATATTCTGGGGGCGGAATGGGAAACTTTGGGGGGCCTGATGTGTCACAGTGGGCCGCCAGTTGATGGTCACTGCTGTAGTACTTTGAATGTTTTTGTTGTTGAAAGTGTGCGTTGCTGCTGTTCTTGGCCAGGTCTCCCTTGAAAAAGAGATCTTTGATCTCAATGGGACCAACCTGGCTTAATAATGGTTGAATAAAAAAAAAAAATCATAATAATGTTTTGGTTGGTTTTGCTGTCACCAGTTGATATTGGAATAGTGGATATTTGATATTCAAGCCAAGACTTTCTTTCATCTATGATAATTATTACTAGCTGGATAGAAACTTTAAACCTGAGACCTAAGTACAAATTCAAAGAAGACGTCTACAGCAGGGTTTTTAAATGCACTTATTACTTTTTATTTAAAGCAATTCTGTTTTAAAGGACACAATGTTGTAGAGTGATGATATTCTACGGTTTTGGAATCATATTTTTGGCCTATAAGTTCTGTCTTTTTTTTTGCTCTTGTTTCATACTTTTTACCTGAATCAACCCAAAGCCAATTCAAATTATATTAGTCAGTGCTTCTCAGAAAAAAACACATCACAAATTTTGCTGGATTGCCACAGGTTTTATGTTCAAATACTATATGTTGGAGTTAATTGGCAATGTAGCTTATGCTGCTTATGTTGCATTCATTACAGCATTACTTGAATCTTTAGTTAAATCACCTCTCATTCAAACTTGAGTAGCAGCAGAAAAATGCATCCAAGTCTTGTTTAAACCGTTTCCTTTGGTAACAGATTCCAACCAGCCTCAACATACAAGCTTTCAGGAGCTCATTCTCTTCTTCAACTAAATTATTTAACTCTAGTCGAATACTTGGCTGTGGGGTTGTGATCATCTTTAAACTGTATTAAGAAATAATTTAATCAAGAAGAAAATTTGTTCCAGAGTCTGATTATGAGGGTAATTGGAGATCTTGCACCTGATACAAGTCAGAAATGAGAAAGAAGCTCACTGTGATCCTGAAAATGAGTTCACAGAGTTGAATATTAAGTTGACACATCTCACTTTCACCTCTGAAAAAACCTAGCCACATATTCTTGTTTTCTTCTTCATTTTCTAATGTTTCTTCCATTCCACATCAGCAAATCCAAAGGGATGTCCTTGTAGCGTGACTGTGTTAAATAAAAAACCTGAGTGCGACGCCCAGAGAGGTGGGCTGCTGTCAGCATCTTCTGCTTGATATTCAGAAGGCAAAAGGATGTGGAAGAAGCTGGGGAAATTTAGACAAATCAATCCACAATCGCAAATTCAGTGAATCATTAATCTATCATATTGCAGTCGAGACTGTTTTCCGTTTCGATTCGTTCTTATTTAGACACCTCGTTTCATGTGAAAATAACAGCAAAAATAACCAAAAACAGAAATAATCATATTCATAACCCCAGGAGTGAGGAAGACTCAGGAAGAACCTGTGTTCTGAAATTGGCTGAGCTGAAGTTAACAGACAGCTTTCACCTTGTGTTGCTCCAGATTTCATCATTTCTTTGCCTTATTTCAAGTATATATATTTACAATAATAAACTCTAAACTGTCACAAGTAATTTTTAGTCTGTATGTTGTAAAAAAAAATGTTTTTTGAATTTTTTGAAACCATCCTGCATCCAGTAGAACAAAACATCTTCCATGCCAGGTATCCACATGCAATCATCACCACACTGTTGCCTCTCATGGCACAACTCTTGCAAGACTTGTCCATTAAATGTTGGCTCAAGCTCAAATAAATGCAGACTAATGTACGCACTAGGGAATGATAGAGTGTAAAGTGACAGAGCGACAATGTCACTGTTTGCAGCTGTTCTAACATGTCATCTACTCTCTTGTTGGGGCTCCCCATGTAATTATACAGCTGTCACACTGTAATCATTCTAAACTCTGGTGAATCACAAGGAAATAGCACAGGCCACTCACTCATTAAGAGCCATGCCTCCACTTCATCTGCCACACGTTTCTTTTATAAACCTGGAGCAGTAATCTTCTTGTCAGGGATGGGAAAAGGAAAAAATCTACTCCTTCATTCGGAAAAAGAAGGAAATGAAAATTAGACTGCTGCTAGTGACAGCTTGAGCAAGATCACACATGTGGAAAAAACTAATGTTAGAGTAGGGATCAGCAGTTCCAAGCAAGATGTCAGCCAGGGTTGTTAATCTTGGGAATTAACCTGTGGTCAGGTTGAGTTAGTGCACTGTCCACTTTTTGACGGCAGAGAGGCTTCGCACAGTCTGACCATGGAAGAATGGAGCTGTCAAGTTGTATTGATTAAATGTCAGCGGATGTGACAAGTTCAAAGGGAGGGCATTAAAATGAAAGTTGGCTGTCATATGCATCAGTAATAAATGACAACTTGCAAACAATCTGATACTCACGTGCTAAAAACGGAACATTTTGAAAAAATAGCATGGTGTTTTGTGAATGTTCTTGATTAGGGTTTTGTGTACACACATTGTGGGTGTATGCAGAACATGCTTTGTTTATTTCCTTCTCACTGTCCTCATGTTGGGATGGAACATCGTGTGTCACATATCTAAGCACATAGAGTAGCACCGCCTAGATTCTACCTGCACTGATGTCAACTAACAGTAAAGAAATCTACTGTGATGGTGCCGAGAGCTTTCACAGGGTGAAAAGTATGACAGTTTATATGAATTTAAACTGTATTAAAACATGTTTTTTCAGTAAAACTTGGTCCTCATAATGAACTATCTGTTTAAAAATGCCAATATTAAACCCTGCTTAAACGTATATGACAACTGAGGTTTTCATACATTCCATAGGCGACTTCAATTCGGACATGGTTCAGCTTAATAACCCTACTAGGTACCTCAAAGCTCAAAGCTTAAAGCCTGCAAAGTAGGTTGTATTTCATTCAAATCTACCTTGGGAGAAAGTGAAAATCTCAACCGACAATATAGTGTTGTCAGTTCCGCTGAAGTCTCTGGAACATCCCCAATCATTGCCATTCTCACTACCATGATGGTGAAACCCTCAAAGTGGCTGCTGACTAATGAGCTGCATAGGGGGCTAAAACATGTGTTTTTATGTGTAGGGGATATTGTATCATATTTTTCCCTTTGTGTAGATTCTGGTGTTAATATTGGTTTCGGATCATTTTAATAATGTATGAACTTCATTCTGGAGACTAGAAAAACAGCTGTTGTTTAACAAAAGTATTCATGAAAAACAAACAACTGCTGCTCTGTTTTGAGTCTTTCCCCTTACCTGCAAGCAATTAAAGCTATCAAAAAGCTTATTTTTTTTATTCTATTACTCTAAGGGCCTGCCTGATTCACAAAAGGATTGAGTTGCTTTTGCATCCAATAGACCTGTGAGAATGAATCACTTAGACAGCGTCTAATTCATGACGCAGGGTGTTAAATGATGCCCTAATTGCTATGACCAACTGTCCAGCGATCAGGAAATCACAATCCATATTCAGTGAATCAGGCACCAAGTGTGCAGTTTTTTAGGTTTTAAATTTAAAATGTTTTAAATTTAAAATGTAGGATATTAAAGAGTTATTGTTTCCCCACTTCCCTCAGGACGGAGGTACAGAGCACTAGAAAGGCTCGCCTCGGGAGGAGCCAGATCCTCGCTGTAATAACGGTCCTGAACAAAAGGCCTCGCTGAATAGGCCAGAATGGGAACTCTTGACCGTTGTCTAACTCTGTTTGTTTGTGTTATTCTCTGTCTTTCTGTGTATAAATGTTCTTTGGTGGGACTTGTCTGTTGGACAGTAACGGTGCTGTGAAAAAGAATTTCCCCTCAGGGACAATAAAGTCTAAAGTCTAAAGTAATTTACTGTCGGTTGTATCTCTTGGTTACTTTGGAGAGAGAGTTTTTCTTGGACTAAATGAAAAGCCCAGGCCGGCTCGAGCTGGGGAGAACTGGTAGTGTTGGTGCTCTCACTGTTTGCCTATGGACACAGACATAAGAGTCTGTTTTCTGCTAAGAATTTCCAAGATCAATTCTGGAAGAAATCTCGGAATCTGTCGAGGAAATGGCCTCATGTGTTGAAGTAAATATGTCTGTAAATGTTTTTATTACTATATTTCTACTGCTATACTGTATATTTTGGAGAAACTGTAACGATTGAATTTCCCTCTGGGATTAATAAAGTATTTCTGATTCTGATTCTGAAATAGAGGACCTTAGTGGGAATGGCCTGCAGTGCTGTGCATTCTGGGATTTGGTGTCTTTTATCCACGAGCCAAAAAGACACTTTCTGCCTTTTCTTGGCAAAGAAGGCACCAACTTCAAAATTTATTTCACATTTCTACTACATACATGACCCAATGTCAATACAGAGTCATGTTTCAACGGGTGAAGTATCTCTTTAATAGCTTGATATACAATAAGGTTTACTGGCACATAGTGTTTTCCATTGGGTTACCTTTAATGTGAAGTTATGTCTTTCTTGAAATAAAAATAAGGCATTTTCAGACTTAGGGAAAATACAAAAACAACTCTAATACTGCTCCCATACTGAGTTTGCAGATGGACTCTGTGCCAGGGGCAATGCAGAGAATGCAGATATTTTTGATGGTCTTACTCCAGGATTTCTCCACAGAAGAGAGGATTAAACGATGGTGAGGTTTTAAGGCCACATACCTCGAGGGCCTCTAAGAAGTTAATCAAATGTGTTGGGGGAAGTTTATTTATATGTGCTGCTGTGATGTATGTATCTGGAATGGCAATGCTGTCACTCTAAACAACCCATGGCTGTATGAGCGCAACTAAGTTTTTACAGCCGGTATTCCCCATACATTTGTATAATTTCACTCCTCACCATAGAAAAAAGCCCGCTCTTCAAAGGCGGTTGTGTAAATTGATTGGGTAAGAGCTCTTTCTATTCCCCCACCACAGCAATGTGAACACCAGTGGTATGCATCAGAAATAGACCTTCTTTTCAGAAGTATGGAGGGAGGAAGCAGGGGGAGTAGAAGAGTGAAAAAAGCACATGTATTCAAACTGGAGGCCTTGCTGAATTGATGGGCACCAGGCGTGGAGCTTTTTCTGCGGGGAAATCATTTGCATAATGAGAAAGTGGTTGGAGTTGGAGCTGAGAACTCTCCTCTTGTGGGGACAGTCAGTGAAGTGGAAGGAGGAGAGCTCCCATCAGATAAAGGACCAATACCGAGGTGCTCCGGGAGGGAGATGTATGCTGCCGATATGCTCTTTTGCTTCCTGTCACCTGCCAATTTCATCTGCAAAACAATTTACCAACAATCTCTCAGACATCCGCAGCCAATATGTACTCAGAAAATTTGCTTTTGAAAAGGCTGCGGCAGATTTGCTCCGTCTTCATTCCCTAAATGAATCTTGCACAATAGTCTCCAGTCAACTTGCAATGATAAAGAAAGAAGCTGATTCATTCAGAAATTGAAATTCAGCCAAATTAAATTTTTCGAACACTGCATCTGCGGAAACCGAGTCAAGCCGAAGCTTCAATCAAACATGCGGGCTCAGTCTATTATACTGTAAAACCCTGCTCATACTTCATGCTCATTCAACCATAGGTCCAATATACTGATCCATGGCCAAGTACTGCAGCAGTATATTGCTATATTATACAGCTAATATTTGTGCACATACATTAGAGTGGTGCTTATGAAAAATAGCTTGAGAGATGTGGTAGATACAAAGGACAAAAGCGTATAGACTGCAGCTCTGAAAATGTGTCTTACTGCATGATTTATAGCTCTTTGCCTGCTCTATGCAGTCTTATGATGTATGTGTGCACTTACCAAAGAGGAGGCATGTAGTGGAGGCTTGGAATCGAGGATCGACGTGAATGATGCTTCGGTCATACATTTTTCAAAAGGTTTAGAGGTGCTTGGTGGTTTGCTGATGCCTGGAATTAATACCAACAACAGTTTGCAGGAAGTAAAACTGTTTCTGGAAAAGTCAAATAGAAAACTGCTGCCCTCAATATTTCCTGCAATGTGACACACTTCATGTAAGTGTTGTTGGGATTTGAAACTAAAACATGATGTACACTTTTTGACTAATGCAATTCCTTATGAAATGATAGTTGGCATTAGAGTGTTGACTACTAAATATTAATGACGCAAAGCTTGCCAGCTAGTTCAGGCAGAAAGCTGGAGTTGATGAAGCAGCGCATGCTTTAAGCAGAGCTTCTTAACAGTCAACACCTACCGGACAGTCTGTTCACATTTGCTATTCATTGTGTGCAGCTGCTTTTCTTCTCGCTTCTGCACTATCCCTGCATGTCACAAAACAATATCTGAATATTTCTTATGTATATTTGCACTTTAGGAATAATTTTGCAATGATGCCTGAAATATTAAGTATATTTTAAGGGATGGATGCTAATATTCTGAAGCGATGGCCTCATGAACCCTGCAATGTGTACTAGTTTCCGAAATGTAAAGTAATAATAATAACAATAAGGATTGTGAATTCAAATAGAAAATTGAAGTTCACATATCATAGATACCTTTATTCGCTCACAGTCTCAGTTTTAGTCCTAATCTTGTTACAACCTCTATCCCCTGCCATGTCTCTGCCTCATACACACTCTCTCTCACGTCCTCTTTAATTTATACCTCCGTTCAATCCGACATCTCCATGTCAGGCCACAGCTGTTGTCAGATGTAAAAGTAGCAAGGCAAGTTTATTTATACTGCACATTTCAGCAACAAGGCCTCTCAAAGACCTTAACCCAAGACATCCAAAGCATCAACAGAACAGATCAACATTAGCAGATGTTTTTCACTTCTAAAAGTCTAAAAGCTATCAGAAAGAAATACAGAACATAAGAACACTATGTCCACTTATACTGTTTGAATAGATCAAGAGTGGGAGAATCGACCTTGGCTAAACATTACACAAAGGGGAAGTTTGTGTGCGTTGGCAAAGGCTCAATGGTATTGAACAGTGTACATCCAGCCCAGTCTTTAGAAAGGCCACTCTTGCAGTTTCAGCAACTCTCTAGTGTGACCGATTGACTTCTTGTAGATTTGAACAAAACCAGCAGTTAATTTGACCTGAGTACTTTTTTTATTCCCTGATGTCTGTATTATTCAAGTGATGACCGGATGCTTCCTTTCAACCTTTAAAGTCCAGACAACTTACAGATAAAAAGACTATGTATATAGAGCAAGGTTACCAATATTAAGTTTATTTTTATCAGCTTTGCCTTGGATATGAGTTGAACTCACGTCAAGGACAGAAACAGAATATTTGACTCTTACAAAGGCTTCAGTGTTCATAGTTGAGGCTTTAAGATTTGGGCTGAAGGTGGTGATGGTTTATTGTAAATGGACTTGAGCGTGTATAGCGCTTTTCTATGGAAGCAACTAGTGATCAGAATTCAAATGATGAAGCTAATTTGAAAATAAAAATGCATTAACAGAAATGCTTTTTATGTTTCAGAATATGGGTGTATTATTTGACTCAAAAATAAAATGCTGATTAATTTATCTGATTTGCATTTCAGTTTTCAACTTCCAAAATGCACAATTGACTAATTTCAAATGAATAAGAAAATGACATTAGATTTTTCATTTTCAAAAAATGCCCCACTAAATTTCTATCATAATTCAAATGAAATAGCTAATTTTAAAATGAAAATGCAGTAACAGAAACGCATTTTCTTTTTCAGAATATAGGTGCATTATTTGACCTATATTTAAAATGAATATTCAGTCATCCAATTTGCATTATACTTTTGCTATGCATATTGTATGCCATAATTCAAATGAAAAGTAAAAGGTCTTTGGCTTTTCTTTTTCAAACTTGCCGTGCTAAAAAGTTCTCACAATTCAAACCAACTCGAAAATTAAATGGCACAGTGACGGCACAGGAAAGTGACGTCAGACATACATTCACAAACATAATATTTACAGCATTTTTTATGTTCAGCATTCTCCTCTGAAAATCAGCTTAGTAAAAATATATTCAAAGATTACTACGTTAAATAAAGGACTGTAAGAACAAACAAGTAGAATATCTTGTGAAGAATTGATGCCAAACTACAAGTGGTGCATCATGATAAGCTCCAACATACTTTGGCTACATTGTTGCATTTGACTGCTGGGATTTGGTTGGTATTTTATATTCAAAACACATGTTGTAAACCTGTGAAAACAGACAAATAATTCAACATGTTTTTCTCCTCTTCTTTATTTTAATAGGAGTTCACTGCTCTCAACTAAATGTTCTTTACATGTTTGGCCTTGGCATGTCTTTGTGCATGAGTTTATAATACTGTTGGTTAATTAATATATTGATAGTTAAAGCTTGTTACCTGTTATGAAAACAAATGTAGTTTCATAGGGAATATAAAAAAAGTTTTAAAAGAATATTTTTCAGCTCTGCAGCACCGGTCTCTCTAATCTCTAGAGTGTATGTAGCAGCAGAGCCTCACTGCTGTTTGGATTCAAATTATTTAAAGACCTGAGAATAGACCTCCTCTGCATTTATAGGGGTCATATTACACTTTTTCTGGTTTTATATGCTCTTTAGTGTGTTTCTCATGTGTCCTGTGCATGTTTAGGCACATCTATTTGCAAAACTTCCATGGAAACGCGGCTTCTCCTACCGCCTCCTGTTAGCTGTAGCATTAGCTGCATGTAACGCTCGGTTCTAGCCCCCCCTCGAAAAAATTTGCCAGTGTTACGTCTTGTCAGTGTGATATCACTGATCTAAGCCCATTGGCTAGTTGTGGCAAGCCCAGCAGCTCATGTTGCACGCCCAGGATATGCCGCAGCCTGCAGTAGCACAGTAGTGCTAAGGTGCTAATGCACGTTAGCTTGAGCAAAAAACTGACTTTCAGCTCCTACTCTCTGTGGCAGCTATGGAGATTCTGATGCTCCTGGAAGTTCACAACCACAACATGTAAGTATGCTTCATTTATTTATTTTTTTATTTGTTTGAAAACAACTTTTTAGCTGCTACGGATACATTAGTTCTGTGAAGGCTGTCTGTAGCTGAACTGTAAGCCTCAGCTAACATGTTAAGTAATGCTATTTTTTCTAAATTTTAACAGTACTAAACTATTTATCAACTTTCACCTAAAGCGGTAACAGGTATAGCATTGTTAACCACCCTCAGACATGTAAGTAGTGTTTTAGGTGTCCAGATCAGCTTTTTACGGACTCAGAGCATTATTGGACTCTGCAAACGGCTGACATTGTTGTGGTTAACCTCTCTCTACACTGCTGTGTCTCCACTTCTGCATAAAACGGTTTAGTATTTGCATTTGTTTATTGGTGTGAGAAGCTTGAACGGTGCTAAAGTTCTGGTTCGAGACGGTCTAATGAATGTAAAATCTGCATTGCTACAGTATCTGAGCTTTATAAGACTCTGCTAACTTCCCAGCTTACACAGCTGTTGTTGTCCTCTTTCTACTCTCTTAACCACCTCTGCGTAAAACTGCTTTGTACGTGGTGATGTTTTTTATCGATGTAGTAAGCCGGACTATTGCTAAAGTATTGATAATTGATCTAAACAGCTCGGCCAGTGTTCAGGTGGTGTTGTTTAATCATAGCACTGACTGCAAAAGAACGGGTTAACCCATATATTTATATAGGCTATTCAATAACATGAGAAACGTAAAGATGTGTGCAGCTCGGCCAGAAGACAGTGCATTTCTGAATCACGTTAGATTGCCATGCTAAATTTACATTTTTTCTGTCTCTTTTTTCAGAGTACATCACAGCAGATTACACAGACAACAACCTCCAGTATCCCAACGAGTGTACCATGGTTCCAGACAGACTCCCCACAAGTCTCAGAGGCCACACAGACATACCTACCTCCAAAGGGGTCATCAGTCCACACACAGTTGGCCTGGGGTACACTAAGGGACAAACAAAGGTACGCACACACACCTAAAAAGTTGTCCAACTGCTGAAATCTGAGAAAAATGTGATTTCATTACATGATTGCTGATTTTAGCTTTTTGTATAGTAGCTTGTTGCTGTCTGTGATGCATAACAACGAACATGCTGAACGTGACAAAGCAACAACCTCTACAGGACAGCTGGTCTATAAGGTGGCATTCCTCAAATCCAAAAAAAACAGACACAACATACAGTGATTTACAAATTCTTTTATTTTTTAAACCCAAAAGCACAATCTATTTTTAAACCTTTAAAGTGATTTTTGAAGTGATAAATACCTATTTAAATATACCTTCAAAGTATTTTTAAACGTTACCTAAAAACAGAGGAGTGTGAAAAATGAGCAATAACCAAACATTATTAAATAGATTTTTGTTCTTGAATTACTTTTTTACAGAATATGTTAGGGACTTGATGGCACTGGTGTTGGAGGAGGTGTTTCAGGAACCAGAACCATTCATGGATGAGCTGCAGAAAATACCTGGCTCTGAAAAGAAGGAGGGATGGCTCGACACATGTCCAGGTGTAGTCAAGGGGCGAGCCGAAGCCAACATACTGTCCAGTCGGGTCAGGAAACTCGAGGCAAATCCTCAGGAAGACACACGACAGGATAACCACTCTGCAGTTGCGTCCCCAAGTATCTGCAGCACCGGCTCACAAAGCTGCGATTAGCTGCCAAGTGTCTGCACAGCCTGTATGAAGACAATATTGTTGGATGTAACAATGTTACATCTCATTGTATATTTACACGTATAGTTCTACACATTTAAATGTTTTTTTTAACCTTAGCTGAGAATAAAGAACTTTCAACAAATGATTTTGTCACTTGTTTACTTTTATTACTCTGAAATAGTGAAACTGTTTAATTAGAATGAATTTGATTGAAGATGTAAATCATTGTTTATAATGAACATACTCTTCTGCAGTTCTCCGTGATGTTCTTCTCTGAAAATGTTGTGGATGTTTTGAAGTGTATATGGGTTCAAACAGTCCTGGATGTTTTTGGTACAAGGAACAGGCAGCGGATTCATTCTCCTGATGAAAGAAGAAGATACTGATTAAAATGAAATAGTGTTCAATAAAAGGAAAATAATGACAGAGGAGGAAACATTATTGCATGAGATATTGATCCAAGAAACACGTGACTATCACCTGGGCTTTTGTAGTAAAAGTAACTATAGCAGTCTATGATGTTATTGATACTTACAATTGCTCATTGAATTTTTAATCACATCAAGGAGGTGATTTACAATGCAGTACAAGGTACAAACATAAGCTGTGTGTTATTGTTGCTATGTTCTGTTGTAAGTTATCATGGTGTTCTGCAGCACACAGTGTCTGCTTCAGTAAGCATTTAGCTGCAATTTCCACACTTAGCCTACACCTAAACAACGCAATGAAGCTACCCGATGAGCTTATATTACACACATATTACATCTGAAAAGGCTGCAAAATAAATACCTAGAACACTGAAACGTCGTGCTCATGCCTTCGTGGCAAAGGTTGTTGTGTTTGTTCCTCCTCTCCGTTGTCAGATTGGTGAAGTTGAAAACCGGCCATTGTCGTTTGTATACTGGTGTTTTTGCTCCCATCGGAGCCAAGGTAGCTGCATTCCCAATATGGTAAAAGGGGCGTGACATTTCTGAGAACCGTGCTGAGCGACTGATCAATTACGACAGAGCCGACCGGCCGACCAATCGGATCAGACTTGGCACACGTGGGGACCCTGGAATGTGGGCACTTCAGAGCATTACAGACAGAGTCAGAAGTGAGCCAGTGCATGGAGCGGCAGTACATGAAAACAGAACATACTTTAGTAGGTACATAGATTAAATATATGAACCCCAAAAAGGGCATAATATGACCTCTTTAAATGAAAATTTTAAATGTTTTTTAGTTGTTACTGAAGTACAAACTGCAGCCAAGAGCAAATTGTATGGTTTGCATGTTTTACACAACACATTTGGACATAAATGTCATAAATTGAACCATAAACATTGACACTGTTGATCATGCTTCCATCCCAGTCCAAAAGTTGATTTGTTTTTTGAAGTGTCATGGAGGTTTGAGTTTAAATCTGAGTACAATATTACACGAACAGTATGGTTTGTTTTTCACTTCCAGTGTAAGGGAGTTGAGATTAATGCTAACCTTTATCCTTCCCCTTTGGTTGCCAAGGAAAGACTTTGCTTTTGGACAAAATATTGTATATTAGAAGTCAAGTAATCTCTGGGTTAAAAATGAAGCCAATGCAGAAGTTCAACAGGGGTTGAATCCACTGGTTGGACAGAACTAGATGAAAATATGAGCTTCTCAGTTCATTTATGACCTTTTTAATTCTGTCCAAATGTTTTGAATAACAAGTTCTTTTTCTTCTTTGCTAAAGCAAATGTTGATTGGTAAACTCTACTTTCTTTTAGATTGAAATGTATAATAAAGTAGGTTATGCTTTAGAGCGGGAATTTCTGTGATGGAAAAGTGACTATCACAGTGAACCTTCAACCTAAATACAGACATAGCAATCGACTAGCTGCCATAATAGAGGCAGAAATCACTTCAAAAAATTCACAACCCATATGTTCAAACCCAAGGCTTTAAAACAGTAATCAATTAAGTAATGGGTGATGCCATGCTGACTGTGTGAACTTGTTTTATGAAATATATGATTAAGCACTTTAAAATGCAGGGAACATCTTATGTTTTCCTATACAAATGGAATCAATGACACTGTAAAAGCTTTGTTGTGTGTCATCTGCATACGATAAGAGTTGCTATTGTTTAGTACAGTTCTGTCTTATCAAAGAAAGGCAAAATATAACCAGTATGACTATCAATCAATCTCAATCAATCAATCTTTATTTTTAAAGCGCCAATTCTTTTTTTTTTATCTTGAGACACTTTACAAAAAGAGAAGGTCTTGACCAAACCCCTTGTTATATAATATATATATTCATCGTATGTTATCATTTACACAGACCCAACATGAATCCACCATGAGCACAGCACTAAGCAACATTCATCAAAGTTACAGTGGCGAGGAAAAACTGCCTTCAAGAAGCAGAACCTTAAGCAGAACCAAACTCCTGACAAACAGCCATCTGCCGAAACTGCGTTAAGGTTGGAAAGTTGGATAGAGGGAGATGCAGAAAGAGATATGGTAGTGGCAATTTTTTGTGGCACTTATAAATAGATCCCAGTTGGATATGCTTATGAAACACATGACTTACTTTTGCCACAGGCTTGTCTTATAACAGAATAAGAAAAAAATCTATTTATAGAGTGGTAGGCAGTTTATCAGACCCACACCGGTAAAGGTTGATATGCCACTGGAAGTATTATGGTGTTTACAGATCAAACAGTGTACTTTTAATTCAAATCATGTAATTTATTCTTAATATGATAATAATAAAGGACTTTTAATCAATTTTTATCACAGGAAATATAAAAAAATCAATTAACACTTACTTACCTGTTACCAGATTGAGTAAGTGTACTAAGACTCTGGCAGGTCTGAGTGCTTTGTGTACTTGGCTTCTTCTTTTGACCCACCTTTACACGTTAAGTATCAGTATCAATAGCTCAAACAAGAGAATAGAGAGGGTTTTTTCCCATGTTCCACTGGCAGCCCTCAGGTCAATCGATGACTGAATATGGGATTTACATTCTGAATGGGAAGTGTAGTACTGCCACTGCTGGTCCAACGGGTCTAAAGTTGAGGGGTTTTATTTTCTGGCTTTAGCTGTTGGGAGCTTAGGGATATGTTGTGGTATCTGAGGTCTATAAGTTATTGTAAAATGTAAGGATTATTCACTGCATTTCCAATCTTAAGGGGATTGGCTGCACTCAGGCATTGTGGGGATGTTGTTAAAGAATTCATAGTGGATGACTGTATTGTTGTTTTTTCATTATGTACTTGTAGACCATCACTTTATAGCATTTTATTAAATGTCCGCTTCTAAGGCAAATGGTAAATTCCTACATCCTCCCTCTATTGTCAAAGGGATTGTGCTGTTGTACAGAGTTTCCTGTTGACTGGACATGCTGTGCTCTAATTATTAATTTTGCATAAACCTACCTGCCTCATAGAGAGGAATTATGGAGTGTGTCTGATGTAGATAAAAAAATATGGCTTTAGGTAGGTAGCTCATAAAGGTTACACAGGTAAAACCCCAGCATCTGTTGAACAGCTTAAGGATGGTATGGGTCTGGGGAGTTGGAGGAAAGAACCTGGCCTGGGAAATTAAATCAGGGAGAGATGGGGAAATTCAAGCAGGGGACTGGGATTAATCAATGCGGTCAAAGGAAGGGCTCAATGGATACATGCTTTCTGTTCATTTCATGTAGTCCATTTTTACTCACCTTGAAGATTTGTTTGACTCTTTTTCAATATCATCATTTTGTTGCAGCTAATCTTGTCTGCAGCAGGTACCAAACCTAATCACTAGATTGATTAGTTGATTTAATTAAGAACACAGAGTTTCTCTTAAAATTAGTAACCCTAAACATTATTTTTGCATATTGGTGATAATGTTGGTCATATTGTCTTTTGCCCTATTTTAAAAATAAATTGAATTAAAATCTGTCATCATTTGGACAAAACCTGGCTTCAATAACACAGAACTTACAATTTCTGTCCTACACTTTTGGAGACTCGTATTCTGAATTCTACCTGCTGTAGCTCTCAAACGCAACTGCCCACATGAAGGCCAGAGGTCACACATAGTCTTTGAACTGCATCTCAATGTTAGGAAGAGAAAATTTATCGTGCAGAAAAATATTGGAGGAAAACAAACTACAAGTCTGCAACTAAAAAATATATACTGTATATATTAACCATTTCTTTTAAAGGCCCATTGGACTTGAGCAGCACGAAAACACATTAGCTCTCATGATGTGTATGCTAATGTCATTTACTTTGTCCCTATTCTTTCTGCTCACTGCTGCAGACGCGGAGAAAGAGAGGAGGTGAGAGCTGTACATAGTCTGAGCAGGACATGACCACAGCAGTAATACAGTGGCTAAGTTTTAATCCACCACTTACTTTCCTCAACAGGCACATCAGGAGTTTGGAGTCAAATGGCTTCTGCTGCAGCAGAATAATGGGATCTTTCTTCACGCCACCCTTTGAAGTCAAAGAGCCAGATCGTCGGGGTAAAGACTGCCACTTATGATGTGCCTTAGGTACAAATGAGAGGCATTAGATGGCTGGAGTCTCACATGAATATCAATGGACTGGCCTTTGCTGTGCAAGTCACTTTCTATTTCCCTCTTATGGACGGAGAGTTTTCATTCAAAGTCTCACAAGTTTTTGTCACTATTATGTTGGGTTACAAGAACGATTACTATGACTCTGCTACATTTATTAATAGTATGACAACTTCTGAAATTACAAACTGTGTGTTCAAACAATATATCATATAAATATATATAATTTATATGTGTGTATATATATATATATATATATATATATATATATATATATATATACACACATACATATATATATATATATATATATAATATGCAGAACTTTTTTCGATACACTGAAGGGATACTTCACCCATTTGCATTAAGCTTTGTATCATTAGAAACCTGGTAGTATTTTTGAATGGTCGTGCATCCCGCCCTCATTTTCCCCTGAGATGGGAAATCTTTGTATTTCTAAGTCTGAAAAAGAGCTTCCAGTGACGCAAAATGACGATTTTTGCGTCACTGGAAGCTGTTGTGGTTAAACTACAACGCTAGTTCCTCATATTTTCGACCACTGAAGATACAGACCAATCACAGATCAGTAGGTGGGAACTCACTCCCAGAATCTAAACTTAACGTCCGCCATATTGCTTGGAAGCTATGCTAACAGACTAAAGAAAGCTGATAATGGCGAAAAAATATAAATATAGCGGCGAGATGGCTGCTCGGGAGACACAAAACCGGCCTGTTGGCGGCAACCGTCTCACGGCTATAAGAATTATTATTGAATTTTAGTTTTTTACAACACATACACACATGCAACACACACATAGGCTGAAGTATAGACACACATGCACACAAACAGGATCCTATGGACATGCACTAATACAGAGATGTCAGAGTGATGGAGCTGCCCACAGCTGCCTTGCTCAAGGGCACCTCTGCAGTGCTCAGAAGGTGATCTGGCACCTCTCCAGCTACCAGACCAACTTCCAAATTTGGTCTGCACCGGGACTTGAACCGGTGACCCTCCGGTTCCCAACCCAAGGTTGGGTTGCTGCCGAGACATGATGCCTGCCTGTCGGCGGCGGTGAGGACAAGAAGCGGGGGCCGGCTCGAGCTGGGGCGGACTGGTAGTGTTGGTGCTCTCACTGTTTGCCTATGGACACAGACATAGAGTCTGTTTTCTGCCAAGAATTTCCAAGCTCAATTCTGGATTTTTGTTGAGGAAATGGCCTCATGTGTTGAAGTAAATATGTCTGTAAATGTTTTCATTACTATATTTCTACTGCTATATTGTATATTTTGGAGAAACTGTATCGATCGAATTTCCCTCTGGGATTAATAAAGTATTTCTGATTCTGAACTAGAGGACCTTAGTGGGAGTGGCCTGCGGTGCTGTGCATTCTGGGATTTGGTGTCTTTCATCCACATGAGCCAAAAAGACACTTTCTGCCTTTTCTCGGCCAAGAAGGCTCCAACTTCAAAATGTATTTCACAATTCTACTACATACTGTAAAATCCGGAATATAAGTCGCACCCTGTTTTGAAGGTCTCTTAAAGAGAAGAAAAAGTTTAAACTGTTTTCTTGAGTGACGATTTATATTCTGTTCAGCGATGTCTACAACGTGCAGTTTCTGTACAGCTGTGTCATTAGTTAAGTTCCACATGTTTTCACGTTCGGGAGTTTGCGCTCCTATTAGCTACAGTACGTTAGTTGAGCTCTCAGCCTGCAGGGAAAGTTGACACAGACTCCTAGCTTGCGAGTCGCACTGCCCGACTCCGCTGGTCACTCTTTAACTTTAATATAGGACTCTTTCAATCAAAAGAGCACTCCACAAGGTTTATTTAAGGAACAATATACCACTGCTTTCTGTAAATGTAGATTATGACCTCGTGTGGGAGAAAAGATGTGGAAAAAGTTGCGCAGCCAGCCTGGTCTGTGTCGCCGACTTTCCCAGCACAGCGTGCACTCAGCTTTCAATACACAATGAATGGGGATGGGTTTTTAATCGCATCAGGTCGCAGTTAGTGGCTGCTGCACCCACGGTAATGGTGACGCGTGTTTCAGTATTTTATACTGGTATATTGGTCGCACCGGTGTAGATGCAGCCAACTTTTAAGACGAAAAAATAGGTATTAGAAGTGCGTCTTATACTCTGGATTTTACGGTATATGACCCAATGTCAATACAGATTCATGTTTGAACAGGTGAAGTATCCCTTTAATAAATGTGAGTCAGAGCACTGATGATTGGTTTTAATGTTACTTTACGAGTTGTTACTTTTCCCAGTTTACGAGCAATGACAGATAATTTTTGTTGCGTGCACTCGAAAGAAACAGCTTGACATCTCCATTCCACACTTCTGTTATTGATTGATTTTTAGTTCTTAGTTTTCCCTTCGGCACTGTAACTATTCTGACAAATATAAAACCCTGATACAGGACAATCCTTGTCACAATAAATGAGAAGCGCTGATATTTATTACACCAGTGGGTATGGTAGGAGAGGATGTTAAGCGACGAACACATGTAGACATTTTTATTCATTTTATATATGTAGACATTTATTATTGAAACTTAGAAAGAGGACAAACTGGCTGCTGCGTTATTGACAGAGAAGCCATCACGTTAACATAGCATGTTTCCTTAATGATACAGTAAGGTCATTTTAGGATTTAATTCAGTAAATATCTTACATATTAGACCTTTTGGTGGTAAACTCTGAGCTTGGCAATGACTTAGCCCCGGCAGAATTAAAACTGTAGTCTGTAGGATGAAACAGTTTAGACCCGACAGTCTGCTCAACAAGCTTTGGTTCATGAATTTTTTATTCCAAATCCTTAAAATAATGGTGAAAGAATTAAATATTATAGAAGCTGAGGGTGTTGTAAAAATGTAATGGTAAATCATTGTTATTTTGATGGCTGCATTAGATGTTGCAGAATACTTCACCTTGTTTTTTTCAGCTTAACTAAAGATAAATCTGTTCTTAACCACTGAATATACATTTTACTCAAAGTCATAATTCATGATTATATAATATAATTACTATGTGGCATGATTTATGATTTTTGTTTCATTTAAGGTTCAGTATAAATAAGCAGAGGTCCACTGTGGCGACAGATAATCTTGCATGTGTACTTGATATTGTGTATTAATCAAAGTTTACATGGAAATGAATCACTGTATTGATTTCGAGATATAGCTTCACAGTTTGTCTATCTCTAATGCCTGACCTTAAGAACCCTTATAAAGCTGTATAAACTTTTCCAAGCTGCCTTGAGATTATATATCAACGCTTGTGTCAAAACATAAAAACAATGTGGCGCAGCTGAATAAAGCCTCATTCATCATATCTCCACATGACAAGTGTGCACTGAGGCGTGTAACCCTGCTACCAAAAGACAAGCAGAGTGTATCCCTGCACATACTGTATCTAAAACTATTGTTTATTACTGACACAGCCTGCGGATAAGGGGTTTATCACTGCAATATAATCACACTTTAAGAATGTACATATTAATCACATCATGTGATAGCCTTTAAAAGATGCTGCTTAGCTAAAATGTAATATGTTTTGATGTACATGTTATAACACATGATTAACATATTGCACTGCTTATGAACAAACTCATTTATTTTGAAGTTCCGACTGTCACTTTGAATAGTGCATGCATATTATTTTTAGGCTCTTACTTGTACAAACATTTGTATGCCTCTTTTTGCATCAAACAGCAATAATGCTTATTTTTCTAATTTTTGTCAAAAGCTCCTTGGCCTTTGTGGACCCCCTCCAGAGGCAGGTCAAAGGGCTCAGTCAGGACACTGCACCCACAGAGTTTACAGAGGATCTTTCATTTTTTTAAAAGAACACCTGAACACTCTTCTACCATGCAGAGAGAGAGAGAGAGAGAGAGAGAGAGAGAGAGAGAGAGAGAGAGCGTGCAAAAGACAGATGGGACTGGATGCAACAGTCAGAAGGTGGATTTGAACAGATGATGCTGGGGGCTTGAGCATGCGAGCACACCTGGACACCTTAAAGAGAAGAGATGTTATATGTATGTATGTGTGTATATATTTATACAAGATAAAGATAAAACAAAGACACTTTACACAAAGATACTTTATCTTTCTTATTTTACTTTGTTTTTCAATATGTTGGATATTATTCATTGTCTTCGGTTTATCAGGGGTCAGTGTGCAATGACATTGATCATTTCTATAAAGAAATATTAAAATATGGTTGCGCCAGATTTAGCGTCTGATTTCCATCTGTAGTGCCACACAATCTCCAACTCTCTCTCCAACCTTATTCTGGCCGTCCCTTGGGAACGCCTGTTCTATGGGAAAGATACACATCTAACAGACAATCAAACTTTGTATTTTTGACTCCAAGCTGTAGTAACATATAGTAACGGTGACATATTCTCGGCCCATAAACAGTTGCAAGATAATTCTAGATTATTTTCTTATAATACAATTTTGGATTCATATTATAACTTGGGTTGACTGAATAGAAATGAGAAAGTCAAAGCCTCCCTGTGCTCCCTCCACATTTCAGTCCACGAGCATTAATTTAATGCTTCGTCTATCTGATATTGTAATCCTATAAAATTTTATGCTATTATAATTTTGCCCATTATCACCTCTGAGTTGAGGCGCAGACCCATGAGTCTACATTCCCACCGACTGAAACTCCAACAGATCCACAAGCTTTTTTCATTTCTATCACTACAAACTTTGCTCCGGTGTCTGTGTGTTTGTGTGGGTGAGAGAGCAGGTAGGTTGAGGTTCATCGTGTTGTGAATGATACCTGATTCCATCCCCAGAGGCGTACAGAGTGCAGTCGAATGTGCACAATCGCACGAACTGAAAACGCACACAAAAACATTTCCCCCCTTTCTCTAGCAGCACTTCCTGTCTCTTGGGAAGTGAGAAAAGTGAGCGTGAGAGTGTTTTTTTTTGTGTGTGTTTGTGAAGGCTGAATGAAAAATATTTGACAGAATTCGAGCCAGAGCACAAACTAGAAGCTAGTTCAGGTGTTGCAGGGTGCAGTGGCAAATGACTATATCAGAGAGCTAGACACTCCTGGTTTTCCAGCTGGATGAATTAACTGGAATCTGTCTCTTTTATATGGAAAATAGGCCACAAATTACCACCTGAGATGAGCTATGAGCCACTGAGCCAGGATGCAGCCTCCTGACTTTTAATATGCATTAGATAACCTGATTTTGACATTTTATTAATAGGGAAACTGTCAGCGCGGGGATGCAGAATTCTTTATTTAATCAGTGTTACATTACTATGGTGATTGTGTATCAAATGAAAATATGACACAATAATCTAATTTTTATGTCAACGGCATATTAATGTATTTCCGAGGGAGAAACTATTATTGTGGCGTTTCTACTCTGCCTGTGGTTTTGTATGTGGCTGTGCTGTCCTTGAGGGAATTGATTGCATGACATTGATATTCCTGCAGCATAAACAACGGCGAAAGAACTTAAGGCGTACGCTTACCTCAACAACAGATACGGAGGCTACTAATCAATAACGTTTTAGTTAATTAACAAAATGTTGACAACATCTCACACAAAGATTCTAAACTACTTAACACACATTTTCCAAAAATGTCTCTTCAAAATAAACATTATAATATCATTAACTGACCATCTGTCCCCAGACATCAACCAAAGCAAACCCTGCAAACACAAACAGGGAGTGATAGCTACTATACTTCAGTAATGCAAGAATCCTCATCAGTACGGCATCCACGGGTCAATACGCACTTGTGAATTACGTTTTTTTTATAGTTTTCCGTACAAACCTTCCATGCATTATTTCTCTCTGATTTGTGTGTGCCTGTGAGTCCATGTGATGGGATGAGGAAACGCCTGCCAGGGAGATAATATCCAATCACTATGCGATAAAGTTAGAGTAAGTTGACAACGCTGGGGTCGTATTTCACACATAAGTTTTTACATGGCAAGTATGAGGAAGCACAGCCATCTTTCAAATCAGTGGTTAATCAAGCGTTATTCATAAAAAGGCGCGTAGCTGACCTGATTGACAGGCGGTGAGGTGTAACGGATTTTCGAGAGGCTCAAAACCTGCCACAGCTCCAGCTCTCAGCCTGCCCATACTTTTACTGAAAGTTAGGTTGAGACAGCATTTCAAGAATGGTCTCAAATCGTATGTCTCAGAATCTTGCTCATTTCTGATTCCCTTTAAAAGAAGCATATAACAGTGGACTTTCAGAAGTTGGGCAGTACAGGGAACACTATGACTGCTGTGGATTTGCTACATTGAGACCAATGTGGAAGGAGAAGGTGAGGAGAACACAGGATGGAGAAATCATTTTCTTATCTACAGGGGGTTAATGGATAGTGCTCCCACACTACAGTAAGTGGTCATTCAAAAAGAACATGGTTACTGTTTAGACATGTCATCCATTCAAAATGACTTCAACCACATCAACTTTTCCACCAGCTATTTCAACAGATGACTATGATTTACCTGTTCATGATGTAATTAGGTGGTAACCAAAGGTAATTTGAACAATTGTAAAGTTGCTGCTTTCCTCCGTTATTTTGTGCAGAAAAGGCTGCACATTCAAGGCTGAAGGATACTCTTAACAGCTTATACCGCCTGTGGCGCTGCCCACTGCTATAACCCTAGATGACAGGCTTTTTGGAAGCACAGACATTTTCTTCCCGATGTGGTAACTTCAGCTTTCCTACAATGATGATGAGATTTCTAAGAGGCTCATTCTCAAGACTCCGCTATGACAGAGGCAGTCATTGGATGAAGATGTCGGTGACTCGCGCATCACGACTCACATCTGCTGGTAAAATCCACAAGTTTTAGTTAAAATCTTGTGTTGTGTAGCTACATTTTGACCACACCCATTAGGGATGATGATCTGAATTTAATTTGTTTCACCTACATGTATGACCAAGACATACAGCGACATTATTGTGTGCTGACACACCCTGGAGCACAGTTGAGAAGCTTAACCACCAGAAATGAGTAAAGGCCATATTTTCACAGGGTTTTTAGGGTTGAACTGCAAAGTATTGTTTAAGCTAGTTTTAATAAACAAAAATTCTGAAAGAATAGAGCTTTAGACTTTTATTTCATTTGTGAAAACTTGAAAGTTGAAAACCTGCTGCCTTGCTAGTGAATGCATGCAGATTTCTTCCTTTGTAAACTGGATGAAAAGGGATAGAAATAGCACCTGTGGACCAACCATGTTTTTCGGATAGAGGGATTCTTCAGAACCAACATTTTATTTGACTTTAGATTAAAAAGAGCACTTGGTGAATCTGTCATTTCTAACTAGGATTTCAGCATTACGCCAATGTAGTGGTGGCCGCTGTTTCTTAATCAGTCCAGTGCAGCAGAAAAGGTGTTTCGAAAACAGCCAAAGAGGAAGAAAAGTGAAAGGAGAAAAAGAAGTGAAAAGTTTCCACAGGCAGTGTTCATGCTTTCTGGCTACAGGAAAGTGTCGTACAAATACCCAGCTATCACTGAAATGTCCCTAAACGGTAATTTGTCCCCAAATTTCAAAAAGCTTTGTGGATCTCCCAAAGCACTCAGCCTGCGGAGGGATTGTTCATGAGACAGCTATCACAGTTGGTCTCTGTGGATTTCATAAACTTCTCTCACAGACCTGACAGAGATACAGAGCAAAAGCAGGCTTCATCGTTATACAGGATCTCCAGTTTTAGCTCTGCTGTCCGTATGCAAATACTCTCCGTCTGTCTGTGCTTCTGTCTGTCTCGGCACCATATAAATATGAATGATTTGTTACGACCTATCTCACAATACATGACAAAAACAAGGAAAATACACTGTTTAATCAAAGGTGCAAAATAGTTTTTTGTGTGTGAGGTGTGTTAGTCATTTTGTTGGCTGTTGGGTGAGTTTATCAGTCTAATAGTGTGAAATGAACTACTACTAAACTAAAGAACTGAACATCACCATGGTGCCATGAAGAACAACGAGCTGAGGATGAGAGGCTGATGAAAGAGTGTATGCGGGTCAGGTGCAGCGGAACACTGCCCACCAGCGACCTGCAGAAAGACACACACACACACAGGCAGGAAGAGACAAAACACAAGAGCAGGCTCTGCTGGGGGGAGGGTCGACACATATTTAATATTTAGTGCCCTCACATCCCAGCGAAGATTAAAAAACTTTGTCTCGCAGATGTATTGTAGAAAAATTATAGGGGAAAAAACCTCACAATAAAACAGGTAAAAATCGTGTTATTGCGCAGTCACTGAGGCGAAGAGAGACAAATAGTTCATAATTACACATTTAGGATTTGGTCGATTTACTTTTAGACAGGGCGGATTCGAAACAGGCTTTAATATGAGAATTTTATATTCTTCCAATACACCATTTTTTGAGTTCCTAACATTGCTTGTAAAAGTGTTTGGTTGAGCCAGAATGCACAGTACACATGCACGTGTAGGGTAAGTAAGGTAAGGCAAAAAAAAAATCACAGCTGCATGAAAACAAGATAAATATGAGATACTCATAATCATCAGCATCGTAAAGAGGGGTTATCTTTAGAGCATGTCAATGTTGCCAGTAGTGTTGTACAGAAACGAGATGAGCCCAAATCCAAATATGAATTCAGAAAGGCGCGGCTCATGAGATGGACACAGATATTATTTGTATCCGAATACACTCGTTATTATCCAACATTGAACAAAAAAGCCATTTTTATGTTGTGCAATTTATTGAAACGGCATGCACCGTCTGAGTCACTGCAGCTCCAGTTACTATTACAAAGGAAACTAGTAGTTACTGGATGTAACTCAAGTACTACGAGTACGTGCGAAGCCATTGAGAAGATGATAGCCAAAGGCTAAAAGGAGTTACTGTAGGCAGGCACCGGCAGATGAAAGTCTGGTGTAGCAACTGGTTATACCTATAGACTGTAACTGATATTTATCAACTTTCAACTTTCAATTTTATTGTCCCTGAGGGTTTGCAGCCAGGTGAAAACAATATGAAAGAAAACATATAGAAAGTAAACACAGGCACATAGACTCAGACAATAAAAACATCAAACACTGTGAACGACAATACAAGAGTTCATCAGGTAACAACAGGAAACTGAGAATATCTAAAAACCATAAAACCATCATCAAAACCAGGATAAAAAGCCCATTATCCATCACCAGGGTCATCATTGGAGTTCAGAAGCTTGATGACCTGAGTTATAAAATATCTTTTCAACCTGTTGGACTTTGCTTTTGGTAATCTGTATCTCCTGCCTGAGGGCAGAAGCTCCAACTCACCAAACAGAGGATGTGGAGGACATTGTAAGCTGCAGCTCTCTTTCTGAAGGTGAGAGACAGTTCAGTTAATTTCAACCACATGATCTTACTGACATCTTCAATGATGTGTTGCAATCTGTTTTCGTCTCCTATTGACAGATTATCAAACCAGGTGATAAAGCCAAAAGTGAGGAAAGACTCCACCAAACCAGTTTAGTTCACGGAGTAGAGACGTTGCTGTGCTTTCTTACAAACTGCATCTGTGTTCTCACAGAATGTCAGCCTATTGTCAATAGCAATACCCAGGTATTTATAACACTGAACATGTTCTACAGTTCAGTAGAATAAAGTCAATAAAGAATATGTTTACACTTTGTATCTCAGTCGTTTTTATCTATTTATCCAGTTTTTTACATCAATCTGATTCCATACTGAATGTACAGTGCAATAGCAATTGTAATGTGCAGATGTGCTGAAGTCACATTGCAGGATGTGCGATGCCAATCATGTGACCTGAGGCACGTCATGCAACCATTTTTTCTGTTATTTGATGTAAACAAAACCCCACTAATTTTATAATTTTCAACAACTTTTTTTACAATAAAAGTCTGATATCATCTTCAATGGTCACATAACTGACAATTGTGCATGCAGAGTCTGTGTTTCCACTGGATGTCAAATGTAGAAATATAGGATACATAACTGCCATCACAGTGAGAAATGATGCTCAGGGCATGCGCTCATCCAAGCAAGGAAGTTTTAAAATGAGAGTATTCCCTGCTACCAGGTATCAGCTAATTAATGCTGTGGACACATTTAAGGACCATTAGTGGAGCGGATGTGCCACTGATTGTTTACTCTTAGCGGCTATACATGAAGTGCAAAGAGGGAAGTGTGAGTCACAGGCAGCCCAGGAGGTGAGCTTTCATTTAAATCAGAAGTTACTATAGCTTTGCTCGTCATGGGAACTAAACTAAACTTTTGAACATTGTTTTAAATAGTGGATTTTGAAAAATCGTAATATATATTGCAAGAACAAAAAAAATATCGCAAAACCAGTTGTTTTCAATACCTGCAAGCCCTAATTGAGAATCCCAAAGTAATCCCTTTAGACATGCAGGCACATGGGGCTCACACTCAAACAGGATTCCTTGAAAGGAATTAAATGTGACAGAGGAAACTAATGGCTGTAATTCAAGAATGGATATTCAATTATTAAACTGAGGCTAAATAAGCTTAACTCTTGTGATCATTTATTTATTCTGAGATCAAAGAGGAGATGGCATAATAGAAGAGAATGTGTACCCAAGGTTTGTTTTGCCTCCTCTGCAGAAAAGTTATTCTTTGCAGCCAGTTGTTTTGTAGTTTAATATTCTATGAAATCAGCTTGTGTGCACTGGATTGCAACAACAGATGTGATTAGGATTCAGGTGCTCCTCTCTCCTACCCCCCACCCCACCATACCCCCCAAACACACACACACACACACACACACACACACACGCATGCACACACGCACGCACACATGCACACACACACACACACACACACACACACACAAAGTCACTGTACCATGCAGCCAGCCGTTGCTCTCTCCTGGTTTCCAATTCAAATGGGGACACTGTGGAGAGTCACTGCCAGCAGAAGAGGCTTCATTAATGCTTGTTGATGACACTCTCTGATATCAATAATCAATCATGAAACCTCATGCATTGATCTAGTCTGTTAAGCACTGCTACAGATCAATACAATGATGAAGCGGCTTGTCCCCCGGGCTCGCCCTCCTGCTTAGGCTGCTCTGTGGAGACTCTCCTCCGCTGGACATTAAGCCCACTGCGCTTCTCAGCTGGTCACTTTCTAAAAACTACTTCCACATCTCACTAGCTGCAACATGTAGCCGCTGTGAGCTCAGCACACAACAGGGTGTTTCCGCAGCATCAGAGCAATATCGTCACCATCAAAACAACAGCTTTTTCATGAGAAATCCATTGATGGATGAGAAATATGGAGGCGATAGACTGGATACTGTAATGTTGCTAGTCAACAGTTCAGATTCAGTTCATCCGAGGCTTAAGGCTGTCATAACATATTTCACACCTTTTTTTTTACCACTTCAGGCTTTATAAAGTCTGCCCAAGTGTGCACAGCTGCTGTATGCTCTTGTTGACTCCTTGCATTTATAACAAAGCACAAAGGGAAGTGCATCGGCCCCAACCAAATGTGACGCCTTGCTGAGGCTCTTTAGTTTCAAAAAAGGTGAACAGGTGCCTGATTACATTTATGTGTTTAGTATTTAGGATAAGTTAAGAAGTACGTAGCTCTCTCAACAACACATTTGGTGTGCGTTTGTGTGAGTTTAGTGTTGAATGCAAACATGGGAGTGTGTGTGAATGTGTGTACCAATGTGTGCCGTTTTGTGGAAAGATGGAACTGCCCAAGGTCGTTACCTTCACAGTGGTCCAGCTGTGTGATGTGGCTCAGCTACACACTCATTTGGTTTGACCTTGATGTTTACCAGGCGGCACGGGTCTGTGTGCATGTGTTAATGTGTTGTAAATATATGTGTGTATCTGTTTGTGTGTAAAGAGTGTACTCTATCTGCTTTTAAACTAAATTTAACACACATGTTGTTATTTGCAAAATGTTTAATAAAACCAAAATCTAATAGCATGTCACAATAAAACATGTTTTTTATTATACTTATACAAGTGGACTCTTAAATAAGTTAAATATACAGAGTTAAATGAATTTCACAAAAGGGAACATTAACCCAGTTGGAGAGTAAAATTTGGCAGTGTACTCTAAATCCACAGCATGCATCTTCATTTAGTCAAGTTCCACCTTAAAATCTAGGCTCTCGTCGCTGCCTCTGCTGCCTGTCAGAGCTCTGCACTGTTGCCATAGCAGCAACTATGGGCTCTTTACATTAGCTCGCTACTTCTTGCACTGCTGGACAGAGAAAACATTCTCAAACTACCAAGAAAAGGAATTAATTTTATTTATTTTGTTTTGTTGGTTTTACTAATTTTTTTGTTTGTAACAAAAATATGGAACTCTAAAGCGCAATTTGTAGACCATGAACCTTTTCCACATCTCATATATGACTTTCCAGATATAACAGTAACAAGGTGACAGTGAGGCGGCAGGCACAATACATAAGCAGGAAACAGAAGCAACTAAATAAAATTCAGCATCACTGATTGGCAGAGGTGTCAAGTAACTAAGTACAAATACTTTGTTACCTTACTTAAGTAGAAATGTTGGGTATCTATACTTATCTATACTGGAGTAATTATTTTTCAGCCGACTTTTTACTTCTACTCCTTACATTTTCACACAGTTATCTTTACTTTCTCCTCTTTACATTTTAAAAATAGCTTCGTTACTCCTATTTCATTTCGGCTTGTTTTCATTCCGGCTTGTCATCGTTCAAAAAAAAAAAACCTATCCAGATAAATCACGCCATCCGCCATAGAGTGAATTTGATTGTGGTTGGATGAAAATTATAAACATATACCATTCCGACACCCTATTGGTTTGTACGCGATCCATCGCACCTGCACATGACACAAATCACGTCACACTATAGGCAACTAGTCATCATATCTTCCGCTCCATGAAACACATGTTAATGCTCAGTAGTACACATATATGGTTCTTTAATGTATTTGCGTTGTACTAAAATGCGTTCACTTTCAATGGGCATAAATGCAGTTGAAACAGGTGCATCCCAAATTTTTTCAACATTTTCATTTTAATATAACATTATAGTCATTATGGCCTTTAGAAAAATGTTTTTTTGTTTGGGGAGGTGGGGTAGTGCACCATAGGCCCCTGTGGCGCAGCCTAAGCTTTTGTCCTTAATGGCATTTTATTTCACCTTACATTACTTTTACTTTTATACTTTAAGTAGTTTTGAAACCAGTATTTTTACACTTCTACTTGAGTAAAAAGCTTTAGTTGATTCAACCTCTCTAGTCAACCAAAAGTCTCTTTAAACCCTAGTATCTATACTTCTACCTGAGTAATGAATGTGAATACGTTTGACACCTCTGCTGATTAGAGTATTAACTTTTTTGCTATTCTCAAACGCCGAAACATGTTCTGTGGAAAAGACTTGTGTTTAGAGCCCGACCGATTAATCGGCAAGCCAATAATATCGTCCGAAATTAGCTTATCCAGTGACTATCTGTATCGGCTATTTTATCGCAGATATGCGCCAATATTACTAGTTTTTTGAAAAACTAGTATGTTTTGTCAAACAGCATTTAATTTGAGTTTCATTGTATTACACACCAGTTCTCTTTCACTAGCAGTGTGTGCTATATGGATAATAACAAGCAGGATCACTCTCTAGAGTGCGAAGCGGTGAGGCACTTACATGTGCAGTTACTTTCCAGCTGAGTGACCATCTTGTCTTCATTACATATCTTTTCCAAAAGTGTTTGATGACTGCATTTTAGGGATCAACACAATAAATGTGTACATTTATATCTATCTATACAGATTTCATAGACCTATGATATCTGCCGATGAATCAGTATCTGATTTTTTTTCCGCTCGTTGCCGCTCGTATCAGCAGGGGTTTCCTCTTTCCGACACAAACTGACCCTGTACTACAAAACACTATCTGCAAGATGAGGACGCTTCCTCATTTCACAGGGATCTTTTTGGTGCAGAGTTTACAAATCGCATCGTCTAAATCAGCTGGTTCTCCTTTTCATTTGACTGAAAGCAGAAATGTCCCCAAAGGGGGGCAGTTAAATTTGGTTTAAATACCGGTGCAGTTGCCTTTGTGTTCGTCTGAACATTAGATGGGGTGAGGTGACTTCACGTGCGGTTATGGCAGTTATTGTAGTTTACTCCGGTTGGCTTGTTTTTACCGCTGTAATTCATTTTTGTGGTTACCGCGACAGCCCTATTAAATGCTCCTAAGCAGACATTGCACTTTTATTTTCCATTATTTCATTTCATTTGTAGGCCCACCACCCGCAGGGAGAGGCATGGGGGAAGAGTGCATGAAGAGTCGGGTGGCAGATGGAGGCCTGGGCATTCTGATTCCCGGCAGCGCAGACTGGGTCTAGGGACGTGGAACGTCACCTCTCTGGTGGGGAAGGAGCCGGAGCTGGTGCGGGAGGTGGAGCGGTACCAGCTAGACATAGTTGGGCTCGCCTCTACGCATAGTGTCGGTTCTGGAACCAAGCTCCTGGAGAGGGGCTGGACCCGGGGTTGACATTAAGTTAAATTGGCCACTGGCCCTCCGGGCCACTAGTTTTCAGAGATCACTGGCCATTGTAACCGCAGGCCCAAGAACATTACTTTTGATTCGAAAAATAACAGTCACCATTTTAATCTTGAACCATTGTGATGCAAGAGTAAATTGAGCTCTAATTATATAAAATATTTTGTATTTTTCTTATATTTATGTGCTCATGTTTATTCACCATGCTGGTCAACTTAATCTGATTGATAATAATATGAGGCTGTGATAGAGCTGGAATTGTTATGATCACCTTTCTCTACTTCTTTCTTCTCTGTGAGAAACTCTTCATCCTTAGAACTTTACTTTAGGAGCTCTCTTAAGGGCTAAGATGCTTTGTGAATAACTTTTATCTTTACCAGGATCTAGTCTTTAACTTTAAGGGGACATTTAGTTGCAGCATGTTCCAGCTCCAGCTGTCTGTCACTGTGGCTGAAACTTTCTCCATTCTGTTTTTGTCATGCCCTGCCATCACCCTCGACTCTTCCTGTGTTTTTTTTTTTCCCTTTGAATGCTGATTAAGCCCAGCTTTTGTCGGGAGCTGATGTTTTTTTTATTTTTTATTAGAGAAAACCTCAGCTGGCCCGGACTCTGTCAATCATTCATCCGGGCCAGCAAGCCAGTTATAATGTAGAAACCTGTGGACTCTCTCTTTTTCTGGAGTTGCCAGTGTGAGTTGATACTCAGAAGCCCCCGGCTGAGCGCCGCTGTGTTGGAGTTTTCCCGGTGAACGAGAGGGTCGCCTCTCTGTGACTTCAGGTTGCAGAGAGGAAGGCTCTGACTGTTGTATGTGCATATGCACCTAACAGCAGCTCAGAGTACACGGCCTTCTTGGACTCTCTGGGTGGGGTCTTGGAAGGGGATCCACCTAGGGACTCTGTAGTTCTACTGGAGGACTTCAACGCTCACGTGGGCGACCACGGGGACACCTGGAGGGGAGTGCCCGATCTGAACCCGAGTGGTGTTTTGTTGTTGGACTTCTGTGCTAGTCATGGATTGGCCATAATAAACACCATGTTCAAGCATAGGGATGTTCATAAGTGTACCTCATACCAGAGCACCCTAGGCCAAAGATCGATGATCGACTTTGTAGTTGTTTTGTCAGATCTGCAGCCGTATGTTCTGGACACTCGGGTAAAGAGAGGAGCAGAGCAGTCAACTGATCACCACCTGGTGGTGAGTTGGATCAGATGGCGGGGAAGGCTGCCGGACAGACCTGGCAAACCCAAACGTGTAGTGCGGGTGAACTGGGAACGTCTGGCAGAGGCCCCTGTCCGTGGGGTCTTCAATTCCCAACTCGGGAAGAACTTCTCCCTCATCCCGGGGGAGGTTGGGGATATGGAGTCCGAGTGGTCCATGTTCAAAGCCTCCATTGTAGAAGCTGTGGCTAGGAGTTGCGACCAGAAGACCGTCGGTGCCTGTCGTGGCGGAAACCTTAGAACCTGCTGGTGGACACCAGCCGTCAGGCTGAAGAAGGAGGCCTTTTGTGCTTGGTTAGCGCAGGGGTCTCTGGAAGCAGCTGACAGGTATCGGGTGGCTCGGAGGGCTGTGGCTTCAGTGGTTGCAGAAGCAAAAACCCGGGTTTGGGAGGAGTTCAGGGAGGCTTTGGAGAAGGACTTTCGGTTGGCCTCAAGGAGGTTCTGGCAAACCATCCGACAGCCCAGGAAGGGAAAGCAGGGCTTGCCCTAGGCTGTTATCAGCAGGGGTGGAGAATTGCTGACCCGAACTGGGGACATTGTTGGGCAGTGGAAGGAATACTTTGAGGAACTCCTGAACCCAGACAACACGTCCTCTGAAGAGGAGGCAGAGTCTGAAGATCCAGGGGAAGCCTTACCAATAACTTTGGCAGAGGTCACTGAGGCAGTTAGAAAGCTCCTCAGTGGCAAGGTGCCAGGTGTGGATGAGATTTGCCCTGAGATGCTAAAGGCTCTGGACATTGTTGGGCTGTCTTGACTGACACGCCTTTTCAATGAATCAGAATCAGAATCAGAATCGGGGTTTATTGCCAAGTACATTTACACATACAAGGAATTTGACTTGGTGTATTTGTGCTAAACAATTAACAGGGAAATAAATCAGAAATATCAAAACCTTAAATAATACAGTATAAGAAGCTATTATATAAAATATATAAAAAAGAATTAAAAAATGTAAAATATAAAAAATAAAAAACACAAAATGTACAAAAGGTGCAATGTAGGAGCTGTCCAGTGGACTATGAAAAAAATGTCACGTGGAAATCTGGGACAGTGTCTGTGGAGTGGCAGACCGGTATGGTGGTTCCCATTTTCAAAAAGGGGGACCGGAGGGTGTGCTCCAATTATCGGGGTATCACACTTCTCAGCCTTCCGGGGAAAGCTTACTCTAGTGCTGGAAATGAGGCTCCGGCCGATTGTCGAACCTCAGATACAGGAGGAACAATGTGGACTCCGTCCCGGCAGTGGGACAGTGGACCAGCTCTTTACCCTAACAGGGCTTCTTGGGGGAGCATGGGAATTTGCTCATCCAGTCTGTGTTTTGTGGATTTGGAGAAAGCTTTTGACCGTGTCCCTCTGGGGATCATGTGGGTGGTACTGCGGGAATATGGGTCCATTGGTACAAGCCATCCGGTCCCTGTGTGACCAAAGTTGGAGCTGTGTCCGCATCCCCGGCACAAAGTCAGACACGTTCGCAGTGCGTGTTGGCCTCCGCCAGGGTTGCCCCTTGTCACCGGTCCTGTTTGTGATCTTCATGGACAGGATCTCAAGGAGCAGCCGAGGGGAGGAGGGTTTCCAGCTTTCCAGACCTCAAAAGCTCGTCACCTTCCTCAAGCTGGGACCTCCAGCAGGCATTGGGGCGGTTTGCAGCTGAGTGCGAAGCGGCTGGGATGAGGGTCAGCACCTCCAAGTCCGAGGCCATGGTTCTCTGCCGAAAAAAGGTGGATTGCTCTCTCCGGGTGAGGAGTGAGTCCTTGCCCCAAGTGAAGGAGTTCAAGTATCTTGGGGTGTTGTTCACAAGTGAGGGTAGGATGGAGCGTGAGATTGACAGACGGATTGGCTTGGCGTCAGAAGTAATGCAGGCGTTGTGCTGGACCGTTGTGGTGAAGAGGGAGCTGAGCCTGAAGGCAAAGCTCTCGATTTACTGGTCGATCTACGTTCCAACCCTCACCTATGGTCATGAGCTATGGGTAGTGACCGAAAGAATAAGATCGCGGATACAAGCGGCCGAAATGAGCTTCCTCCGGAGGGTGGCTGGTCTCAGCCTTAGAGATAGGGTCTGGAGCTCGGACATTCAGGGGGAGCTCGGAGGGCGCTGCTCCTCCGCATCGAAAGGAGCCAGTTGAGGTGGTTTGGGCATCTGTTAAGGATGCCTCCTGGACGCCTCCCTTTAGAGGTTTTCCAGGCACGGCCAACTGGGAGGAGACCCCGGGGCAGACCCAGAAAGCGCTGGAGGGATTATATATCCCGTCTAGCCTGGGAACGCCTCGGAATCCCCCAGGAGGAGCTGGAAAACGTTGCTTGGGAGAGGGAAGTCTGAGTTGACTTACTGCGCCTGCTACCACCGCGACCCAACCTCGGATAAGCGGAAGAAAATGGATGGATGGATGGATTATTTAATTTCAGTCCTTACTCAGTTTTGGTTAACTGTTAAACTGCAGACGTGCAGAATAAAACAAGCCTCTGTCATTCATTATATTAGCATGCAAAACAATAAGGATTGACAGACAATCACATCCATACAGAGTGAATAGTATACAACAGTTGTTTTTTAAGTATTGCACTGTTATTGGTTCGGTACTCTGTATTGGATATTCAGGAATCAGAATTTTTATCAGAAAAGGAGAAAAAAGAACACATCTGTAGGTGTGAAACTTGTTCTCTACAGTAGCTATATCTGTGGAGAAGAGAGAAAACGAAAGGTAAGCACACAATGCTCCTGCTAATCATTCCCTTAAGTGCTAATCATGACTACACTGATTTACAATGTTGCTCAATGTGTTCTGTCGGCACTCAATCACACCAACTCAACACAAAACAGTACAGCAGCTGTTAAGACAAACACCCCCGTCCCACCGCTAGTACAACAAGAGCAATTCATTAATTTATTTATCTGGGCACTCGCAGGAGCGAGGCCATGGAGATACAGCGGAGGGAGCTTTTTAATCAAGCCTTGGCTCCCAACCGGCTGACTGATGTGCAACGACGCGTGTTTGTTTATCCAGAGCACAGCTGCCAGAGGGTAAGGTGACGAGGGAATTTCTCTCTCTCACTAAGAACAGTTCTATGAGACTGAAAAAAAAGGCAAGAAAGATCTTGAACTTCTTCTAACGAGATCTAAAGCACTGGGTGTAATTAGAAGCTGTCTGGAAAGAGGACAATTAAGTGCGGTTTTGGTGTCCCCCCGGGTTCTCTCAATGGGTCGAATTAGAAAACGGGTGCAAAAAGATTGATGAGTTCAATGTTTTCCAAATGAGCAGCCTTATACACATAATTACACCACGGAAATGAATGGATCATCATGATACAAACTCAGGCGAGGGTTTGCTAATTGCTCATCAAATGGGAAGGCTGCGGTGTCAGCTACACAACTGCAGTATTCACAGAAAAAAAAAAGAAGAGCTGGGGAGGGGGCTAAGCTGCTCAGATTAATGTGATCCATCTTCCTTTTGTCTATGTTCATTATTCTATATTCAGACTGTAACCCCAGTTATCTAGTCCGGAGCTCCATGCCAGTCAGAGGAACAAGGAGGCTGAAGTACTTCTCGTAGATGGTGCAAAGCACCAAAGACAAAGTTGTTGAAATGAGGTGAATGGTTAAAAGGGGAACAGCAATTTGTTGACATTATCAGCAGAAATACATGTCAAACCTAACTGCAAACTTATTGTATTGTCGATAATTAGTTGGTCATGTCATCATAAATGTTTTCCAGAACTGAGTTGCTGCATTGGAAGTTGTGTATTTAAAACAGGGACCAGTACGTGACATACTGTAGCATAATGGTGACAACGGTGCAACCAAAAACATCTCAAATCTGGAAGCATTTTACCCTCAATGCTGCGAAGCATAGCGTTAACCTTGCTTCAGCATCCCTACAATAGTCATGAAGCACAGAGGAGACTTACGCCCCTTTGTCACCAAGCCAGTTCCAGAGCTGGTTTGGAGCCAGTGCCCCCTTGGTCTGCTCAAGTGCTACAGTTGTGGCCAACTTCAGAGCTAACTCACCCTTTACCGCTTTACATGCCAGCAGCAAGCGGCAAGACACAGCAGCTTGGCTTGAGTCTTAAGAAGTGAGATGTTTATCGTTGCACTCACAGCTTTCTTACAGCTACTGATCGCTCTTTCTCCGCATTCCATTTCTCAGGTCCATTTCTATATCATTATAGCAACCACGCTACAAAAATAGATAAATATGGCTTGAATTAGGAAGAACTTAAAGAGTAATGTAACAGTTAAAAGCTGATAGTAATTCACTATCCAAATAGTTAATTAATAATTTAATTAATCAATGATAAACTGACTATCAAAATAGCTCTAATGTTGAAGAAAGCAGTAATTGTGTCCTTATATGGCCAGATTCCTGAAAATAGTTGAATAATCCATCCATATGGATATATCGATTCAACAATCTTGTATATCATCAATAACAACTAGACATAGCGAAGCGATCCATATCCTCATCTTTCACATACGTCAGCTGATATATCAGTCTACTAGGTAAATGTGCAGTTTGAAGAAAGAGCCACATTGCCTTGCCATATTTATAGTTTTGTCATACGTGGTCAGAAATGTGAGAATCTTCCCCCTACTGGTAAAAACAAACAGATCATAAAAAAAATATATATTTTGAATCTTGCATAGCTTACATTTGGTTTAACTTTCCTCAGGGTTTGCAATGACACAGGCTGACAGTGCTTACTGGGACATTTTGTCGCTGAGCAGACATCACTAAGTAAAATTTAGTAGAGTGATCTTGGGGATAATGACATGACTAATTTGAATAAATCCCCTCTCTTTGGTACGGGGGTTATAATTATCATCAGAGGTTATAGGACTTCAGAAGCAGCTGCCAAAGCGCCTGTTAAGTTGATGGAAGGAGTCCAAATGAGACTTGGTTTAAAGTGTGAGGACATTAAACCTTTGATCATACTTTTCTGATTTACATTTTTTCAATATCCACACAGTTTTTTTTCCCTCCTGAATTTGACTGTAGCTTACACAGAGGAAGATATTGAGCATCATCCTGGCTGTGGTCCTTACTTGACCCTGTGTAATTTACATGAGGGATGATGTCTCATTTTCTGGAAGTACATTTAAAACCTTTTTTTTTACATTTAAGTCAGGACAAATCCTCTTAATGACCCATCATCGAAGTCATCAGTGTTCTGTAAGTCCAATCTTCAAAATCATCAATTCAGACATCATCGCCCAGCTAATTTTCACTGCCAGTCAGACCTTTGATAATCTCATGCTAAGCCCAAGGTGTCACTGTTACAGCGGACATGATGGCAACAGTCTCCTTATCTAATCCCCGGAAATGGAGGGCAAATCCTTTTTTTCCCCTAAACTTTTTAGATATCTGTCCTGCAAGCATTTCAGCACACTCATCCTGCATCGCATTAGACCATATGGCCCTCAACTTACTCTGCTGGCATGTAGCCTTATAACTCACACGTCCCTGCATGAATAAGTGAGTGGAAGGGTTGTCTAGCTCTCTTTAAATATCCTCTGAGGAGCCCAGTCTTATCTTACAGAGTCCATTTAGGAAAAGCAAGATTCACTCTATGGGTTCTTATGTAGTAATGTATGCCGAGTCAACTACATATTTAATTAGTTTTTTTATGGTTCAAAAGATAAGCCACACGCAGAAAAACATATAATGAAAACACAGTTTAAATGTGTAGGTTGAAACAAGAGTAAGATCATTTTAAACATTACAACTAAACTGTTTCTAATGTTTTTACCGAGGGGTTGAATGTGTCATTTAAGAAAAAATACAAAAGTCTAACAATATTCAAAAGGCTCTATAGGGTTCTGATGCTGCTAACGCCACAAAGGCATGTGTCTTCAAATGGATCCAAAGAAAGGCACATCTGTGAGCACAAGCATTGGGATGCTATTTAACACTCCCATTCTTCTAAATTTAGGTCACAGCCTGAATTACAGATGTTATGGATCACTTGATGTGAACAAATTGGGTTGAACTTGAATAGAAGGCAATGCTGCTACAAGCAAAATATTAACGAAAACATAATGCAGCAACAATCCAATGGTAAGCCTGGATGCTTTCAGAGCAGACATGACTGAGCCGTCAACACAATGCCAAAGGGCAGTGAGATGAACATGAAGAGGAAAGATGCTGGAAAACACATGTCCTATTACAGGGAGAACATTGTTACAGCTGCTGTACTTGACTGCAAACGTCCATTCTTTGATAGGGTTATGAACAGAAAAACAGGATGTGTAATGCAATATTAATATGAAGTTATTTAAAAAATGCTTCAATCTACAAATGATTAGCTTCTCTATTAAATGTTCTCTACGTCCAGTGTTCCCTATGCTTGTCTTTTAGGGGGGAGGGGTATCCAATGTATGCACTTTTCTATTCCCTAGCTAACCATGACTCAAACATTGTATTTCAACAGCACTACAAATCACAATGCACCTCCATGAATCTAAATCTTCTTCACTATACCGACATTGAATTACAATGTAATATTACAAGCAGTCAGATAAACCTGATCTCTTTTAATTTTGAAAAAGAAAAACTGAGTACAACAGACAGTTATATCAAATGCTGCCTCATTTCAATAAAAGTATTCGTTAACCCCGACCAGGTAAAGAAAAACAAACAAGATCTGCACACCAAGAAGCTCCCATTTGAAGGATTTATTGAGAAGTGACATTTCGAGCCAGGAAGAGCAATAAATCCTTCAAACAGGAGCTTCTTGGTGTGCAGATCTTGTTTGTTTTTCTTTACCTATTCGTGTTTTTGGATCCAGCACCCACTGAGGGATGTACGTGTCTTTTTTGATTTTCCATTTAACCCCAACCAGGAGAATCTTCTTTGAAAGCAAAATTAGAACTCTTTCTGTTAATAACAAGTAGGGATGGGCGTGTATTTATTTAGTCATTTCAGTATTTGAGGACTCTCATTACCTTATGAATGAGTACTTGATTACTTTCAAATTAAATATTTATTTATTTATTTTCAAAGTAAAAATGTCAGACGCTGACCTCTTGATGGTCAGGCAGCGGTGTTAAAATAACAGTTCTGAATGAAATGACAAGTGATGGAATATAATCAAGGTTTATTAGCTATGCCTTAACTAAATATTAAGAAAAAAAACACAGTCGTACAAACAAGACAGTCAAAAGTTTATTCAACCATAGTCGTCAAATCACTAACAGTATAAAAGGACACCACTTCAGTTTTCACCCTTCAAAATAAAAGTACCCTGGATCCAATTCTATTTACAATATTTAGTTAGTAAGAGAGGCGTTACAGAGGCGGGACGGTTTCAGCTGAGAGAAGAGGGGAAGCGAATTGCACAGTGTGTGTCCAGTCTCTGACTGGGTGTCTTTGTGGACCTCTCGCTGTGCCGTGCTTCCACAACACAGAAATGCAATGTAAATTCACAGACTGGGACACTTATATTACATTGTCAGTATGAATGTGCAAAGATGTGAAATAATGAGAAAAAAAAAACTTGTGAGAAATACTTTCAATCTACCTGAATCAATACAAAATCAAATAGCACTACCAAAACCACTGTGACACAATGAAAAAGCCTAGTGGAGTCTAAATGCAGGCTGTTAGTCTCTTGGCATCTCTTTACCTCATTCCCCATAATACTACTTCACCTCTTTTCTTGACCTCCAATACCTCCTGACACTTGAAATCAAGTTCAAATTAAAGTAGTTAGAAAAAGATATGGTAAGTTTGTTCAAATTCAACTGTTGACCTAACATAAGAGGTGCGCAACCAGAAAGTAGAGTCATGAAGTCCATAAACTGACTTTTAACGTCCATTATACTGTCTACTATATGTAAAATGGCCAGAATAGCCATGATAAACCACTTTACACACATACCAGGCTGTAAGAAGAGTGTAAGAAAAAGGTCATTGCATTGCATATGAAATTAACTTTTCATAGTAATTTCTAAAAAAATGTGTTTTTCTCTTGCTCTAACTTTTGTAAACTGTGTGACCCAGACTGAGGTCAGAGAGCAGACCAGTGTTAGAGGAGCTGCAAAACCAACGGAGAGTCCTTTAAGGTGAAACATGGTCACACATTTATCCCCAGGAGTCCTCCTTGACTCTTCTCCCAGCTGTCACATTCAGATGGTAGCCTTTGAATTATATTTAGATAGAACCTGAATTTCATTAATGTGATGTAATGTGTGCTGTGTGTGAGTGCCTTTGTCTGTGTGTGTGTGTGTGTGTGTGTGTGTGTGTCCCTGTGTGTAAAGGCTTAACAACAGGGAGACAGAGATAAAGTTAAAAACACAAAAACAGTGGGGAGGAAGAGACACATTGTGTTGTTGTAAATGGCTTGATAATGGGAGCGTTTGTTAGTCAGCACCACGGACAGCACCTTTGAGAAAATTCCAGCCAAAAACTTGCAGCGAGAACATTATCCCGGCCCTCATGGAGGGAATTGCAACCAAATTAAATGCACGCAAGTGCTGGGAAAGCACACTTGGGTCTTGGAATATAGTATCTGCAAGTGTATTTATTCATGTTAGACATGCAGCTTTTCTAGACCTTCAGCGAACTACAATGAAATCCCTTCCATGCAGGATTTTAACGAAGAGGGATATGACTTATGGTTTGGATACATGTAGTCCAGCCAGTGACAACTGAGCTCTAGTGTTAATTATGTCTGGATTTAATGATCAAATGAATAAACATGAAACTTGTTTAATTATAGAGAACATTTTTTAGATTGGGAGGACATAAGCTGTCAGAAGGAGGATAATCTCTCACACCTGCAGGATGACACACACTCTAAGCTCTTCACTTGTCTTTAAATAAGGACAGTTTTACTGAGTGGAAATGTGGAGGAATTTAAGTGGGGAGCAGTAATGTATGTGTAGACAAAGAAACACATAAACAGGACTGACAGATCAACAGGCCCAGATTGAACTGTGTGCCACATCCTTACCTCCATGCTTGGAAGGTTGTGCGTTGGTGGGGTTAACCTGCTGGCTGTCTCAAGGCAGCTCTTCAACTCAACGCCCAAATGCTGGTGTCTGCCTCTGAGCTTATCAGGCGCTCCCAGATGGTGGTTTGAGCGCACTGAGGGAGCAAGTGGAGCACATAGAAGGAAAAGGGGAGTGGAGGGGAGTGGAGGTGAGTATACGAAGATGAAACAGACTCTACACTTGGGGTCAAAATAATATGTGGCTTATTCGATCTACCCCTGCGCTCCTGTTCTTATGTTGCCTATGGATTAATTTCTGCCGGAACAAGTACACATTGTCTGAAAATAGGGTATGGTCAAAAGTTTGAATAGTTTTTTGAGTTGAACAATATCAATGATTTTGACACGATATTGCAAGTTTGAGGAGACGCCTGATATTGATAGTGAAAGAAACATTACGAAACCCTATGGTGCAGTAGTTTGACTTTAGAACAAAGTCACTATCATAATATCTAGACACACAGTTTTGAAGGCTTCAAATGGGTAAAATCAATGAATAAAATAGATTAATTGTTGTAGTCTTTTTCTTCTTTGCATAAAGATTTCATGGAGGAACTGCTGCTCACATACATTAAGATCACATTGTTTCATGGAGCTCAGCTTAGATCACAATTCCACAAGTGTCAGCAAGGTTTTAAACAGAAGCCAAATTACTTAAAAGTCTCCTCATCCCAGAAACAAATGGACAAGGTAATTAAAAGTACAGCTGTTTCGAGTTTCTAATTTCTTTCTCTACTACTGTAAATGCAAATTTGAATTCAGACTGGTCAACTTGTCTAAAGTCAACAACAAATAATCAGCGGAGGTCATGTATGACTGTAAATATAACTGACATTATTTCACCTTCAATGTCAATTGTTTCCTCATCTTTAGAGGTAAACAGGAGTTAACTTTCACCGTCTCTTTCATGCCCCTGAAGTTTCCCTCATCTTTTGCCAATCTTACAGCGGACATTCACTGTCTCCATTGAGGGATCAAATATTGCTTTGGTAATTGGCTTGTACCCCTGCATATATGCCACAAATGGACATTTTCAGACTAACAGTCTTTTGGCACCAATTTGTTCTGTGTGTGACAGGCTGTTCTATCTATCAATATAATAGTACTTAATGTACTATCAACATTATCTAGATAGATGTTCTTGCATTGTACAGTGATATGACCCTGGTCAACTGATGAGCATTGAAGTCAAAAAGCTCATGATTATTGAAAAAATAGGTTTCTGATATCTTAACTAAAGAAAACAAGAAATAAGTCCCAACAAGCTTTGGTGAAAAAAGTGAAAGATAAGGATTCACTGAAGTATTTAAATCAAATTGTTCCCACCACTGTCAATGTGCTCTGTTTTTCCAGCCAACTGATTAGCTTTTTAGTTTAAGTAAAAAATTATGTCCCGTATCAGTGAAAGTCCCATAACTACAGCAATTAGTTGCTGTCTTATCCATCAGCTAAACATCATCTATTAACTTGCCGAAATGTTTTTGAATTTGCTGTTATATAATCCACTTCTGTAATTTGTTTACAAAATGTAAAACATGTTTGGCCGCGCTAATGACGGCAAAATAGCAAGTGTTATGGAGATCTGTGGGGGGTTCAAGTGTTGTGTTACCCGACGCGCTGCTACAGGATGCATCCATGCAAACTCGAGAGCTAATTGACTGTAATGTCATTTTATCTGCTTCAGCGAGTTATTGACAGCAACATCCCAGAAGCCTGTTCATCCTTCTGTCAACGCGTCAGCATGGGAGAAGCCATTATCATCTCATTACGGCTCATGCTTTCTTATAATCCTGACATTTCCTTTCCTGCTTGCTCCCTTCCTGAGCTTTGGGATCTTTCTTACTAGGCTGTATTGTAGAGGTAATAGTGGGATGTTGTGTGTGTGTGTGTGTGTGTGTGTGTGTGTGTGTGTGTGTGTGTGTGTGTGTGTGTGTGTGTGTGTGTGTGTCTGTGTGTGTGTGTCTGTGTGTTGAGAGTGGTGGAGGATGAGAATATGAGGTAATAAAGACTGTTCCTGGAGCCACTCAACACACAGTCCTTTTCCATCTGCTTCCTCAACTTCTTTCAAATCTCAGCATTCTTGCACTTGAGCACAAACACTGAGTGCTCTAAAAAAACTGATTGCTGCCAATTTTGGCCATTGGTAGCATTGTTTGTGTAGCCTTAAGTGATGCCTACTTAGTCCAGGAATAACTGTTGTGCAGTCAGTGAAGGAAAGGTCACCAGCGGGCATGAGGGATGGGAAGTGTTGTGTTGGGACGATGAAAGGCTCTGAGCCGTGTGTCTCGGATTATTCTAGTCTTCCACAAGTTAACTTAAGGAATGAGAGAACACACTCCATGCTGTGAGGAGGGGAAAAAACGCTCTGAAACAACCATTGAGTCTGTGTTTGTGCTTTTAGAAGGAGGTAGACAAATAGACACATGAGCCTGTCTCATGTTTGCCCATGTGCTGCAGTGCTCTTTCAAAAAGGTGTGCGGGCCCCACAGATGACCTTCTCTCTTTTCATCTGCTGTTTCCAGTGACCCACCGCTGTGCCCTTTATTAATCTTCCGTGGAAAAAAATAAAAGCTCTGTTTCACGCGAGTGCTCGATGCAGGGGATATCAGAGCAATCTATTCGAGGAGCTTTTGTAAAGGAAGCAGCAGCAGCAGCAGCAGGCCTTGTGATGTGGGCGAAGGTGAGAATCTAAGTATGAATCCTACAATTTCGCCCGTGGATGCTGCAGAGAACAGAGGGAGAGTTTCATATTTCCACTTCAGCAGCCATCAATAGCTCGCAGGCTGTCTCCCTCAGCACTGCTTCATGATTGCAGCTGTTATAGGATGGTTAGGTGTTTGTCAGGTGAAACTGAAGCATACCCACATCAATGAGGACGTGAGCAGAAGCTATAAGAAATGGAAGCTGCTGTATCATGTTCAAACACTGATTTATTATTTGTCAATAAGAAAAAGGTGCATAAACAAGAAGTTTAATGTATTTTAAGATGGACGTAGATGAAGTTACTGTGATGAGACAATTTATTCATCCAAGAATGAAAATGACTCTTAGATACAAATAAAATACATGAATCATTGTAAGATTAGTTAAATTAACTAGATAGAAACATAAAATATGCCCAAATGCACTTCCACAAAGTTCACCCTAAAAAGGCCATCATTTCTTCTGAATAACTATTTAGAAAGCATAAATTTGTCTGTATTTCACTTTTCATGTTTCTTCATAGAAGTACAATATAGGTTGCCTGACATCAATCTTTTTTCTTTTTTTTTTTAAATGGCAACATTAGTTTTCTTTCAGATTAAAAATTTTTTTAAGATAAACTAAAAAATAATACACACTTTGCTGATTTTAGTTTAAATGTTCATAAAGATTTGAAAATCTTGGATGAACATAATTCATATGGAATCATATTGAATTCACTTCGGGAAATAAAAAAATGTAGTTTTTCTGAATAAACTTATTCATACTTATCATTCATCTGCATTAACAAGTTACCTATTTTGTAATCTCAGGAAAACAGAGATGAAAGAAATAAGCCGTTGTGGTGATTGGTAGTTTTTTTTTATAGTCTTTATGCTCAAATGAACTTGTACATATAGGAGGGGAATTCATCCCCACCAATTTACAAAATGAATTTCAAGCCCTGATACCCTATTTTTGGAGAGAAAAAAGTCCTCCCCATTATGCATTGTGTTGCTGTTACAGTATTTGTGTTCAGTGAAATTTTCATTACTAGTATTGTATGCAGGTTGGTAATTAAAAACATGAAAGTGCACTTTTTTATGTGCCCCCATGGCTTATATTTGCTGTAGTATGGAAATTATTATTATTATTGATATTATTAAAATGTTATTAGTTTCACACTGGTGTTGTGAAAACTCAATTTCTAATTATCCAAAATGGAAATTCTGAATTAAATAGTTTTATCTCAATAACAGAGCAAAACCGTATTCTTGTCACCGTTTTCATTTTTTTCAGTAAATTATGTAAAGTATTGTAACAGGTATTGTATCATGACCCATGTAGCATGATATGGTAGCATGAGGTCCTTGCCAATATCCATTCCTACTTATAAGTGACTCATCATTTTCACAAGTTTTGCATCCAGACCATCAGTTCAAATTGAGGTTTTTCCTTAAAAAACTAAGTGTTCAGGGGCACTGATAGCGCAGTGGTTAGTGCACATACCCCATGTATGGAGGCTGTAGTCCTCCAAGCAGGCGGCCCAGGTTCAAATCCAGCCTGTGGCTCCTTTTCCACATGTCATTCCCCAGTCTCTCTCTCTGATTTCCAACCCTATCCACTGTCCTATCTCTCCATTAAATGCACAAAAAGCCCAAAAATAAATCTTACAAAAAAAAGTGTGTTCATTACATGAGCTCCGAAGCTAATGAACAAGCTATCCTAGTAGCTCACATAGGAGAAACAGTTGTATGAAACTGAACACAGACATGACTTCTTTCTGTTAGGAAGGAACAAAAGATATAACATTTCCACAGCAATATAAATGTTCTTGAGCTTTATTGATAACCTGAAGGACTCTGAGCTATTGAGAAACAAGGTGTGCATTGACTGCTCCTTAACACTCCTGGCTCACGCCTGTTGTTTTTCTGTAAAAAGATATGACGTCACAATGATCAATCCCAGGGGAACGAATCGATTTTTGTATCGTCCAATAAAAAAAAAAATCGCAATACTTTAGTAAATCCATTTTTTAATCCCCGCTTTCCATCCCTGCACTTTTCAGTCATCACTCAAATAACATTAGTAAACCATTGTGTGTGGCCTAACATCTTAAGATTGTCATGAACATGGAAAACCAATTTATTTTGCAGACACTTATTGAACACTAAACACCATAGCGCTTATGACATAGAAACACTGAAATCCTCATACTTCAAAGACTTTGTGGGTGTAAGGAGATAACTAATAATGCTTTCTAGTACAGCTGCCTGTTTGGAAAAGTATTTATCTACTAAGCAACATTAATATTATTAACTGCTTATGGACTATGGACGCACTGATTCAGACAACATAAGTCTTCAGGAAGAAAAATAAGACTTGTGTCTGACAGCGGTGAGTAGGTGGATTTGTTTTTTCTCTCATGTGCTGTCACTGTTGTACATTTCTCTAATCTCTCTGGCTCGCACCCCTTGCAGGACAGAGAGAACTAAGATGCAATCTCTATGCAAGAGACATGATCACAGTGAAGTTGGACTTGGCTCTGGGATAGACTGAAATTACATGAGCATTAGTGCACGCACTGAGACGCTGATGACATTTTCAGATTGTTGTTGCAGCCACCAGAATCATATTTCCATCTTTCCATGTGGGCTGTTTTTGCTTAGTTTAATGGAAAAGATGCAAATAGTGCGATTATTTCAATTTGTCTGCTTGCACACAAGCACAGATTTTTCTTTGGGCAACATTACCAACATTGGAAACATCACACATGTTAATGCTCATCCATTTATCTAAACTGTGACACATCAATGACAAATGCAACAGACAAAAAATACAACATTAAGGCCTATTCCAAAAGTGCGACAGTTTGCCATAAATCCACTCAGCACAGGACAAATTATTCTCCCCCTGTCATGTACACAACACTTTTAGTTGACTCAGAGCCTATAGAGCTGTTGTTTTTTTTGCACTGCTATTCTAACGTGACACCACAGAGCTGCAGATCTGCCAGACAGCCAGGAAAGCTCAGTTAGCCAGCTCAGTCCTACGAGGAATACCTAGTACATGTTCAAACTGCTCAGAGGATGTGCAGATGCCTCTGTGTTCAGCCTCGGCGTGCAGGCTGGAGGCAGAACACCGCCATATTACAAAAACAAAGCCTGACTGTGTCGCTCATCAGAGGAAACATGAGTCCTCTTGTTCTGCAGAGCTGAGGCTTGCTGCAGCAGAACTGTGCCTTACATGTATGTATGATTGTAAAACAGTCTGTGTGCATAAAGTATGCGAACAGATGGATCCTATATCACACCGGCTAACATAGTCTCACACACACACACACACACACACACACACACACACACACACACACACACACACACACACACACAGACAAAATGTGTCACCATTGTGTTTCAAAGGCAGCAGAGAGGGTAGTACTCCCCGGCTGTCATACATGAGGGAACATGAGTGATATGGCCTCATGTCTCCAGGCCCAGCTTGTCACTCTGCTAAATTGTTGTAATTTTCTTCTGCTGGACTGACCCGCAGTTGTGCAACAGTCCACGATTCACCTTGCCACTGTCCTTAGAGTCGGTCGGAGTGACACAAAAAGTTTCATCCTTACACCTTTTACAAGAGCAAAATGAAAATATATTAAATTCTTGAACCTCCTCTTATATTATGTTAGCATTCACATTCCAGAGTACAGCATGACAGACATCTGTTTTGGCAACAGTACTGAAAACGCCCAAGATACTGCCTTAGTATGCTAATTAATGCAATGAACTGATACTGTAATTTGTTCGTTTGTTTGCCTTTATTTGATAGGACAGTGGAAAAAGTAGGATATCGGAAGAGAGCAGGGAATGACATGCGGAAAAAGGAGCCACAAGTCGGACTTGAACCCGGGCCTAACGGCTAGGCCATCTGCGCCCCAGTTTGAGGGTTTTAAAATGTTAAGTTTAGTGCTTAAAATATGAATTAACATAAAAGACAGCAGTTTCATAGCCAAAACCAGGGCCTATGATTCTCTTAAACTGTATGAACACATAATGTATGGGGAGGCCTCGACCCACGATGTAACTTACATAACATTACCTTAATTGTTTTTAGGTTCTCAACTTGTCTTTAGGTCAAGATACCTTCAGTGAACCAATCCAGGCCTTCAATAGCAATATCAATCTTATCACAGCCACACCGAGTTACCTTCCATCCGTCATTTATTCAAAGCCTACGTACAGTCTCTGCCCTCCTTTGCAGATATGTCTTTTGCATAGCGTCACACAGAGAGAATCATAAGGATTCATCTCGTACTGCTCTATATGCATTGCTCTCCAGCTCCCTTCTGATCTGACTAGGAGGTGATGGAGTTGTCAGTTTCTCTAACCCAAAGGTCCGATAGCATCTTTCACAGGTTTGCTTATCTGTGCTCACTGCAGAACACTTAACAGGAGTGGGCTGAGGTTAAAAAGCAGACGCTTGATCTGCCTCGGCTTATTCTAGCACGGGGGCTAGTGTTCAGACTTCTGTGAGGAGTTGGAGGAAATTACTGGAAGAAGATATGAGGCCAGTATTTAAGGCAACAGAGGTGACTTAGTGAAAATACCTGTCACCAAGTGTTTCTTTAAAACCTAAGCAGAAGTTGCTCATAACCAACTCAAGCTTTTCAGACCAGGAGACATAAAAATACTTCAAATCAGACACAATCTTTAACACCTTCAAAGCATGTGAACAAAAGCAAATAAGAACCAAAGTATAGCATATAAGGCCTAAACACAGATTTCAATATGAGAGTTTAACCCATGCCAATGACACATACATTCCACAAATAAGGCAGAAGGGGAACAATTATTTAAGAAATGGGCGACATTGCCCTCTTATATTATGGTTATATTATGTATTTGTTAGTTGTTGTTTATTCTGCAACTTATTTTAGGGTTAGTTCGGAAACTACTTTAATCTGCTCACCTCAAAACAATAACAAAATATGACATTGAGGCTGACAGGGAATCATGAGAGTGATTCTCTCTGCTACTCTTTCTGGCTTTGGTAACTGTTGGAAATATTTGAGGTAATGTAAGAAGTACCCAGCAGCAGTAGGAATTAAATGTTTCACGTAGGTCCGTTGTGATCGGTTTGTGAACAAGCCTCATTAAGGACATATAGCATATCAAAACAATCCATTAGCAGAGGATGCAGACCACATCAGACACCAAGAGCAACATATACAAGTAGTTCAGAGAAAGGGAGACTGATGTCTGGTTTATCGATTGCTGGTGGCTATCTCATGCAAATAAATTAAAATGCTTGAATGGTCGACAACTTTACCCCTGCAGCTGTACAGAAGCGAATAGTGATCAGAATTCAAATGATGAAGCTAATTTGAAAATGAAAATGCATTAACAGAAATGCTTTTTAAGTTTCAGAATATGGGTGTATTATTTGACTCAATAGATTGCAAACGGGAGAATATTTATGATAAATAAAATGTTATGTCATTGTGGTAACAAAGCTATTATACAAGCTATCAAAACAACATCAAAGTGTATACCTCAATTATGAACAGTACTGGCACCATTATTTTGGATCAGTGAAAACCTTTCTTTGATTGACACTTTCAGACCAATATGGATAAAAAGAAAAACAAAGATGTTTGATTGAATGCTTAAGGATTTGTGTTTCATATAAATTAAAATGAAGAAGAAAATGACATTTGCTTTTTAATTTTTTTCAAATGCCCCTCTAAATTTGCATCATAATTCAAATGAAATTGCTAATTTTAAAATGAAAATGCAGTAACAGAAACCCATTTTCTTTTTCAGAATATAGGTGCATTATTTGACCAGTTGTCCAATTTGCATTATACTTTTGCTCTGTATGTATGCATATTGTATGCCATAATTCAAATGAAAAGTAAAAAGTCTTTGGCTTTTCTTTTTCAAACTTGCCGTGCTAAAAAGTTCTCACAATTCAAACCAACTCGAAAATGAAATGGCACAGTGACGGCACAGGAAAGTGACGTCAGTCTTCAGCTCCCAGGCAGGCGAACGTAATATTTACAGTCTATGAGGCGAGCGGGCAGAATGCGCAGTACGATGGGTGGCGGGGTGAATAGAATGTGCATTTTTGAAGTTGAAAACTGAAATGCAAATTAGATAAATTAATCATCATTTTATTTTTGAGTCAAATAATACACCCATATTCTGAAACTTAAAAAGCATTTCTGTTAATGCATTTTCATTTTCAAATTAGCTTTGTCATTTGAATTCTGATCACTAGTCGCTCTCCATAGCAGCTGTACATACTCCTGGGTTGGCTGCCCAGTTATAGTCTGTGCAGGACACCCTACGCTGGCAGACATTCGCCTTCATTCTTCACTGCACACCTGCCCAAATGCAAGAGTGTATTTACGCGTGTGTTGAGGGGGAGAGACAGTAAGCTGGAGAGCAGGTGATCCAGACTTTGTCGCTCATTCTGATGCTGCGTCTCTGACCAGTCTGTTCTGTACTCAACCGTGCAAACATCTGCTGCGTGACATAAGAGAGGATTGTAAACATCATGGTTAATATATGCAGGATTTCCACGTATTATGAGCCAGACTTGCAGGAATTTAATCATTTCTGGTCAATTCCCGCAATCCTGTGCTGAAATTCAGGCCTTGTGTCTTTAATGTACTTTCAAGACCTTCAATTGATCTTTTTAAGATTTATCGTCTTAATGCCATCAGCATGTTCGTACATGCATGCAATGAGTGCCAAAGTTTTTTCGAGACCATTTGTGGACCTGTACTCAGCTGCTGAGTGTGTCTCTCAGGTTGCCATTTGTCCGTTCCCTGATCCGGAGAGAGGGGCGAGGTGCTGAGAGAGACTCCCTGAAGCAGATGGCAGTGTTATGCTCTGCAGAGGTGAGAAAGAGCCCATTAGTCTGACCAAAAAATTACAGCCTGCCTCCTCTTTACTGCTCAGCCTCAGGTACCCCTGAGCAGATTGGGACTATGTCTGGCATGATCATCACTCTGCTGCTCTGTTGAAAAGGGCTGTGTTGTTGATCTGTTTTAGCCATAGCTGTCCTTACTGTAACATCAATTCACAGATAAGATATCAAACAATATCAAAAAGGAAGGGAGGGAAATGTGTGTACAATCAGAGTCTAAAACATGTTAAGTCTTCTCCATGGAGTCTTCTTCAGCTCATATGAGGGACTGACTGCAGTTATGGCTCACCATTTGTACTCTCAATAAACATTTGCTAATACAGCCAATAAGATGAGGAAATTAGAACAATATATCAGATAGATATGAGAAGCTAGATAAACAGATAAATTACAGGCAGTACGTAGTTAGTTAAATAACTGCAAAAAGCGACGCCGTGAGAATTTGGCTCAGACTCATGATGGCAGACGGAGCAGGAGCAAAGGAGTTTTGTTGCACTTGCGCGTATATTTCATTATTAGGCTGGATTTAACTATGTAATTAATCTCAGAACTAACCCCGCCCACTTTACACCCAATGTCAGAAGAGTTTCAAAAACGTAAATGACAAAATCTCAAACACGGTTAGTCATCCTCTAATACTTCAAGAGAGTTGATATTGTGTACATAAGATCATAAATATCATAGTGAGAAGCTTTTGTGGATTTGGGTTTACAGGGTCTTTAAGGCTGATTGCACGTGGAAAGTGCAATCAGCTGGCCCAGAGTCTTTTAATCATATACAGGCCAGCGGGACAGTTATAACGTTGATCCCTGCTAAATGGTTTATTTCTATAAAGAGAAATTTGAACTCATTCTGAACATAACCTCTAAAAAATATCCACCAGTAAAAGCAGCGCAATAGCCATTTTACATTAATGACTATTAGATGCAATAACCAAATGTAAAAGACCCTCTTGTGCTACATAAAATGAGTCTGCTGTTGTCCAAACTATCTTATCAGTTGACAAAAAAAAGAGCCAGTGCACTCATGAGAATAAGTTATCATCCAGTTTGTCAAGATTTCTTCAAAAGCAGGTTGTTTTATGCTCTCTTCAAAAAATGTAATTTCTGGCAAATTACTGAAATAACATCTTTATTCATGCTTTAGGTAACGCCATTGTAGAGTGGCATAAAAGGATGGTGGACTTTTAATGCATTCCCATTTAAGGAGTAAGGTACGCATTCTGAATGAATGCCGCAGCTTTCCAAGCAAAGACACAACAGTACAATGTGGGGACCTGACAGGCATGTGGTGTAAGGACTAGCTTAAGTTATACTGAAAGTAGAGGGAACTGATTTAGAGGGAATAGAAACAGCCATAGGTGGAGTATGTTCTGACGTCCCTTTTGGTGTTTATGGCAGACACTTCTGACCATTTTTAGGTCACCTACTCCTCACAGCCAACAGAGGGAAAACTGCTCATAGCACCCAGTTTATCTGCTGATGATGTTTATTTTTACAGGAGATAGGACTCCTCAGACGGAGTCAGCTTGGGGACACAAAGAGAGAGAGAGAAGCCAGAAAAAGAAACTCTTTTCCCTTTTATACAATGAAACAGTCAAATCGCTTGAATAAGAGGATTAAAATGGGCTATTTGGCTCAGCTTAAACTTCCGCAGTGTATTAAATTATGTTCAGTTCATAAATAAATGTATAATGTCACAAAGGGCAGCTTTATTAATTAAAGGGATCATTCAAAAAGTCAATTAGGGTCACAAAGGCAGGTGTGGAAATCTTATAAGAAAGTTTCCAAAAAGATAACATATTCAAACAATTGATGACGGCAGATTAGAAATATTCATGACTCGTTGACTTCACACATGAAGTCAAGAAAACACATTATCCGATTAGCAGTGAGGAGTGCTTTATGGAGCAGCACTAGGGAGCCACACACTCCTGTGTTGGCAGTAATTATTGGACACAATTGTTTGCTGCTGGTGCCATTAACATGCACTGTGATAAAACAAGTGTAAACACCAAGCAAGCTGTTGGCTTTAAAAAAAAAGAAGATATTTCTAAGATATTTCAATAATCTTCACTTGCAAAGATCTTAAAGATCTTGCAAATTCTTCAGCTGCACTGCATACTGGCAATAACTGATCTACGGTGTTTAATCAATCCATTAAGTGTATTTCACTGACATCAGAGTCAAGGTAAACAGGTCATCTACCAAAAGATATATCAATAAAAATAATTGTGCATAAATAAATAATCAGGATATATAGGATACTCACTCAATGTATCAATGTATTCATCATTGTCCAGAGTCAGCTTTTTAGAACCAGTTTGGTGGTTTCCATAATTATTCATTATTCAATTAAAAAAAAAACACTGAATAACATTAAGACAAAGGTCAACTAAAATGATTGGCCAAAAATCCGAGACAGCACTCACACACCCCTCATGTACTGTAGGCCTGAACAACTACAAGGCCTGTATCCTGATATATGTACACACAGATCTCCTTCACTGATTATAAGGTTAATGTTCACATGAAAGAGTACCAGTGCATGTATCAAATACATGTCTTACACCCCTCACATCTGGAGGCTGCAGTGAGCTTTCAAAAATAAGTCAACCAGGCCAACAGGACACCAGCTAGTGAGTCAATACAGCACAAACAGAACATGAATCTTAAAAGTAGGCTATGCTTAACATGCAACTTATGAAGAGGTCCCAAACTTCCACAAAATGACATTTAACAGATAAAAATACAATAGAAAAATAAAGACTAAAGTTGCTTTGTCATCTGCTTATACTGTAGACTATTTGTTTGTGTATAATTACACAACAGCTTAGTTATTAAAAAGGTCAATTGATTAATACAACTTTCTGCATATAACAACCACTTATGAGCAAGACGCGGTTTTTCACGGTTAAACACCGTGCAGAGAGTGAAAGATAAGAGAAAGTGTTTGACTCATTTTTGAAGCTCTTCTTTCCCTCATGTATATCCACGTCACATAACTTTTGCCCTCCTTTGCTGTCATGATAGTTTAGTGAAGTTTTTGACAGAGCTTTGTCTCCCGCCGTGAAGCCACCGCTTTCCTTCTTGCCAGCCAAACAAGCAAACTTCATTGACAGTAGTGTCAGTATGATTTGTTTGGACTGAAGCCACAGTTCAACCCCAATTAAAAGCTCACGAAGCAGACCTTTCTTTAGAGTAGGCTACTGTCCGTTTAAAGTCCCACTTCGCCGTGAAGAAACTACAACTACAATTTATAATCACGTTGCATGTGTCTGCTTGTAGTAGCCTAATCACAGGATATTAAATTCACCAAGCGTATTCTTGGTTACCTGCAATACCCCTTTTCACCACACAGTGTTGGCTGTGACATTCAGGGAGGCGCTGTTTCACCACTTTTTAAAGAACCGTGAAAGCGCTGGGGAGGAAATAACAGTGTGACTGGGTTCAACTTTTTCACCTGGAAACAAAGTGCCCTTCAGGGGGGTAACAAGGGGTCCAACAACTTTAAGAGAATGAATCGACTTTATGTTTAATTATAGCAATAACTTTAGTTAAAGGGCTAAACTACTTCCAAAGAAGCCATGAAACATAGGTCTATACTTACGCTTGGTTATATCAATAATGAGGCAACCTGATTTTTTGCAATTTCCTACAGTTTTCCCTTTCATAAATGTCAAATCAATTTCCAGCAATGTTTTAAAATAGATGCAGCTACTCAAATAACAGCTAGCATCAGGTGTTTGGGGATTTTAATGTTTAAACAATGAATTTAAACAGTATGTTCAAACTAATTTGCCAAATCAACAGACATAAGAAAAGACAACTGATGGGTATAGTAAGTATCTCCAAAACTGTTGTAAGTCATTTATAAAAAACTAAAAACATTTTCATTACTGTTTTGAAAAACACATCACTATCCAGTTTCAGATACTGAGAAGTCTTCTTCGAGCTGAGCACTGCATTATGTATAACCATAAGTCACATTTCATGTCACTATATCTTTAATCTTGACTATGGCATAGGAGACATCTGAATTTTCAAACTTACATATATATGTTCTTTTCATGTTCAAAAACCCTTAAAATCTTCTATATATTCAACTATGCATCCTTTGATAATTTTTTATGCGATCTGATGAATTGAAACATCAAAAATCCTCGTTCACTAGATCAGCAATTGAACACTTCAAAGAAATATGAACAGTAATAATAAATCAAATGAAAGTTTTAAATTATTCCTAACCAACAATCCTGACACAACATATTAATACTATGACTGAAAGTGTGCAAAAGCTATTGAAGATATAAGTTTCCATTGCAGCAAAATGTGAGGCAAAACAAAAAAAACATTAACCTACATTATAATAAAAAAAATAATATAGAGAGGGGATGGGAAAGACAATATGTGCAGTAAGATTTCCCCTGGGCTGGATACCTGTGCTGATCCAAACTACACTGCTGGAAGGCTTTGACTGTTAAAAAGCAGCAGGAAGTGTTAGGATTAACATTGCAAGGGAGTAATCGACTTTCATTAAAGCTGTGAAAAAGCTCAACCAAGGGGAGCTGAGGCTGCTATCTGTGTGATGAATGAAACAAAAAAACGCAGGAATATGACTTCAACTCCGAACAACAGCAGTTCTGGTGTTGCAGATTGCTCACACAACACTGCTGAAATGCTCCACAAAGTGAGTCTTTTAAATGTCACAGTCTCACGCTTTCTGTCTCCCGCATGGCCACACACTCTGGGGCCTGTCAGTTAACCGTGATGTCATTACAGCTCAGACATCATCGCACCGCGGCTCTGCTCACCAGCAGAACATAAACAGGACTGAGAAATCGCCTGCTGAGAATGTGAAACGAAAGCACAGTTTGGTCCTGACAGCACTTTGCTAAATTGTTCGTCCTATGAAGTCTGAATGGAAACACGATGTATGTGATTAAGTTTGGCTTGTACAAAATGTGCAAAGAAGTTAAGCATGGCTAATAAGTCAGTGCAGAGTGGTGCATGCAGCTGTACATGACTGTAGGCAACAAAAAAGAATTAAACCATGTTCACAAGATGCAAATAAAGAAGAATCTTGAACTGCAGCTGGCAAACAGGTAGTGAAGAATGTGCACATGTAAATTCAACACTGATATTCAGAATATGAAATGTACATAAATATGCATGAAAAGGGACTTCTGAACAGTGCAAGAAATGCCGTGTATCTTATGTGATACGGGAAGAGTTAAACTGATGATCACAATTCCTGACATGGAATACGGCTGGCTTAATGCAAGACTGTGAATGCTCGACGGGACTGTGCCAAATCTGTACTTTTTTCATTGTTTTGCAGATGATGGGATGTTCAACAGAGGCTCAGAGTTTCCTGTCAAAATTCTGACATCTGTTAGATCCCTGATGGTTTCCATTTTTAAATGAAAGGGCTGACGGCAAATGGCAATTTTCCCCCTGCTATAATGAAAATGTGCCCAACTCCTACGCTGTGATGTGCTATAAGTTTGCAACTTTACAGATGTGTTCAACTTCTGTGGGTTCACTTTGTGTATTTTGTCCTCTGAGAACAATGTTTCATTCCCAAGTTAAACGATTTAGCAGCAGTATTGGTATCCATATGTGCTGTATCTCTTCTGGTGACTAAGAAGTCGGTGATAGAAGGTATTTTTATTTTTAAGCACTGAACAGATGTACTGAGGCATTGGATACACCTTACTTTGGGAACAAACTTCCCACACTGCTTGCCAAGGGATGTCAGTCAAAATGTCACGCCCCCGTGTGCAGGTGGTGTAACCTTTCACAGGGTGTTGAAAGAACAACATCTTAAGTTCAAACTCCCATAGGCATGAGATTCTGTCAATTTTTTGGCCCTTTTTCCAATTTCTCAAAAACGTTTTATCTGCCAATTTAAACTGACAAAAAAAAATATTTTTTTGTATTTCATGGTGTATGTAAGGTTGAATTTGTATTTCCATAGTCACAGTTGTCCAGGATGTCAGAGGCATGAGGCAGCTGAGGTCTAAGGTTGCAAAATGTAGACACACACACACACACACACACACACACACACACACACACACACACACACACACACACACACACACACACACACACACACACACACACACACACACACACACAAACACATAGCCAGAGAGTGCTGTGCTGAGACTACGGCGGCTGAATCGTCAGTATTTATCTGTTTCCTGTCCTCATTTGGATGCAGACTACATCAACAAACATAATAATCAATTGTAGGTGCTGCTCTAGTTCAAAATCTATGCTAGCGTTTATGTGCTAACTTCTAAAAGATAAGACATCGACTTATAATGCCGGATGTATATCTAAACATAAAATGACAAATTCCCTTTTGGGAATCTGCAGATCAAAAACAAATCAGATAATGTTGTTCTTTTATAAGACCGAATACTGAGATCCAACAAGAACCACTCACTTTCCCTTTTTCTTGTTCAAAATTCTCAATTTCCAGGTCCAGCTCCGAATCATTTATACATATGTTTGATCTAATGCCCTACAGTAGTACTTTCTTGTCTGCAGTCACTTTGGCAGTACAGTCCTTACCCTGAAAGCAGTCTAATTAGATGTCCAACCTGAAAGAGACTCTTGATATTCCATAGATTGGTTGCAAAAACTGTTTCTTTAATGAGTTACTTTCATGTCCTCAGGTTCCAACAAGACTTTAAAGAGGAAAAAAAAGAAGTAAATTTGAACTCCTCTTTCAGTAAGCAATCTATGAACTGTAAGTCTGTAAAAGCATCTCTGCTGGTGGTTTTACTGCAGCACAGTGTGTTGCCTACATATAGGTTCAATCTATACAGACGTCACCTTTTCTTCTGTGCACTTAGTAATGGGATAGAGGCATCATTCAGTGCTCTAAATGAGTCGAGGCTAGATATCCATTAGCTTTTTAAATGGAAGGAGCTGCTATAACATAAATGTCTCAGTATAAGCATCCCTGTAACACTGCAATCACGTTATACATTTTGATCTAGACAATTGACAGTAACTGAGGTCTGTCAGTGTGAAAATGACATGTCACGAGGCATGCTGGGTTGCTGTAGGTGAAAGAACATAATTGAAATGGAAAAATCGTATTATAGCTTATATCTTTATGTCACATACACGACTAGTTCCTGTGTGCACATATAACAATCATACTAAATAAATGTTTCCTTTTAATAATGAAATGAATCACAATTAACTAAATGCATTGTTGTGTTTGTTTTGTTTATTATGTATATATTAGTGATGTGTTTGAAAGGGACAGATACAATATACATACATAGACAAAGTCAAAATAGAAATCCAATGCAAGTAGACAGAGTTTGTAGCAGATGCTAATTTGCAGCTCTCGTACCTAGCAGGGCTTTTGTGTAAATAAAAGAAGAAAACAGTTAAAAAGGAAAAAGAAAGAGTAAACTGGGTACATCACCTGTTGTTGAATGTGAGGTTACAGGAATAAGACACAATAACTTTATACTGTATCTAACAAAGGTTGTAATTCAGGTTGTGATTTAACAGAGGATTTAGCTTAGTTTGTGTTCTTTCTATTTTGTACCATTTAAATTTGTCAAATTTGTGGTAAATAGGACTTGAACTTGTATAGCGCCTTTTCTAGTCTTCTGACTACTCAAAGCGCTTTTACAACCCATTCACACCCATTCACAAACTGATGGCAGACATTGCTATGTAGGTGACCATCAGAAGTAACTTATCTCATTCATACACATTCATACACAGCTGACGAAGCAGCGGGAGCAACTTGGGGTTAAGTGACTTGCCCAAGTACATCCGTCATGTGGCTGAAGGAGCTAAAATGCATTTTACTACACTTTATTGGAAATATCTTCCAGTTTGACTCCACTCAGGGGAAAAGTAATATTGTGTTTTGTCATTAACCAAACTTCCAAACAGCACACAGCTGTAAAGAATAGATGATTAACTGATTGAGTTAACTGGAAATATTTTGATTATTGTTGTAATTATTTTTGCTGAAACATTTAATTATTAATTGCTTTTCCTTGAATAAAGATTATTACTATTACTGGACTAAAACAACAATCAGTGTAATTTCTAGTTTGGGGTAATTGTGAAGGCGTTTGTAACTTATCGGATTTCTTTCGAAACAAACATCAGATTGACTAAATCATTATCATTTGATAGCTGCAGCCTTCTTATTAATAGTCTTTATGTGCTCCATGTCAGTCAGCAAAACAGTGAGATCTGAATTTTACACTGATGTATCTAATGATTAAAAAATAATATCGAAAAAACGAAAGAAAAATCTGCTTAACTATGAAATAGTTTTACTTCTGAAACCTATCTTTTTCCTTTCTTTGCTGACATAATTTCACTTGTATCTGTCATGGAGCATCTTTAAAGGTTGAAATGAATTCTGTAGTACAATAAGTGTGACTCTTTTAAACAGAATGTCTTTTACCCAAGAATCAAACAGCAGCAAACTCTGACTCCAGAATACAAACAAATCTAAACAGGCCTTTTAGAAAACATTCATTTTCTCCAACAGTTAATCATCACCACCGGACCAAGGACACTTACAGTCAAATCTCACTGTCTCTTTACATTGCTCCTCCTCTGAGTATGCTTTATAATCAATCACACACTCAATTGGTCACATTAAGCGCGGGGGCCTCTTTACTTCAGAAATGAGAATCTGCTCTCTTCATCTGCTCTACACTCTGTTTATTGATTAGTTGTCCATCCATCCTGCGTCTGTCTCTCCTTATTGCACACACACACACACACACACACACGCGCACACGCGCACACACACACGCACACGCACACGCACACATGCACACATGCACACGCGCAAGCGCACACGCACACAAGCACACACACACACACGCACACGCACACAAGCACACACACACACACGCACACACGCGCACACACACACGCACACGCACACATGCACACATGTACACACATGCACACATGCACACACATGCACACGCGCAAGCGCACACACACACACACACACACACAGACACACACACACACACAGACACACACACACACACACACGCGCGCGCACACGCACGCACACACACACACAGACACGTTTCTCAAATTGTTTGCCACATGTCAGCTCCCTTCCTATTTGGGTAAACATGTAATCTTTCAACATGGCTTTGATTAGAAAGAATGTGTTCTTGATGATAAACCAAAGATGTGTCTGCATCAGTTTAAGATGGATCATGTCTCAAATTTGGAATCTCTTATTTTACATGATGCGCTGAAAGAAACAAGTAGTAGTATGGAAACACCTCACTTTCTGCACTCCATTTATTGACATTTCTCTGTCCAATTAGCTTCTATATTTTGTTTATACACACTCACACAAACATGGTGTAAGATTTTAAGTTAACACTGTTTTCTTTCTCGAATGTTTTACCCTCTTTATCAGCAGGCAGCGCCACTGTCTGTCAAGAATTAAAGGAAGAAGAAAGTTCTTTAAGAAGTTAGAATTGAGGTGTACGTTCCTTTGGGCATTAAACCCTTTAATTCCACTATAAATTCAAAACAAATGAGAGAAAACATGGATAATCCATACAATTTTCACAAGTGCTCTGAATAAAAATAAGAGCCACCCTTTATCAGTATTTATTGCATTCGTGCAATTATGATTTTGCTTTCCCTGAAATGAGAGGAAGTTATAAAGATGCATTAAGTGAAGATCCCATGGCTCCTGTTAGAGCAGAACTTATCTGATCGACTGTGCAGCTCAACTGTATCCTTCTTTAGAGCCATCTGTTTTCTGTCCACGTCCCCACACTGCCCTCCTCAGGGCTCCACAACACTGCTGCTACTGCTGCATGCTGACACACTAACACTGGACATAGAGATGTATGTGTAGATCATGGTTTTGGGCTCAGAAAGTGCTATAGTTATTAGTTGCAGATGTCAATACAGCTTTGAACCCCACACACTTTAATTAAAGTTGAGGATATTGAGCCTTTTTTTTTACACATGCATCTGCTCTTGTTTGTTTGGTACTGCCTGCGGGAGTTTTCACCAACACTACTTGCTTTTGGTTCTGCTCAATATATGTGTCCATGGGGAGTTAAGTACAGCTAAGTATATTTGTGTATACCAACTGTGCTCCAGTACTACAGCCAGAAACACAGAGTAAACAACAAACTTTCAAATGTGTACAACCATGTCAGGCACACTGAGTTTTATCCTCAGAGTAAACATGGCAGCTCAATATGACAAAACACATCTTACAATCTGAAATTCATTGACAAGCTTTAACTTCAGTTCAGCTGTAGGAGCACATTAACATATAAATAACATGCATAATACAATGTTTACAAATGATCTGATCCAGCCGTTCATGAGTTACATGTAGAGGAGACGTGACTTCTCTCTTTTTATAGGACGATGCTAAACAACAACCCCCACATCATCACAGGGTACAGTCAAATATGATTCATAAAGTAACTTTTAGAGTCAAATAATTGCATCGCCACAAAATTTGTGGAAATGAAAAGCATTCCTTATAGTGCTTTCACACTTGTAAAAAACTCCTAAAAAACTCATCATATTTGGAGGAGCTGTATTTCAATCAGGAGAGACGTATGTAAGAGTTAACTATTATGTATTTAACAGTTTAGGCAAAGTTAATTATGCAATTTATTTGGCGTTTAGACTCCGCCATGATGACTTCATGCGCTCAGAGGGGTAGCAAGGCCAACAGCACGATAGGATGCTGGTGGTGGTAGAAGTTTGCAGGATTTGGGGGCATTTGGTTTCTGAGGCTGGATTTGGACTCTGCTGAGCTGGAATAGAGGTGAATGCGGCGGAGAAGGGTTGCAGCGATTGCACTGAAATGACAAACTGACTGTGGAAGAAAGAGAACAGATTCTAAAATTTGACAGCCCAGGATGATAGGTTGAGAGAGGTTGTGGTAGAATCTGGTTTGATTATAATTTAAAGCGCCCATAATCTGCTGATCAGCACAGCAGGGAGATGTTGGGCGTGGTAGAGAGGGAGTGGCTAAGTTAAATGAAGAAAACCTGCTTGAATTTACGCTGAGCTCCATGTGAGAATGCAAACAGCTAAGTGTATCTTCCCTAACAATGACTTACAGCATTAAGTCAAGCAGACAATATGATGTGTAAAAGCAGAATCTACCACAACATAGCCCTTTGTGGTTAAGATATAATTTTATGATTTAGTGGGCGAGGAAAATGTAGGTGCTTAAGAATCTTTATTGAAAAGCTTTCAGTGGACATTTGCCATCAAATCAACCCTACCTTTAACTGCAAAATCAATACATCATCAATACAGAGACTGTAGACATTCATCAGAGCAGACAGTCTGTCTCCTGATAGCTTCTCTCACGATTACAGCAGGATAATTTAATGCATTTGTGAGATTGGTATTATATAACAGGGGGAAGTGATCACACAAACATATTAGACTTGACTTTGATGAAATATCTCAAATTTATCGACAAACAAATGCATTATAGAGGACTGTTCAGCGATGTTGATGGTCAGGGGGCGCTGATGAATTTGCAGACTCGGCTGATCATCAAGTCATTGGTTTAGGGGTCATTTCTGTGTTGTCTATCAGATAGGCAATTACCAACATGAGCTGTAGCAAGGGGTCAATGAATGAGAAAGACTTAAAAGATTTAATTTGGCAGTGATTAGATGAGGATCCTCTGGGGGTCCACTTTCATATAGTGAAGGTGACATGCAATCTTGGAAGATGTGGGCTGTTGCGTGATGACGATAAAAGCCTCTGGGGACAATGGCCAATCTCCAGTGTAGCCAGTTGTTAGTGTTTAATTATTTCCAACCTTCCTTTTCCATGTACTGCATTGTTTACAGTCTTATCAGCATTTCTAGAAGAACACATGGCTCAGATATGTCTGCAGAGTAAACACTGTCTTTTCTTTGTTCATTACATCTGAGGGAGAAACTGTACAGAGTAAGTCACACACAAACCACATTATGAACCTGAAAAGAAAACAGCTTTAAAATAATTAACTCTCATTAACTGGCCAAAATAACAGCACCCTGATACAGATTTGGAAAAAGTCAATGTTTATGCTCTTTCAAGTCTGTTTATTGTGAGGAAAACATCTTTAAAAAAAATGCTCGTTTATTGAATGGAAGTTGGATCAATTCTTTTTAAGACATTTGAGGAAGTAAGGAATTCCAAACACTGACTGGCAGTATGCTTGAATCAAGGATGCTGGTTTCTCAAGTTGAAATGTTTTGATATGGAATGGATGTTAGCTGCACACACTAACCTAGAATGGGAGCCCTGAGGATATTACCGCAGGTTTCATTCAGCCAAAGCGGTGTTGAAAAATGAAGCCAATGCGGGAGTGCCAAATCCTGCACTTCTTCGATTGTCTGCTTGAGGCTAGCTGCAGAAGCACCTGAAGTCACATACACACCAATTCAAAAATACGTTTTTACAGCAGATATTAACATTTTCACAGCCTAAAAAAACCGAAGTAGGTCTGATTAGCTCATATCTCGGCGCACACTGTACGGGGGGTGATTTTTTGGATAACTCATCAGTTTTGATTTTATGAAGGATAAGTGTTATTCACAAAAAGGATAGGGAAGGATGGTGCGATGTAATGGTTTCTCAAGAGGCTTAAAACCCGACCTGACTGAAAGTTAGGGTGAGAAGCATTTCCATTCGCTGTTCAGCTTCCAGAGCCCCCTGCAGTCACAGATAGGTGACGTCCCTCAGGCTGCGTCCATTAATATTTACTGTTGAATATGTCAACAGATGTAATGTGTCATGTGATCCATTGACATAAAAACACTGATATAGGACATTTATAGGATTGAACTGATCCACCCTCAAGACAGTAGTCATTTTAAGGTGCCTTCCGTTAACTACCAGACTAAGGTTGTATTTTTCATAACAACTTCTGCACTGGATTCCTTGATGCCCCTTCACATATCAACTCCAATTTTGCCAAAATGCAAACTATTGATATGGTATATTTGGCCTGCTGTGTTCATTTTTCTTTTTTTACTTTCTCCATCCAGCTGGCTTTCTCTCTCTCGCTCTCTCTCTCTCTCTCTCTCTCTCTCTCTCTCTCTCTCTCTCTCTCTCTCTCTCTCTGTTCAGCCTCTCTTCCCTGTTGCAGCTCCCCCTCCAGCTCCCTTCTGACAGCTGGATTACCATGTATCAATGCAGTGCCAGGAACTGGCTGCCAGACAAAATCATGTTTTGTCTCATCCCTGGCTACTGCAGGGTGATGAGTGCCAACAGCATGTGACATTGGGAACAAGACTAGAAGAGCCAGGTGTGACCACAGACAAAGGTGAACGGAGGCTAATGTTTCCTTATGTATGTTTATATTCACTAATATTTATATGTTTTTGCAAACACCGTGCATCTGCACTTGTCTTAATAAATATGTTGCCACCCAATTAAACATGTTGTACATTTTTGAAAGGCTATGTGTGAGTTTTATTTACACAGACAGATATTTTCAGTGTATTATTGTCTGCATTGAGGCCCGTGGAGATGTCTATATGTGCCTGCGTGTGATGTCTGTTCGAAGGTGATAAATGCTTATTGTCCCGCAGACTGTCATGAAATTGCGGCCCGATGAGAAAGATTCTCTCTGGCTTGCAGGGTGAATATTGGATTTTCCAAAAAGTCAATAAAGGCCTTGATCATTAAAGTGAATAAATATTCTCTCCCCACAAAGCTATTTCAAGACTTGCAGTTTCCTATCGCCACTGTGGCTCTTATTATTTACAGTTTTCTGCTGACACACAAACTCTTTCTACACGTTGGCATGTACTGTCTTATACGAAACTGAGAAGAGAAGTAAGATAGGGAAAGTTGCCAATAATATGGAGACAGCTCTATTAAAATGGATTACCTTTCCCCCCTCTCACTCTCACTCCTTCTCTGCACTCCCCAAAAATAATGTTTAAGATTTCTGTCAGGCCGTCTGCAATAGATTGGCTTGTTGTATATATCTGTTTCCCCGAGGAGTAGGAGAGGTTATTTTGAAACTATTGCTGGATGTTTGTTGGTAGTTGGAGGAAGAGATTTGCTGAGGAGGTAAAAACACGACCATGAGGGAATATACATTATTGTTCTCATTATCTGCTCCCCATATAGGAGACTCAATCAGTGACTTGTTTCTGCTGCAGCATGCTGATAAGAGATACACAGTAATAAACCCAAATTAATTATCAGGAAGACGTAAAGTTGACAATGGCTCTGACAGGCAAACAGAGGGTTTCAGAAGTTAAGTTCTAATGTTTAGATTCTCAAAATGTCATGTTTAAACTTCTACTACATGTCTCTTTATAGTTGGCGAATAATTGGAAAATGGCTTAGGTAATTTAACAAATTAGTTGTTAACAAATTAATGTAAAGCCATTAAGATTTAAAACAAATCCAAAAGCTGCTGTCTATCTTCCTTAAGAAACATTTGATTTGTCTTTTTGTAAACGTCTGACCTTCTGTAGAATAATAATTATATAATTTCATACTTAATGTCAATGGATTTTGGTTTTTATGCCCTGAAACTCAACACTGGGATCTTCCAGATGAATTGAAGAGATTTAAGATTCATCTTATTTATAATTTTCCTAATGCATCTCCATACATTAAAAAGATGAGATGCTCTTCTCCCAGCCCACAGCAGTATAACGGAAAAACAAACTTATAAATATTTTTTATACAAACCTATTTTGTAAACAACCTTCCTGAAAAACGTGAAATAAAATCACCTCTGAAAATACTCAAAAAAAATCTTCAATAAATCAAAAGTGAAGAGCAGCATACATTTAGCAGCACAGTCATACACCTGTCGTTAAATCAAAGGAATAAAGGGATAAAAGTCCTCCATGCAACTGAGGTCCATATGATGCAGAGATGAAATGGACAAAAAAAAGTTACTTTCATCACTGACCTATAAAGCATTAACAAATGAGCAGTAATGCATTTAAGGCCAGTTGGTACAGCATCAGCTACACTTATGAGACTATACACCTTTATTAGACCAAGACAACCGGCTGGGACACCATTAGTTTTGCAAGTATTTAGTCAGTAACTAAAGTTCTTGACAAATCAAAACTTTGACCTAATGATGATATTTCACGGCAGTCCACTGTATAGTTTGGGAGATATTTGGAAAAGTTAGTTGCACCACAAAACAATGCACTTGTTAAACCCTTAATCATGTTTTTCCCTTCAGCCATTTTAATTGTGTTTTCTAATCATTTCTGATGGTAAATTGGCAGTTCAGGGATTCATGTGAGAACAAATTGTAAGAACCAATGATGTTTGATAAGAATCCCAAAAACCCGCCATTGTCCCTGTTGGTGAAGTAGGCTATCCGACGCATCTTCTTCCCAGAGATGACTAATTGTATTTTGAGAAAGCTGCCCAACTGTTCATCCCTATCTCTGTTGGTCCTTTGCGATATCCCTTCTCCTATTTGCTCACACATTGTTTTAGATTATTTACTGAGCTGCAATCCCCTAAACCCAGACAGACAGGCGCGGACTGATTTGTATTCATTTGGACTTCTGCTCAACGTGACAGTTGGGAAGTAAAGCAGGAGTGAGTGGGCAAGAAGACGTGAGTGAATGTGTGTTTCAGATCTATATCTCAGAGTTTACGCGTATGTCCAGGTGTGTACACCCCTGTGAATATTGATATGTGTGTGGGACAGCTTACTTCTCCTCCCAGCACCCAGCGCTGCCCAAGTTAATTAGTTTATTTATGAGGGAGGCGAGCAGCAAGAGGAGGCAAATGAAGACTTAGTATTGTTACTTATCCTGACAGAGCAGGATAGTGGAGAGATTAACTGTGGGTCCAAGATACAGCTACTGTGGATTGATTACTTCTGAGCAACTGGGAGACAGACTCAACAATTCTTGATTCAAGCAAAGTCCCAATAAACCTTGTATGTCCCACAAGTGACCTCCTCTAAAACTAAAATAAATCGGTTGTCACTGTTTGGTTGTGGAATTGATTCGCTTTTTAATATGCTAAACTCTTGTACAAAACATGTTTAATGCTTTCATTTTACCAAGACTTGACACCTGTCTTGATTAAAGACCGGCCTTACTGTCATGAATTATAACTACTCTGTCTCCGGTTCTACCTCTACATGATTTTTTGGAGTGCCCTACGGGCCCATCTGCGGGCCACTAACATTCCTATTAATAACAGTACATGCCTCTTGGGACAGACTTACTGTAAGTTTTAACAGACAATACTAGTCCAGTCAGGCTTCCTGTACCTCAGTATTGTTAAAATTAAAACTGAACCCATCTTTCAAACTCAGGAAAATTCTTTGAATGCTCTTTTTTCTTAAGAATGGACTACATTGTCCAAATCCATATGACCAGGCTTATCTAACTAATTGTCCACATAACCACTATTTTAATGTAACAGTTAACCCTGAATTTGAACAGAAAGGACTTTACAAAATCAATGTTCAAATCAGTTCAAATTCACATGCAGTGAGTCAAGGATGTGAAGGCAGTCAAAACAAACAGTCAAATCCAAGGGAGCAGAACAGACAGGCAGGTCTTAAAAAGGTAGAAGGTCAAAACATTGGTAAAAGATATCAAAAAGAGAGTCAGGACCACAGGAGAAAAAAAGCCTGTTCTGTTGACTGAACCATAAAATCACAACACTGACAATATGGCAAGGCTTTTTAAGCTATGTTTTAACTTTTTTAACAAATGTTGGAAAAAAAATGTGTTGAGAAAGTATTAGAATAAAACTATGCTGCACTGGCTTGCAGTAATGTTTAGCTTCTATTCTAAAAAAAAATAATCTCAATGTACCTGTACAAACTCTGAATTTTCAGCTATATTGCACCTGTGTTGACATCCTTTTAAAGCCTCCATGTCAAACTAGATTGGGTTCTAAAGTGTTATTGACATGTGCTGTGCTGTAAATCATTACATGTGTTATTTTTTATCTTCAATTCAGCCCTATCATCCTTCATTTGCCCCTGTCATGTCCTCCAGTTGCAGGATGCTGTTAGCTTGCTCAATCAAGGAAAAAAAAATTGCAAGCAGCAGAGTAGTTTCCTCCCCAGTTGCTCATCTCTGGCAGCAGATCCTGTTGCAATTAAAAGAAACGGAAACCCTTCAATCCAAAAATCAAACACATTTATTCTCACTGTATACTCACTGAATGTCACGGATGTCTCACAGAGGATTGAGGACCTAAGAACAGACACTGAGGTAGAACAGACAAAGACAAAGGTCTAAAACATTTTAGTTAACAGGCTAAAAATCAGACATAAGAAGTCAGTCCAATCAAGCTCACAAATCCAAAAGGGTAGTAACAAGAGGAGGAAATATCAAAAGCAAATACGGAACAAAAAAGCGACAAGTACAGGTTGTTAAAATACAAATGTACAACAGTGACAATTTAGCATATTTGCAAAAGGACAAGTCTAGTGCGCTCCTTATGTACACTGAAGCACTGACGATAACATGAATGCAGATTTTTTATTTTGGAATTTGATGAGCTGGACTGGTGGCTATGAGAGTAGACAACCAAGAAGGTTCAAGAGTTTGAGGGCATCTGGTGGACAGGTGGAGAATTGCAGACCTGGAAGAAAAAGATAAGAAAGAGACAGAGTTAGCCTGCAAATGTGATGCAGTGTGACTGAGGCCAGGCATATCACAACCATTTAAGGTGATGGGTTAGATACAATGACTGGCTGTAGAGCAATGCTCTGAAGGCCTTTTTTTTACATAACAACCAACATGGCTGCTGCAAATGGGAAATGTAATGTATCCCTCATCTCAGAAATAGTCCATGTTGTTTAACTTAAATATTTTAGTGTACTAAATCAATCATGACCAATATCTGTAATTCAGCTTAAGACTTGACAAAAAAACAAAACAATGGTGGCAGATGATGTGACTCTCACGCTACTGTTGCCCTGTTTGAGACCGATCGAGACAGCACTGATATAGAAACCTTCATTTGGTTAGTAAATCCAGGTATGTTTTCTTTCTTTAAAGTCCTTTAGGACATATTCTTTACCACATTCTTGAAAATGAAGAAAGGGGCAGCTGCAAGAAAGCATTTATAGAAAAACATAGGAAATTGTCCAGAAAAACTTGCCCCTAGTGCAACTTCACACACAAAACTCTCACCTTCAATCATCCACGCACAGAAAAAACTTTTGACATGTGCTATCACATGTATCACCAAAAATGTGATCTCTCCCACAATGTTTCAACTCTCAGGTACTGTGGTATTGAACTAGTTCAACAACAGTGGAGGAAATGTCAGTTCTTTGTTTCTAAACAGAGAAGCTTTTTGGATTTACACTCTGGGCACTGACTTCAGCAGGGTTAAACAGAGAGATTGATTTAAAGCAATATCTATGATGAGTCTGCCATTCCTTGTATATTTGATTGTTTATTGTGCCTTTGTGTGTGTGTAAAGTGCCCATCATTCAGATACGTGCCATTTCCCTGTGTGAAGACTTTTCTCTCAGTTGATGGTCCTATTGTGTATTTCAATGATTTTTTCTATTTGCTGTGGGTTTGATTTTTACATGACATTACCCTTTTCTCTAGACTTGTGTGGCACATTGCTGTGATAAAACATATTTCCATATGTTTTATCACTAGTTTTATATTACAGAGCTGCCTCTTTACTTCATTATGACGTGTCCCCCTAATGTTCCATTCAAGTAATTCAAGTTATTCTGGTAATGCTCCAGGCACTGCAGGCTTTTACCTGGGGTTGTGTATGTATATTTTTCCGGATCTTCTTGTGTATTTGTAGACATACATGTTGATAAACTCAGATAGATTTTTGCCCTTTTGATCAAATTTTAGCTGCATTTTATGACTTCAGTGGCATTCTATGAACTTTGAAGGCCATTTTCCCTGTAGGCCTTGTGAATGTCCAAACCTGACATGAACATATGAACATGCTGAATTTAGTGTAGTAAATAGTTAATTTACTGCCCACCAAACTGCACTTTCCTGCTCAAACTGAAGGCCGACAAATAGGACTCAACACTAATAAGAGCAGGTGATTGAAGGTGTTAGAAGCAGACAATGGAATTGTGTTTAAGTTAAGGCTGATGAAGACCTGCCGCCCTGGTGAACAGACTCAATAACAACTGACACTGTTTCTTTCACATGGTCTGCTGGCCAATTACTCATTATGCAAGGACTTTAAGGAGAGGAGCTTTAGATAAAGTGATCAATCAATTATTGTGCTTGCTTGGTACTGCTAGAATAACAGGACCTTGGATACTTTAAAAGCAGCTTTGAAAAAGATCTTTTGTTCCCATGCAGCCACCGTAGTTCATTCAGTGTAGGAGTAGATGTTCCTCTTGGCTGTAGAGCTGTGGGAACAGCAAGTGCTGTCATTCAGCACTCTATATTCATAATAGACCATCTGTATTCAGGCAGTACAAGTACACATAGAGAGATGCACACAAACACACAAAAAACAGGCACAAACACACACACACACACACACACACACACACACACACACCACACACACACACACACACACACACACACACACACACAATACTTGGCACGTAAGCGTGACACAAACTTTTCAATATTCCAGGCCACTGTCAGAGGTCTGACGGAAACATCTTTGCAACAAATTACTCAATAGAAAAGATAGAATTGGAGAGTATAGTTATACTCCCACTCCATGTTGTAATGGGTTTGATACCTGAAACATAGGAGGAGGTAATGACATGCAAAATGCATAAGGCGCAGGCAAGGTAATGGATACATCTATTTTCTTGTGCCACATGTGCCAATTTGGAGCTGTTGTCGTGAGCTTGTTGGGCTAGAACCATCTCTGGTTTGTAGAAACTGACAGTAATGAGCACATCAATAAGAAACCTAAGATTTGCCCCCTCAGCCCTCCTGTCCTAACCTCCTGATGAATTGAAGTCTCCAAAGACACTCACATCCAGGCAAATGTATGGCCATAATATGACTTCCTCTGCTTCCAACCAACACTGCTGAGTGGAGGCTTTGGAAGCCTGCATAAGATTGAAGAAATAAAAATACATGTGCTGTTAGTCAAAGGTTTGATGATAGAGAGGGATTTCATTGTATCTTTTAAGACGTCTTAGAATAAAAAAAGACCTTTAAGAAATAGTTGGACGTTTTGGAAAATGCTGTCTTCCCTTTCATGCTGACAATTTGGTGAAAGCATCAATAATCCTCTCAAGTCTGTATTGGAAATATAACCCTTCAGCTAGAAGAAGGCTGGCTTAGCTTATCTAAGCATTAAGATTAGAAAGAGGTATACAGTTTGGGCTACTTTTAAAGCTTACATATGAACATGCTATGTCTTGACTATGTCTGGCAAATATGTTTGTGACCATCATTGTCTGTATACTTTTTCAGGTTTTCAGACCTATATCCTGTTTTGTTGAGATTCATTTGATAAATGGATTTAGTGTCGCATTTTCCCCTTGTGTAAGTTTGCAATCACACTGCAATATTTTAAAGCGGGCCAAAGCACACACCAAGGCAGGACTTTCTGTGCGCCATTTAATATAAGAATAATAATTTAATATGATTATTTTGTTGCTACTGGAGATGTCTTTATTAAATTCATGAAGATGTTGGTGGACTTTTTGAGAAAAGTGCCTTTATATTCACTTTCATTCTGGCAAAAAAATGGAGAGATTAATACCACTTGGTAGTCTTTAGAATAATCATGATGCTACAGCTAGCTAGTGATTAGCTATATTTGCTAAAGACTTGAAACATGAATGAACAGCTAGCTACTAACAACCCCTCTAGAACTCACTAATTAGCATACTAGCATGCTAATCTGACAGTTAGGCAAACTTTGAAGATGCTCAATGGCAAATTTTATAACCTTAGTATTTATGCTAGGTTAATCTAACAGGCTGTTAAGCGTAGTGTAGAACTTTTTCAGATATTGCTGTTATATTCATCATTTTAACAACTATAAGCATTTCAGCTATAAGCTTTTAGCATTCTCTCCGAATGAACTTTACTTCAGGAGTCTCCATTATTGTCAGATTGTTTTCTTGACACTGAAAAAAAAACATTGCAATATTAAAGGCTTAGAGGCATGAGTCATTTTAACGGTTATATAGAGCCAGAAATGCATCAGCTCTACATAGACACATGCCGGCCATAAAATGGATTTGTTTGATCACAGAATGGAGTGTAAAATTGGCTGCCTGTCACATCTCACATTTATAACTACGGCCTGATTCTGAGTTCCTTGGAAAAAGCAGTCATGTCAGAGCATGTAACTTGTGTGTGCATGTATGATTGAGTGTTGTGGAGAACATAATGAACAAAATACAGAGACAGAGATTCATGCACATATGACATAAATGACAGGCAAAGTAAGTAAGGAGGAGTAAGTGACATTTCATTTTCCAAATCGGCCACCCACCGAGCAGTAATGGCAATAAAGTGATAGCGATAATGAAATCTGGAGCAGGGGCTCAAACTGAGGTTTTGCAGCTGTATATGTGTGACTGCGTGTATTCATCCACTTGCGGACACGAGCACACTGTGGGCACATCTGAGTGAAATTAATATCCAGCCAGAGAAGCCTCCAGTGAGTTCCGACGGGGTCGGTGTCATTCGGAGAGACATGTGCAATCAGGCTCACTGTAAAAAAGTGACATTTCACTTAATCTTGCCGCAGTGTGACCAGCTAATGCATGCATGCACATCAGATGGCACCTGTCGGAGCACTCAACGGAAAGCAATATCAGAGATTCCTCCCTGTTCTGATAAACAGATTATAGTTCAGATTAGCTGGTGTCCACTGCAGCAGAAACACAGAGAGATGACCGGGTTTAGAGATCTACAAATGGTACCTCTGGACTGCAGTGTCTGTAACATAAATTATTTCACTTTAATAACTAATAACCATTTGCAGATATAAAATTATGTACATTGTTTTACTCAAGTAGTGGTAGAGATGCTCGTAAAAAAAAGACTGGTTAAAGTAAAATTACATGTTGAACTTCTTCACTTCTTTTTAAAAATGATTCATAGAATGAAAGTATAAAGAGGCTCTATGAAGTAGGCTACATTTCATCATTTGTCATATATTCATACATATTTTGTAGATATTTTAAAAACCTTTTAGAAAATTGCCACTACACATATTCATTACTTTCACCAAGGTGTTCTTCATTTCTACATGATTGTACCACCTCTTTGGTTTAATTCTGTCTTTGTGTGAAGATGTGTACTAGACCTTCATCAGGCAAAAGGTTTGTCAATGCCAATTTTGATGAACTTTTTTCCTGATGAAGTTCTAGTACCGAAACGTTGCCAATAAATGTTTGTTTGCGAGTTAGACAGTGTGCGGGAGTTCATCTATAAATTAATAGATGATGTCCCCTCAAATGCATTTAGGTTTCAAGGGTATTGAACAAATGTAAGGAGAAAGTGCAGATATTTGAGTCAATATCATATAGTATTTGGTAATGATTCAATGGTCATATTAAATATGTGCTTTATTTCTGCAAATGTTTATAGAAAACAAATCAAATGAAATACTTTATGCTCACAGTCTAGGTAAGGGAACAATAAATCTGAGCCTTTACTATCATTGACTTTCCTCATCTACAGGTGAAGTGAAGTGTCAGTTATAATCTCCAGCCTGCTATGCAAATGGGAAACTTATCTCCTTTCACTTGTCCCCACTTTAATAATGATACCAATTAAGGATTCAGATCAGGTAGGTGATTGAGCTGTTGTTATCTCCATTGGGTAAACAAGCTTTCTTTTCTTCTCATCCCTCGGCTTCATTAGCAAGCAGAACATAGAGCTGAATCCCGACACCCACAAAGACATGAATCTATAGCTTGGAGTGGACTCGCACATATAACCATGCGAAAACACAGACACAAGCACAGACTTATATTTGATGAAAGGCTTTAAAGGCAGCATCAGTCCCAGGGAGATGGTTGATTTCTACAGCGGAAGCAGAATGTTTACCTGCCTCAAGCCAGATCTATGCATTTCATCTTATCCAAACATAAAGGGAATGGATGGATTTCTCCAGTCCAGCAAGAAAAATCGGTTAGAAAGCTGTGAAACTTTTAGGAATTAGAAACAACATGTTAGACAGTTGCTGCATATGAAGAAAGCTACACCATTGCAAGCCTAACACAGTTGCAGCAGATGGTTGTTCTACATGTATCTGGTTCTGCTCAAGGTTTCTGCCTATTAAAAAAATGAAGTTTTTCTATTCCACTGCTGCTTTGCCTGATGTTGCCAAGTGCTTTGATTGTTGTAGATAAATGTTGAGTCATGAGACTTCTTACTCCCAATTTCTACATATTCTGTAAGCGACGATGTCCGTCAGTGACGCTTACTACAGTGCTGTTTGCAGCTCGTTTCAACATCATGCAGCGCACAGTCTGTCTCTGAAGCGTGCCAGCAGCGCCACACCGAGGGTATTTTTTAACCCTATTTTTGGTTTATGCCATTTTGAACAATAATGTTTGTATCTCCAATAATTTTATTAAGGTTTGCATCCCTAATTGTCTTTTATTGTAGTGTTTTTATATGCCTAATGCCTTTCTTTCAGACATTTTCCCTCTCCATTCTGCGGATGTATGACACCAGACAACCCCTCCTCTTTTATCCCCTCACCCCTCCCTACCACTCACCCCTTCTCTGTGTAAAGTGGAAATGCTTTTCATGCTTCATTAAGACTAGCAGCGAGTTTCCATTTAAATCCATTACTTGATAAAGCTTAGTGATACACAGTGGTGATGATGTTCTCATAACCCCTTTTAAGATTATATTGCTGCTAAAATGAGCTCTGGTGTAATTCACAAGTAATAATGGCATGTGGACCCCTGTGCTACAGTACCGTGCTTTTCATGGCTGTCCATTGGGGAAACACAATGCTTCATGTAAATCCATTCAGAGGAATGCTCTTAATTCTGCTCATAAGACCCCCATGTAACAGATTCGTCATCAACTGCTGAGGACGCACTAACTCCCAAGAGGACTATATTTCAAATCATTCACTCACACAGATAATGCGAAGTACATTTGGAGAATTGAAGGACCCCCTGTCTCTCTTCTGGTGAAGCTAGTAGAAGAGATGGCCGTACCGTTTATTAACACTGATAAACCTCTTACCTGTACATTCTCATCTTCTTTGCCTTTTAATAAGCCCAGGTGATCTGAAATCCATTGTGCCACAATCAGCCACAGTGATTTCTATCTCTTCCCTCTTGCTGCAGAGCTAAATTAGGCCTCATACATCATAATTTCCTCGAGCTTTAGCAGATGCTCTGAGCAGAATGAGGTGGGGAAGGGTGTATCGAATTAATCTAAATAATTGGTCTTAGCCTGTTTGAGCGGGGCTCCCGTACTGATCTCGGACAGCGTAATGAAGTTGCGACCTCCCCTAAGATGAGGCTAGGCGTGCAGTCGGTCCTGGCTCATGTGAAGCATGTGTCATAAGCATAATTAAGTGATTACAACTGAGGTGAGGAAAGCTGCAATGACAGTGTGGCCCTGACCCCAGCACTCGTAAATCATCATCTCCATGCTGCCGCCTTCATCTCGATTATAAATAACACCCTCAGGTTCAAAGTTTCTCATTTATTCATTTTTTACAAAAAGAGGTGTTTAAATATATTTTTCCTTTTCTTAAATGTATAATCTGCACACTTATCCTGTATGAAACATTTAGCTAACAACTCATTAGCAGAAGAAGCTAAAAGAAGTATTACTGTTCTGAAACAGCAACAGAGGAAGGCAGGGAAATACACCCCTTGTTTAGTGTACAAACACTTTTATTAAATTGTGGCTATATTGCATACTCAAACAATCTTTTTTACAACCTGTTGGCTCATTCCAGTAGTCTATTGGTGTAGAAACCGGCTGCGATATGAGCCATAACTAGCTTGACAGGATATTTGAATGGAAGTTTTGAATAACTGCCAATTTTTTTTTTTTTTAAGGTGGCGATCACTAAAAGGAAGGATAAATTATTACTTTTAAAATGATCTTAGTTTTACCCCATAAAATGATAATTTCCATGTTGCTAATAACTTGAAATATCAAGCTAACCTCACACCTTCAGTACATATTTTAGCTGCTTGAGCATTCAACTTTAGCACACATCTTTTGTTTATTCATGAAGCATTGTATGTATCTTTATAATGTGCACACTTTTCCTGTATGAGCTAGCCTATAGTAATGATGTCGGAGATGTTAACACTCCACGTTAGCACATTTTCTTCTTTTGTTGTCTGCTCCTCAGCCACCTACCGATCAAGTTTTTGATGTAAATGAGTCCTTCTGGTTCACTTGAAAAGGCACAAGGACAAGCGAACAACTAGGGCTGAAATAAAATTTCCATCACTTTAAATAAAAACGCAAAGTTGCTATGAAAAACTTGACACATGTTCAGTAAGTGAAAGCATGAAAAGTGGTTTTGAAAATACTGATAGTGGAGAGGCATGTAAGCAAAATGGTATAGAAATTATTTCTGTGTTGCACACCAGAGACTGATGTTTCTTAATTTTTCCCCATTTATCAAAGATGTTGCTGCAGGTGTACTCACTTTAACTTTTTACGCTCACTGAAAAAAACCCTCATGAAATAGCCATCAAATCACTAAGCATGGCCTTCATATCACACACCTGAAAGCACACTCACAGTGCCAGTCACATTTCACCATAATGAGTGAAGTTACAGTTTTTCTCAGTCGCTTCGGTACATTTCTCAGATCAGAATTGAAATTTTCAAAACTACTTGTTCAGTCTTCACATCGTTGTGTCACTTGTGCACATCAAAAAAGCAGTTTCTCATTTCTTTGAACAAGTTGCAAATGCTTTGGTACATCCATGCAAATGATTTATGTACAATTCTCTGCTGTTTTCTACATTATCAATTGCTTATGTCATGTTGATCAAAATGTATTATAATGGGTCTCTGTTGAATAGTCTCACCCCCCACAACATTTAGGCATTAGTTCATCGCATAAGTCTTTACATGCAAAATCGTTAAACAAGTTGTCATAATATGTCAAGCATATTTCTGTACATTTCCATTAGACTTTCTTTTCTAAATCTGTCCTGAATTGGTAAATTGCTCCCAGGTGAATCTTGACTTTCTCTAACGAAGGGAAAAGTGTGAAGCATTATATCAACCAATGGTCAACCAGTTTTCTGAAATAGCTCAAAGGTGCATCTCATGAACCATATGTAAGTATATATATAGCCGGAGCACAACATAATGTTACAATGTCTGACAATGGAAGGACAAGGAATTGGACGGGGTCAACAGCCAGAGAGAAGAAGAGGAAGAGGAGTGAGGCCGAGGACATATGCATGTTCCTGATGAGATAAGTGCCACACTTGTAGACCACGTTCTCAATCATGGGCTTAAAATGGCAGAGGCTGGTCGAAGGGTTTCAACCAAATGTTGGGGGAACAACTGTGTCCTCAATCATTCAGAACAGGTATGTAATCTAACAATAGGCACTGTACTGTAATACTGTATACTTTCTGTAATGCTTCATGCAATATTACAGTATCCCACTTGTATTTTACAATATACAGTAAGTATACTTTATACAGTGACATTTTATCTTACTCAATTTTGTGTTTTGCATTACTATATTTTTTCCTCATAGGACTGCAAGACAACTTCACAGGGGTGGCAGAGGGACCCTTTTCACACCTGAACAGGAGGAGGCTATTTACACCATGGTTGTAGAAAATAATGCCATGGTGCACATTAAGGTGTAACTTACAATTTACAATAATTGTCATCAGAATTTTAGCCATAGTTTATATCAGAACACCCCCTCCAGAGTACACTGTTATATTGACAACACGACTAAGCAATTTGACTGTCTTATCCGTACACAATGATACAAGGACTTGTCATTCTGATGGCACTGACATGTTCATTGACACAGATATTTACTTTTGAGAGATGAACTAAGGATTTTGAGCAAGAGACTGGCTTTTGCAGATAATCCATGGTGTTTTGCTATTTGTACGAATTGTTTTGAGAAATGCACTTATTGTTTTGCAGATGTCGAGGATGATTTGAGAAATGTACCAAAGCGACTGAGAAAAACTGTAATAGGTTAATACATATCATGCTGGAAAAAACATATACAGGCCTCCAAGATGGAAAAATATGGAAAGTAACTCATAGCATTTACACTATGAAACTCTGACATTCAGTCGATTTGGGATGATTTTGCTCTTGATTTGAAGTAAAAATTGCACAAATGACTGATAAAAATAACTATAGGAAACAAACTTGCTGTAGGAAATCAGAACGTATGGAACATTCAGGTGGATTTCTCACTCGCCTTGTTGGAAACATTGAAAGATGAAGCAACTGGCCCCACAGGAGCAAAAATACATATTTTTCCTATGTGTCTTATAGTCTGTATTGTTGTCACATTTCTAGATAGTTTGCATCAGCAGCATGCATTTCTCCTGTGACACAAGTGTATATAATAGAGGCATTATTTCAGTATATCTGTACTAGCTGGTTTCTAGGCAGTCTAATGAAGCTGCGGTGTGTGGTCTGCCATGAGCTCTTTTGTGAGAGGTACTTGAAGGCATGAAGGAACCTACATAATTCACACCAACCTACCTCACTTTAATATTTGATGTTATATTTTTCCTTTATCGATTTTGTTCATTCAAACTTTGGAATAATTTCTCACTTGTGTAAGACTTTTTTTTCTTCCTATAGAAATGTGCCTGTGTGATTTTCTTTTATATACTGTATGTATTGTGCATAATTATGAAAAAAGAAGTACAGGCTCGACTTGATGTTTTTATTTGAAAGTCTTCTTAGCATTGTGTGTAGCACATTGTAGTCATAAATACAATATGTGCAAGTTCACAAAAGGGTCATGTACCTTGTATTCATGTAACTCATGTAATTATATATATATATATATATATATATATATATATGTATATATAGTTTATTGTGTGTTCCCATTGTTAAGTTATTTCTGACTGCTGGCTATGATTGAGACAAGTCTCAAACTATCTTTGTTTTGATAAAAGAGAAAATACAATTAGCAGCGACAGCAGGCACATTGCAAAACAATGTGCTTGTGCTGTAATGATAAAAAATAAATTGTAGCCAGTCTGCCAACTAATTTGTAGATATCTCCCGGTCTATGGCTTACAGGTTTCTGTTTATGCAACTGCATTTGGTCAGTAAAAGGAACAAAAATCCTCACCTCAGCTGAAACTCCCCACAGGAGCAGGATTAATGCAGATTGTATTGAGCAAGAAAACAAGACTCTCCCATTTGGTTTGGGTCCATGTCAGAAATCAAACTGTGGCCTCTGTGGAGGTTTCTTGTTGCCTTTTTTGCCCTAAAGCAGCTTTGATGGAGTGTACATAAAACAGTGATTGATATGGAAAGGCTGGAGTGGAGGGAGAGATAGGTGAGGACAAACTCGGATGATCAAAGAGATGTGGAGTGGAGAGGAGGAAGTGGGACCTATACGTGGGATGCTCCCCTTTAAATTGTTTTTATAAACAAGACTTTTTCTAAATTCTCTTTACCTTTTTTATCCGCCCTGTGAGCCTCTGTGACATTTATGAATTAATAAAAGGACAGCAGAATGTCAGGGTATCTACTTGTAGTTTTGCCCAGACTGTACTCACGATTAAGCCTTCCTCCCATAGTAACACACAAACATTTGAAATCCACATAAATGTGAGTCCACAGAGGGTAGTCTCTCATGGTTTGCTCTTTTTCATCTCCATATGTACACACACAAACACACACTGACATTTATACAGTAATATACCATCATACTCTAAATTGGGCCAGTAAAGTACCAGATACATAATGAAAAACATACGAGTACTTCTGTGTATTCAGTAAAAATGCTCCCTTTTGTCTCCTGCACACTGGAGCTTGACATAGAGTGTGGATAAATGGAGGGAGCTCGTGCTGTTCTTTGAGCAGGGAGATAGAAGCATGCTGAGCATTACTGTGATTTGCTATGACAGCCATGCCCCAGTGCTACATTCATTTAACGCACAAAGTGCTTTGTCCATTATTTCTGTTAGTGCATGGGGGATGGTGTGTACAGCAGGGCAGGGAGGGACTCGATAAATGCAGTGAAAGTGTGCATTTCTCTGCCAGGTGTAATCACACAGTGACTTCTTTAAATGACAGATGAGCTCAGAGACATCGACATACATCATGTCTTGCTAGACTGATCTGGGGAAAGAGAGAGAAATCCCCAAAGCGCAGATTTTGGACTAAATAATTTCATAAAGAGGCTGAACACTGTGAAAATTAAACCAGATAGACTGAGAAGCGAGCTTGTTTTCAGGCCCAGTAGGGTGGTCTTCCTGCACACACTCCCTGGCTGCTTTTTCTGTTGACATACATCACTAGGTCAGACACACAAGCACTGTGCTGTTCCCTCCGTTTTGTCCCATCTGTTGAACACAGTGCATTACTAACACAATCAGCACATCTTGGCAGGATGTGTGCCAGTCACTGGTAGAACAACAGCAGCAGAAGCTTGTTTGTTTACACCAAATTGTATTTATTTTCACTGAGGCGTTGAAAGATTGATTTAGAAATTGCATCACATGTGTAGGGCTAAAATTCAGCTCTAATCTGTTGCTATGTTACATACTGACCAGATCTCTTGGTTCAGGCTGAGCAGAGGGCTATTCAACTGGTTGCATAAAGAAGTGGTATGAAACCAGATGAGATACTGAACTTACGTATCAGCAGTGGCGTACGCAGAAATGTAATCTTGGGTGGGCCTGTACTAAAATGGGTGGGCCAAATGTCTTGTAAAAAAGGACTTAAAACCTTGAAGCAGTCAGAACAATCAAGTTTTGATCAATGAGTTCTTTAATTCCCAAACTATTTGTGATCATTTTGAGATAGGAGCCTCTCTGTGGGTTCCAGCTGTGATGTCCCAGCTCTTTATTTCATTTGTATGCAGGCCTAAGCTCTTCTTTTGGCTGGATACATTTTTCATTATGATATTATATGTCTTTAAACAATTGGGTCAATTCACTCAGATACTAGGTTTGGCTTTGCGTTAAGTTTGTGGCACAGTATCTTGTCTTTCCTAAATGTGACGGGCAAAGATATATGAATGTAGGTGCTGCGGCCGGAACTAATTTGAAGCACTCTTGACAGTGTATAGGGAAAAACCCAGTTCTCCTATAAAGGTAGATCATCAGTAGCAGATAAATCTGTGTGTAAACCCCCATCAGGCTGACCAGAGTCGAAAGAGTGAGCTGGTGTCAGCGGGCTAACTTGTGGCTAAATAAGGCAGTAGAACCAGGCTGGTTGGCCTCAAATCATTGGAAGCTCTGGCTTGTCTTCTTCCTTGGCTTGTTGTTTGTTTTTAAATAACACTTTTTTAGAACTTTATTTGACACTGTTGTGGCTTCACACTGTCATAACCATAACAACCAGTTATATCCTTTTGTTTTAACAAGCAGATGAATCAAGCACACACTCAAGAAGTTACAATCTAAAAAATGTTAATTTATTTTCGATTATCAATTTAAATTTTTCTTTGACAAAAATGTTGTGTTTTGTTACTCTGTGGCTGTGGAGAATGTGAAGAATACAGAAGTTCTGAATTATTCACATTTCACCTCCCTATCTCAAACCCTGACCATGTCTGTTGGTCTTGGTAGCATTTGTAATGCAAGTTCAGGAGATCAAGTGTGTGTATGTTATTCCAAGACTTGCTCCTTCACCCAAGCTGGCTGCCTGTCTCTCTGCGATACCACAGCGAGGAGAAAACAGCATGACACGGACCACGGTTGTCTGCCTCACCGAGGAGCAACATACTGAGGCCAATTCTCATATGTTGCTCTGATTTGCTCCAATGTTACATTGATTTCCCGGCAAGATGGTCATGCGGACAGTGTTTGCTCCAGCAGTTTGATTCTGCTGTCAGTCATGCAGCAGCTGCTCTTGCTTGCCTGGAGATAAAAAAAAGATTCACACTGAAAAATGGGACACACACACACACACACACACACACACACACACACACACACACACACACACACACACACACACACACACACACACACACAGGTAGGTATTGTAGCGTAATTCACTTATTAAAATATTATATTCTAATTATTCCTCAACTTCCTGTTAAAGGAAGAAATTAACTTTAACTGTATAAGTTAATTAATTATTCAGTTTCATATCAGAATGTCAGTAAGTTCTTTAGGATCACTTCAATCATTAAATAAACACTGACAAAGTTCTAAATGATTATGTGTGATTTTATTACAGGAATCATGAACAATAATGCAGATTATCAAAGTAAATATCAAAGATTATAATTTGTATGATTTAACGAAATTATGGAAATGAAATCGTTTGATTCTAATTTATCTATTATGGTATCGTCATAATGGTGAAAGGAACAAATAAAACGATAAATGGTTTTGTAAGGATTTAAAGAAAAATGTGATTAGGGGAATTCTGTTGTGAGAGAATGATAACTTGGAGCTACTGATGTGTTGGACAACAACCCTTCCTTGAATCCCTTGAGGCAGAAGCTTTAGTGATGTTCAGTCAAACTTCCCCACGTGGTCCAGCTTTAAGGTACTGACGGATCACTTTTCTGGTCCATCAGAACTTCTGCCAGCCAAATGACTGTCTCAACAGTCAGGTAGAAGTGACGTCACACAGCAGTGTAAAGTTGATGCTCAGCAGCTGAAGCCGGGTCGTCTCAGAAGATCAGAAGAATTAAAAGTCTTGCGAAAATTAACTAACTTGAGATAAAACTTGTGGGCCAATTCAAGTTATCTCTAGTCAGATAAAAATGAGTTGTTTACAAAAAGAATGAATGAATGAAAAACAACACGTGATGTTTACGTGCGGTGAAAACGTGGGAATAGGAAACACAAAAGATCATATCATAAGAGTAGCGGTCAGACCAGCTGATCACTCTCCTGAGAACCAAAAGACGACTTGACGGGACAGAAACAAAACACAACGACAAGACAACAGAACCAAAAGACAACTAACTGAGAAGTTGTCTCTGCATGTCTATATCAGAGGGAGGGGCAAGAGGCGACCTCCAATAACTTCATGATTTGAATTAGGTTACGTGATTTTACGTAACAAACTTAAAGTAGTTCACGCAGAAAAACACTTCATGACGTTAGCATATTTTCTAAATGTGAGCGTTCTGAGTTTAACATTGGGAGAGAAATCGCTAAACATATTCTTTTCAAAGCTGTAAATTAAGGCAAAAAGATATTAGACAGTCGACAAAGGAATCACATCATAGATCAATGTAATATGAAAACATAGAAAGATAATATGCTTATGTTACCCTTTATATATGATAACATGCAATATGATTATATATAGGCTGGTCTAAATATATGTTTAAAAGTCTTATGTGTCTAAGACGATTAAATAGGGTTTACTTAACTTTAATTCTGTAGATCGTATGAAAACATAAATCGAATCAAACTGTCACTTTTAACCTCACAAACATATATATGTAAACCAGAAATTAAATGAATTTTCACATGGGCGGCTGTGGCTCAGTTGTCCGAGGTGTCCTTGGGCAAGACACTGAACCCTGCATTGCTCCCGCTGCTTCTATTGGCGGTGTATGAATGGATTAGTGTTGTACTTAGTCTCTGATGTACGTCGCTTTGGATAAAAGCGTCTGCTAGGTGAATTGTAACATTGTAATGCACAAAATAAAATCTTTCAATTTGAGAAAACCACAAAGTCTCTTGTCAGTTTTATGATGCTTGGACGATCCTCCGACCTCAGCATGAGGCTCTTTCCCAGGATGCGAGTTATCTGTGGAAGTGTTCGTTGCTTATTCGGAGACAAAACGTCTGAAGAACTCAATCGTAATTCACAGTCTAACGTAAACACAAGAGTCAAAGGAGATGTCCTGGTTCCTGGTAAGTGTTAACCTACAGGATGTTGTTGAGCTCTTAGCAGTTCTTTGATCCAGGGGTTAACTAAAAAGGGGGAGTTCTGTCAGTTTGTTCTGCATCTGGTTCCGTTACAGTATGTACAGACATGAGTGTGACCCCACAATCCATGATAAGGTCATTGCAACACATGCCACAGGAGCTGCCGTCTGGAGACTAGAGGCTGTGCAGCAGTAAAACAGAGCAGTGTACAGCATGTTCTTCAAAAAGGTCAGAGGTCTGGACGTGCTGGTCCCTGTGCTTGTCCTCTGCAGTGGATACAGAGGACGGGAGCCAATGACATCACACAGGTCCACTCGCAGTGACTCACAGACACTAATTATTGTTTCAACCTCCTGCTCCCGCTAAGTTTGACTCCTCTCCACCTCGCCGCTGACATTTCAACCTGCGACATTTTGACAATCTCTTTCAAATCTCTTGCTCGCTCCTGCTTGAACTTTTTCTCTCACATTTCCCTCACTGCGGGTGTGTCTTTCTTTCTGTTTAGCACATGAACATCCCTTTTTCCTTCTGCGCATGGACCTCGCCCCATTTGGAGGCCTTTTCTAGCTCATTTTGGAACAGAGGAGAAGTTGCAAAAGCCAATTCTAAAAGATGGACCGGGATGTATATCCTATTTTGTTAGCTTGATGATGAAACTTATTGGAGAATGCCAGAAACTGGCTAAAAGGATTAGCAATGTGATGATCTTAACTTAGGAAACTATCTATTTTACTTAACAACATATGCACTGGGACAAATCCCTCTGATCCCTACTTTTGGGTGGCGGTGTGTAATCGATCATTAGCACATTTTCTATATAACACCAACAAGCTCTTGTATTGAAGAGGAGCAAATGCGCATGTACAACTTCTAATGTGATTATGCTGGTTTTATTTCTATCAATAGTCACGACCACGATAAACTTTAATCGCCATGTATTTTATTATTTCACACATGTAGATATTAACTGCCACGCCCACAATAAAACTCTAAGCTATAAGCCTGGGGGATTAAAAACACATTTGGATTTTATTACATTTATATATGAACTGTTCAATCTGCATTTAGAAACTGCTTGTCATGTGTGAACTCACTGCATTTGTGTGTGGGATTTTTGAGACTCCCGTGCCATTGATATGAACAGGCAACTGCAAAGTCACCTAAAAAGTTATCTTCATCTGCTTCCTGACATTAATCTCTTTAAATGTGCTGTGCGACTCCGCAGACTTTTTCCTCACGCTAATTACTTTGTTTAGTTTTCTGTAAATTTTATAAAGTTGTGTGTTTGCCCAGTTTAGATAGAGGGGCAATGATCCTTGGAAACTCTCTAGTCTGGTGGTGTTTATCGTTTTGTAGTCCGATACGAAAACATCCCTTTCCCATCCCAGTTTAGAAAATGTATTATCTTAAGTCAAACAGGACTTCACAGCACATATAAATGACTTTAAGCTGTCTCTGAAATGTTGTGAGATAACTGAAACGTGTCTTGCTAAGAGAGATTAATTAGTTTCTGATCAATCTGGAAGAAGTTAAATTATAACAAATGCCAGATTTTCTGCCTTTATATGACTTACAACCTTGAAAAGCAGTCCAACTTTTCTGACAATATTTCAGCTCTGAGGATGAGTCAATGGAAAATGGCTGCTGTGTGAATATGAAAGGACTGAATATGGTATCACTTGACTGGATAAAAGGCAAAATGTACAGGTATGATTCAAGGTTGGGTTTTTTTTTGGTTGATTCAGTTGACATTGTAGAAAAGGTTGATTCACTCATATTTCTTTCCAAACTGGTAAATAGAGAGTGTTAGGGGTTACACAGTTGAATAAGTAAGATCAGGTATTGAAGTAAACTTTGTCAAAAATTGAAAGAGGTTTGGTCTGCAGCTTCAGTGGGTGGGTCTCTGTTTGTGCTCCTGGTTTGCTCTCAGCAGGCTGATATGAAGGAACCTAGGCAGAGCAGTGAGCCAGCCAGCACACCTGAGGAGTAAACATGACAGATGCTGATAGACCCTGACACAGACTGATAAGAGCTCTCCCCCAATCCCCCAGTGCTGTCCACAGTGGTGCAGGAACCTTATCGTTCAGTGCACCATGCCTTCTCTTACATCTCACCATCCTGATAGGCAGGATGCACAAGGCAGTCCCCCTATCCCCCCTCCCAGAGTGTGACGTAGGCTGCCCACACTCCACCCGATGGGGCTGGAAATTATACTTGAGTCCTGCGATTATTCATCTCATCTTGGTTAACCAGCATATTTTATTAACACCCTGAGGCTTGATTGAGCACCACTCCAAATTCAAGTGCAATGATGTAGAGCCATCATAGAAAAAGAAAATGAATGATGAGATGCCAACATTATACCAGTTATATGTAAATTGGCTAATAAAGAAATCTCTCCAAGAAGTGATGTATAGGTTGAGAGATAATCAAACAGACACAAGGGCTTGTTAGTGTAAAATATTTCTTTGCAGGGAGAAGTTGTAAAACTGTGCTCAGTGATTCATGAAAAGATACAGGGGTAGGATTATTAGGGATAATATTTTTACTCACAGTTACAGTAAAAATAATTTTAAGAACTATAAAACAGAAGTGCTCTACATGTAATAGAAACTAAAGCACCAGATTCAACTCTGATTGGTTCTGGTTGGCTCAGGCTCTCTTCTTTGGACATTAGTTCAGCTTTAGACCCAGGGGGTGTCAAGATTGTTCCAGGGTTTTATGGAAAGTGGATACCCATATCGGGTATCCACCTACTGCAATACTGCCTAAAATGTGTTATCTGGTATAAACCAGCATGTAAGTCAATGAACCAATCCAACATCATAACTTATTAGAAACTTAAAATGGACCATTTTCAGGTACATCGTCGAAAAAACAAAAACAATGATGCAGAAAGTTCAGCGTAAGGCAATGAGTTTTTTCACCTATAATATGCATATTGGGGGATTTGAGGGGCAATTGGTATTGGCCAATAAACACATCTAGTTGCCTGAAACAATATCAGTAAGGAAAAATAATATCTGGGTTTGTCCGTCTGCACCCAAACTACTTAAAAAAATGTTTTTCATCTCTTCACTAGTGTTTAAAATGTCACCTAGTTAAGTTTCTTTCTACAGTCTGGATAGCTTCCAACACCTAAAAGATAACCAATTAGCCTCCCGAAAAAGGCAACTGGTTTGACAATGCCATACATATACGGTGTGGTTAAGGAAAGATAGCAAAGCCTGAAAATGCTCGCAATCAGTGGTTTTCACCAATATTATTTATATTTTGTATCACACTTTTATTGTATAGGAGTACTCTGTATTAGTAAATATTGGTTCAAGTATCAGAATCAACATCCAGATTTTAAAAAAAGGTTTCAGAAAATCTTTATAAAGTTGTGTGTGTCCTCGTTCTGTTTCATATGCAGTTATCTGCTTGTATAGAATACATGACACTTAAAATTTGAAATAAGTATCATTAATGTTCCTTTTGACCTTAAAGTATAGAACTAGCTTTAGTCATTAGCATTAATCATTAACACCTCTTAACGCTTGCTATCGCTCAATGGTGCTTGTTGAAATGCTTATAATTTCCATTGACCCGTCGCCATTGATCCCCCTATCTGTTTATACACATTCCTAATCAATTGTAACCTGGCTCTAACTGATCCCTATCACTCTCAATTACGCCGATGAGAGTTTGGTCTGCTGACACCCTCCGGCTTCTGAATATGTGGACTCTGCATCATGTTAACTGGTATCGGATCCTCCGGTGGGCGGACAGGCCGAGATCAATAAACGCAGCAGGGATCCCAGTGCAGCGGCATCAGACAGCCGAGAGTGGGCAGGTCATGCTGCCGAAGGCGAACGGATGGTGGATCTACTGGGAAAGACATATCTAAGCTCCAAACAACAATGTACAATGCCAGCCTTTTCTGAATGACTTCTTAATCCTCTCCTTGTCATTGCTGTGGGCAATAAACCATTTATCCTTAACCAAGTGATTTAACCTCTCCAGATACCTGATGTGGTGGATAATATCTAAAGTTAAAGTCGAAGAAACATGAGGTGATTTGAACACAGATTGGCGGACTACAGTATATTATCAAAAAGAGTAATACATTGGCATAATATATTTTCTTCACAAGAAATTGTGATTGCAATTACTGCTTTGTAATTACTACCCTCTCATCCCTTGAATGGGGAGTTTCAGCTTCTCTGCTCGGGCTGTCGATTTGCTGCTCCTAAAGGTAGAACAAAATGTTACAGAAACTCTTTTATACCTGCAGCTATAGCACTGCTGAACAAAACTAGCACAAGATGAAGCATTTAAACCATGCTGGGATTTTTCAGCTTTTTAACAGGTGTCTGTTTGAGGACTTCTCCATGGCCAGATGTAATTGTTTTCCTTGAATTGTTTTACATAATGTGCTGTATTTATCTCTGTAATGCTGAATTCATGTCTGCACATCAAATTTACCTTTCAGTACTAATAAAGAAACCTTGAACCTTGAAGTTTGGAAAAATATGTTATTATCAGAGCAAGGTCTGATCATACGTTTTGGTTTGTGTTGATGTTGGCAATCCCTATTCACAATATGGGACCTCTTACTTCATTCCTGATTTTGTCCTGTTCAGGTGTAAGTTTTGGTTATTTTTCACAAAAAAATATATTTTTTTTTGTTTTGAGTGAAATGTATCACTCATTGAGAATATGTGATAGAAAAGGGTATTACTGCAGAGTGCATTGATCATTTCATCCGACACCTACCACAAGGTAGTGGTTTTGGGGTATTAAATGAGGGAGAGGCAGGGGAACGTCATACAAGGAAAGGAGCCACAGGTGGGCAGGACCACCGCCACTGCACATAGGGCATGACCCAACTGGCAGGCCAACCAGTAGCCTGGGCTCAGGGAAATTTTGAACAGCATTTTTCACAATTATTCAATTATTCAAAAATAAGATTAACCTTATTTTTATCCTGACTGACATTCAGGTGCAGGGTTTTACCAGCTTCTTTCTGTGTCAGGATGATGAGGGGAAGCAGTTTTTTTTCGTTTTAAAACAGTAAAAGTAGGAGAAAGTGAAAGTTAAATGAATCAAAAGTTGCATAAGCCTGTTTGTCAAACAGGAAAAACATATCCACTCTACATCTTTCCCCCATTTTACACAAGAGGAAAATGGCCCTCTCTCTTCAGTGATGGCCACTGTGCCATATTTAATGCCATTCAATTTCTGACATGTTGGTTGGTCCACAGAGATGTTGTGCGTAATAACCAGATGTGTAATGGTTACTGTAGTGAGGTTAATAAAAAAAAAAGGAGAGCTGGAACCGGAGTGAGCAGGAAAGCCTCCATCTGAGCTGCTGCAGGGTTTTCACATTCTGCTCTCTGTGATCCTCTCCGGCTGCATCATTCAGCCAGAAAAATAGAGCTGCATCTGTCACATTGTCAGTCAGTGAATCATCCTCTATCTGAATTACCTCTTTCAAAGATATCAAAAACTATAGGACGAATGAGAAGAAAAATGATTGTAAAAAGTCTTGCCAGCACAGTACTCCTATTGAATCAGTTGAGGGTAGCTGCTATCAACCATCAAACATGCATGACAGCTCATTTTCTCTCCTGGATTAGTTATGTTAGCACCCATGTGTATGCATGCAGAAAGAAAGGTCCAGCAGAAGGAGAGGGTGACAAATGACCATATTCCCACAGCGCCCTTTTTTCTCTGGTGCCATACTCAGGGTGCTAAGCTCAACTGCTGTTACAATGTCAGCTGCTGTGCTCCAGCTTGTTAGTCGTACATATTCAGGGTTTCTTTGGAGTAATAATCATTTCATCACTCTTCTTTTGATCAGCATCTGAAAAAACAACGAAAAGTGAAACATTTATGGGAAATCTGGCCATATTTGAAGTTTAAACAACATATTTGTTCAGTACAATTAAACTAGACTTTTTGCTCTCTAAAATGCCTTGGTTGGAGATTAATCTATATTGCATTCATTGGTACCACCCCTTCCTAATCAACAGACAGCAGCTGGTGAGGGTCAATATCACACATACTCCCCCCTGGTCACAACAAGCAGTGGCGCTCCACAGGTAGCTCATCGTAATTATTCACCATTTACACCAACGACTCTGTTACCAGTGGGCCTAATCACCATCTCGTCAAATTATCTGATACTGCTGTGGTAGCACTGATGACAGAGGGGGAGCCGCCAGACTGAGTGATACAGTGGTGTGACCAGAATGCCCCCATATTGAATTATTTCACACAGCATGCACCTACTTCAGTCATCATTCACAATAAACCCATCAAACAAACCCTCTTCATTAAAATATCTGAGAGTGTATGTGGACAGTGCCCGTTCCATGTGGATTTCATAAAGAATAAGGTCCAACAGTGGATCTACGTTCTGAGGAGACTCAGATCTTTCGGTGGCCCAGTCTAGTTCTGTGGCCTCTCATTCCAGCTGAAAGAATGGCTACTAAGACTTTTGGGTATCTGCCCAAAGATGGAGGGTCACTGTGTGGAGATGTCTTTTCTCAACAGCTGTACTAAGCACACCCTCAGCCTGGCTGATAAGATTGCTCTCTTGAGCCTTTTCATGTCCTACATGATGAGTATCGGCTTCAGCTCTCTGGAAAACGCTTCAGGATGCCAAACTAAGAGGAATAAGTTCAAGCACTCTTTCATTACCCACTCCATATCATTGTTGTACAAGGAAACTGAAATCTAATTTAGCTGTTGTACAATGGAAGCAAACAGTTAATCTAATATGTTGTTCCATTTGAAATGTACTTTTTACTGTCAGTTGTCTTTTTATTTTCTCATTAATTTGGAAGCTGTTCTATAGCAACAATTGTTAGATACCCAATATTTATACCTTAACAACTGGCAGTTCAAAACTAAAGTTACAGTGTAAAGTATTAGAAAATTCCAATAATATCAATACCAATGGGTGGCAGCTGCTCACTCACGTCTTGAACATCTGTTTATCATATCAAACAATTCAGGAATTTACAATTCAGTGGGAGGAATTCTGCAGTGGCGCATAACAAATGTTGACATGGTGCTGTTGCAAAAATGGAAATCATGCATCGATCCATCACTTCCTCTCCTGACATCTTGTGTGCATACCAAAGATTTCCTGCTTCTTTAATATGCTCTTCAGGATAATGTTCATGCAAATTGTGTTAAATATTCACTTCCACTCAGGCTGTCTCAGAGATTCATAAATGTGGGTAATGAAAAATGTTAGCACGGGTCATATTCAGGTCAGGCATTGTAAATTGAAAGGTTAACAGGCAGACCAGGGTACAAAAGAGATTGACAGACGTTATGTGGGGATGTTTCCATTCCTCATAAAGGGTTAGGGTTATGTGAAGTGTCTTAGAGGCATAAAGTCGGAATTCACCTGTATTCATACCTTTAGCTCAGTGAAAATGTACTGTATCTGAGCATGACTGTAATAGGGGATTATAGCAAGAAGCCACACAGTAAAGTATATGGTGTGATTGTTCAGCTGTGACCTGTGTGAGAAATAAATTACAATGCTGCCAGAACATCACATCCTCATAGCCCCGAGGAGAGCTGAAAGACGACGCTCCTCCGTGACACCATTTCTTTGCGGATTGTTAAATGCCACCATTTGATCTTTTCCATTTATGAGTAATATTTTTTTTCCGTTGCCCCTAAGCACTCTGCTCTGCCAAGCTACATATGGCAGTCCATCTGAATACCCAAACAGCCGCTGACCTCCACCCACGTATTATGCCTCCAGTGAATCTCCAAAGCAGAGTCCGAGGTCGTTTAACCTGCCTTAACTCAAGGTTTTGCTACCTTCCTTTTTAGCCCCATTGTGTGTTTTCAAATGAGGCTGGAAATAATAATTTGAGAGAGGTAAAGACTCTGCAGTCACTCTTTCTCCTTCACACTTTTTACTTTTTCCTTTCTTCCTCAAACTCCATCAGCAGCTCACACATGGATATAACAGGAGATGTCGAGCACAGAGCAACAATCAGGGCTATCTGTTTGAACATCGTCTGTGTTCACTCTTTGATTTGTCTTTTTGTTTGGTGAAGGCTGCTCTCCCGCTGCGACTGCCCTACGCTTTGCTTCTCTTCTCTGCTCCAGCTCTGCTCTCCACTTCAAATGGCATTGCGTATTCAATTAGATATGCCCCGAGCTGACAGCTTGATCCAGCCTGCAATTCTCTCTGCTTTTTTTTTTTTTTTTTTACTGCAACTGGAGAGCTCCTCCCCAGAGAGCAGTACAACACCTCCTGTCACCTCACCTCCTTCTACTCCATGCATCCTCATCTCCTTTCTCTGTGACTTTTTTTAGTCACGTGGTGCACCACTGCCCCCACAGGTAGGTTTTAGCATTGCAACATTTTTTCCCCTATAAGGTGGAGTTTTAGTTTCATATAAAATCATGTTTGGATGTTAAAGTACATCAAATGAAGTGAAAATTAAAGTGTGGAAAGTAGGGTTTGAATGAGAATATGTGGCTTGAATGTAAATGCAAAGGTGGCAGCCCAGTCCATAGGGGCTGTGGAACCAGAGGGTCACCAGTTCAAGTCCCTGTTTGGACCAAAGTATGGGAGATGTTTGCTTGAGGGGTGCCAGCTCACTCCCAGATTACAGTTTAGGTGTCCCTGAGCAAGGCATCAAACCCCCAACAGCTCAGAGGTGCCGCCTGTGCAGCCATCTCCCTCTGCTATCTCCATTTATGCATGTTGATAGGATCCTGTTGGTGCATGTGTGTTTTTCAAAAGGAACAAATCCTCTACAGACCTTCAGATCAGCCGTTCACAAATGTGTTTTTATTCATTTGCATACTTGGTGTCACAATGTAGCTTTGTGATAACCAACACAGTACTATTTTAAAAGCAATAAGCATTATATAGGACAATTTTCCCATTTGTAATTTTTGTTAAAAAACACAACAACATGTTTTTCATTTCTGGCTGTGTCTGTCTCATTTCAGATCTGTAAAAGAACATCATCTTCCTTTCACTGTTTTGAATGGGTGAGATATTTTGTGTTTTGCATTTTTCCTCATCCAACAGGTAAAACAGTCCTGTCTTTAATATTCAAGGTGATATTGTTAATATAAAACAGGATTTTGTGCCTTGTAGAAAATGTGATGCTCAGTGTCTTCCTCAGAAGTTTCTACCTACGATGCTTTGAATAATTCCCCTGGAGGAAAGATATGTACATACATTACACAGCAAGGTTATTGTTAAAAGCTCATATTGTGTTCATGTTAACTCATACTGTCTTTATACATACTTTTACACATCCATAGGCACATACAGTTCTACCTCTGAGACACTTCACTGATTACAGCTCTAAAATAATGACATACATACCGGTTACAACACACATTTAAAGGATGAGAAGTACCTATCTCATCCTCCACCCCAAGGCTTTACCTCTCAGTGATGCTGTTATAGCAATTGATGCCCATCATAAATTGGAGTCAGTCATTTCTGTTTATCATAACAAAAATGAAATGTTTTTTTTTTTTTTTTTAAATGTTCACAGCAACACATTTGAGAACCAAAAATGTCTTATTTTGTCATATATTTAATGCCATTTGGAATTTCCCCTTCTAGATTATTTAACATAAGTTTTCTGCATCAGATCAAAGCCTGTAAAACATGGACTGAGACTTCCATGTCACATGACAACTAGGGCCCGACCGATACGAGATTTGTGGAGCCGATACGGCGAACGATATTGGGGAGATAAAAAAAAATCAGAAAACGATATATCAGCCGATATCCCTCTTAGGTATATCTTCGACCTTTAGAGATAGATATAGATATACATTTATTGGGTTGATCCCTCAAATGCAGTTATCAAACACTTGTGGAAAAAATATATAATGAAGACAACATGGTCACTCAACTGGAAAGTCACTGTGCATGTACGTGCATCACTGCTCAACCCTCTGGAGAGTTATCATGCTTGTTGTAATCCATATTATACCCTCTGCTGGTTACAGAGAACTGCTAGTGTAATACAATGAAACTCAAATGAAATGCCATTTGACTGGTGAATAAAGAATAAAGAATAGAATATATCTTTATTGTCATTGCTATAAAAACAACGAAAAACAGTTTAGCAGCTCCTATCATTTGCAGCACACACAGACAAAACAGCACACACAGATGGACGGTAAGACTGATTATGTAAAGACAAACAAAAATCACTTCAAAAGAAGCAAACAGTAGAAAGGCTCTTGAAAAGTGCAAATGGTGCAGAGCAGTTGTCAGGTTCTAGAAAAGTGCAAATAGTGCAGAGCAGCTGTCGGGTTCAAGTATAGTCATAAAGTGCTTAGTGCTGAGTTTATTTGAGTTTGTTTGCCTGAGAGGCAGGAATCTAGTAATAGCAGCGCATATCTGTGATATAAATAGCCAATACCAATAGTCACTGGATAAGCTAATATCGGCCTATATTATTGGCTGGTTTATTAATCGATCGGGCTCTAATGACAACTAATAGTCATAGTCCATAGATATAGAGAACATAGAGTTTTTTTCTACAAAGGAAAAAGATTGTTAATTTTCACAGCGGTGACTTATTAGCAGTCATAGCAAGGATTCAGCTTGTAACACAATGGCTCTGCTCCTTTGAAATGTCTCTGTAAACCTGTGCGGTTCAGCCAAAATGCAGCAGGACCTTGGAACCAGCTCAGCTAAAGGAAATGCAGCCATCGTCAGTGTGATAATAATAACACCTGCGCCATGTTTCCAACTGTGACATGTCAACTGTGGATGAAACACTGTCACTTTGGCTGTGAGTCTTTCATGATTTACTGACATGTATCCTTTTATTTAACACCGCTCCTGAAGATAACACGCTGTACTAAGAATAAAGTTTGCATTGTGTGCATCACTGGAGCAATTTTTTCAGCGGCTGTAATCTCCCCTGAAATCTATAAAGAAATAAATGTTTGCTGAAGTCATCTAAGCCTAAATTGAGTCTCGGCAGCAGCAGAAGAAGAATCTTATTCCTCAGTGGTTTGAGAATTAGACCCTGTTTGACTGGAACAATTGAGTCAGCAAGGTGTTTCATACTGGACTGTAATAAAGCTCAGCGTAGTGCACAGCTCACCTCTCAAGGGAATGAGGCAGAGAAGGGGAAATATCCAAGAAAATACTGTAGTCTTTGGGATGTTTGCAGCTATATGTATCAGGAAAAAATTGATTTTTTTTAACCTCTGCACTAAGTGGAAAACGAGAATATCATGTAAAAAATGTGCTCTTTATAAATACTTTGGGCTGCTTTTAACATCCTCTAAGTCTGCATAAACTAATATTAAGACTAAATCATTAATTTTTACTGATTTTTCATGAATATTTATTTTTTTTGTGTCTGTCTGCTGCCCTTTTAGTATTTCCTCGAATTTGCCATCACACTGAGCCCACTCAATCAGAAGTTCAAGGAGAGCGTGAAGCCGTTTTGAGGAACATTGCAGCAGAATTGGCTCCTGGTGTAACAACTAAACAACAGAACAACAGAAAAACAGAACAACAGAACAACAGAACAACAGAACAACAGAAAAACAGAACAACAGAACAACAGAAAAACAGAACAACAGAACAACAGAAAAACAGAACAACAGAACAACAGAACAACAGAACAACAGAAAAACAGAAAAACAGAACAACAGAACAACAGAACAACAGAACAACAGAACAACTAAACAACAGAACAACAGAACAACAGAAAAACAGAAAACCCTATGGAATGTTTCCATGCCAACAGTGTTTGGTAAAATGTTCAGATCATTCATTTTCCCCTTAATCTGTCAGATTGGTGACCCCTGTGGTGTGCCTGAGAGTCACTCAGAGACTCTAGGTCCCAAACCATCACACCAGCATTCCCTTTAGAGATGACTGGACTCCTTTTTTTATTCAGGTTTACTTTCAGTGTTAAGATGTGCTTGCATCCACAGCGTGCACACAATAATCAATTTAGAAGGGGCATGTATAGCTTCACACACACACACACACACACACACACACACACACACACACGCACACACACACGCACACACACACACACACACACACACACAGCTCCTTCAGAACCAACAAACAATAGATTTTTCAGTTTATGTGTGCTTCACCACTGCATCAATGCACATGCATCCACTGATGGCAAGGAAGCAGCGGCCATGTAGTGTCATTGTAAAATGTATCACGTTGATTACTAGGTAACAAAAAATGCTTTATGCACTTCGTTCTTGTTTCTAAAAGTCTAAACCACACTTCTCTATGAGTATATAGTCTGCACTAATCAGTATCTTTGGGGATTAAAGTTACTCAAAAATGGCAAGCAATATTGATTTCTCACAGTTACTAACCTAAAAACTGTCATGCCTCCATTTTGGATTTTTAGTTAATTTTGTTGGCCTCTTTGAGCTCATTATTTTTGTTTTTATGTCCCACATATTTACTGCTGATGTTGTTGAGGTAATCTCATCTTCAGCATGAAATCTTGTTAGGAAGTCTAATTTATCAACGGTATCAGCTGTCTCTTATAAAATCTCATCTAGTTGTATATTGAATGAATATAAAGATATTAAGATAAGATAACAACTAGCTCAACTCAATTTAGATTTGTTTTATAAATTTGACTTTTGTATGCCCCCATTTGTTTTTGAGAATTTAGTACTAAATTGATTTTGACCCTCTTTAACTCAGTCTCCAATAAGTCTATAAAAACAAACAGGCTTCAATACTAATAATAAAGATTTTCTAATAAGAGTAAAAACGGCAGTGAATGTTAAACCTACATTTGTCTATTGGTGAATACAACATTCTGAATATAATGCTAAGTTTATAAACACAGCAACAACAGCCTGTTGTAGAACCTACTATACAAATATAAATGGTAAATGGACTTCAGCTTGTAGAGCGCTTCTCTAGTCTTCAGATTACTCAAAGCGCTTTTACACCGCAGGTCACAAGTATAATAAAGGCAAATGTTTTCAATAGCTTGGTTATTATTATAACTTAAAGGTCGTATAATATGCAAATTACACTTGACCATGTTTTTCTAACACTAAAATGTGTTCCTAGTCTGTCTACAAACCCCCCAATTATGAGAAAAGTCTATTCTCTCCGTCTTTTGACTTCTCCACTTTTCAGAAAACGTGTGCTCAAACAGGCTGTTTGGAGAATCGCCCTTCATGACATCACAAAGGGCAGTAACCCCTCCCCAAGGTGGTTGACACTCCAACAGCTAGGTGTTTGATCTGCCCTCTAAATGTGCCTTCTCACCGTAAACAATTGTGCATGATGCAAAAAAGCCAAAGCCACATTGTGTGAGAGGCGTGGTCAGACACAGCTCATTTGCATTTAAAGCTACAGACACAGAAACAGCCTGTTCTGAGCAGGGCTGGAATAGAGGGGTTTATAGGCATGATGAAATAAATGATCAGAGTAGACTTTGGCTAGAAACCTCACAGACATGTTTTGGGGAGCTCTGAGACTTATTTAAACTTGTTGAAAAGAAGTATAGTATGTGACATTTAATCAAGGGATAATATGTCAGGTCTGCACAGTATATCAGCACAGTTGCAGAGCAATATATACCATATATAAATATAATGAATATTTAAATTATCATCAAAATCAAAATTATTCTACAGTTAACAAAATAAATGTTTAATCCTGGGAACATGAATGAAAAACATGTATTTGTATTATATATTTTTTGAATATTGTAAAAGATTCTGGAGACATCAGTTAAATGACTTATGTCTTCTGATTGAAAGAAAAAGCAGGTATAGGCTATTTATTTTCAGGTAAAATCTGATACTTACTTGTGTGACTTGATTTTAAAGGTATTACATGAGTGGCACATGATGTTGCTACATTTCACTGACCAGAGGCAAGAAAGGGCCTTCTTGAGAGGGCTCAGGTCTGATGAAACAACTTCTCGGTTATCACTCGGTTGTCTTGGCAGTGGTGAGTTGAGGAGGCAGCATAACAAGTGCATTAATACACTGGAGAAGAGAAATGAAACTGAACTGAACATCAAAGACAACACCTTCCAGCCGCCTCTGTAGTGGACTGATGCAACATGGAGCACTGATGTGTTCATCTCTGTCCAACCAGCCTCCGTCAGTCTGAGTTAAAGTCTGGTTACTGCACTCAGAGTCCTCAAGAAATCTTATTAATGCATATGAGTTAGTGCTTATATAACACACACATTAACAATGTATCCTCTGTCTAACAATATGCATGAGCCTTGCAGTATTTTCCACAAACTTTTTGTCTCCATTTGAAGAATTCAATGATTGTTTCTCACATTACATATTTATTACTGTCTCAGATGTCAGCTATCTGTGCATTTTCTCATCACGTTTTATTGCGTTATTAAGAGAATGTGCATAATTCATTGCTACTGAAAGCTGTTCAATTTGTACATATATTGGATTTTCAGTGGACCATTCCTCTGATTTTGCATAAAACCATTCTTTTTCATCCATCTTGTCATTTCATGTTTTAGTTTTCTACAGAGATTGGAGGTCATCTATTCATATAACCTTCATTTGCTTTGATCGTATTTATCCTTTGCCACATTCCAATTTCCCCACACTGGAATCATTAAGGTTTCATCTTAATCCTGCTGAGCACAAAGTGATTTGTTATTGATGATAAACAGGACTTTGCAAAACATAATTTATTTGTAACCTTGGATTAAATGGGACCCAAACCCAACACTGGGCTGATAAATCATCAAAGTGTCCGCAGGATATTAATAAACACTGCAGAATCAGCACAAGCTAAAGTAATAAATGTACCTAAGGATAGTTTTTGAAAAAAAATCAAACAGCATATCTCCTTGTGTGTTAAATATTTGCTGTTCTGTGTGAGGGTCCTTTTCACACCTGCCTTAAACTTCTCATTCTCCATACAATGGGCTGAACTTAAGCTTCCACATCTTTGTGTTTGTTTTGCAGGAGTACAAACAGCTGATTATGTGCATATGATCAGTTCTGAATAGTATGAACACAATCACTCATGCTGTTGTCATCTCCAGTGGCTTTGATATGTGAGGATGAAGCGTTGGTGCCATCTAGTGCTGAACACTAATCATTCTGTTGAACGCTTTTAGAGGGAAAGGAATGGAAAATTCATATCTTCAGTAATTGGCCAAATTCAATGCGGAACTGCATTCGATTTTAAAGGTACATGTAAAAATATATTGTAAATAAATTCAACCTGCATGTCAGCGTTTGAGAGAGCACAGGCTTGGATGCTTAATACCAGATTGTGGAAGCAGAATCAAATGCTTACAATATGACTGTTATTTTGTTATAGCTACTTTATTTTCGTATGTTGTTGAATCCAATACTTAAATTAAAACACTTGTAGCTGTGTTCATATAAATATGCAAACATTCAGCGGAGTGTGGTAATCCACCTGATGAACCGTGGCCTTCTTCATTTGCTCACATTCTCAGGCCACAGCCCATCTTGAATATGGGCATTATAAAAATATATTGTAGAAGTACGGTATTTATTTTGTTTTACTCAGTTTGATAGCATTACAGTAAAATCCAACCCCTCCATATCATTTTGGTTGTAGTATGTATGACTAAAAGCACAATTTGGATGACAGCCTATGTAGCTTTCTGCTTTCAAATGTATTGGCTCCCTCTGCCACGATCCCTTATAAGCTATTATTCCTGCATCTTGTCCCATTTCTAAAGCCTGGCAGTTTTGGCAGATTGCCGTTCATCATGAGTCTGGGTTTGCCACGATTTCTGCCTCCTAAAAGGAAGTTTTTGTCTTACCACTGTAACTTTGCTAAATGTTGCTTTGTGCTGTGCTCATGATGAATCTTTATAATATAGCAATGATTAAGTTCTTCTTCCTGCTCTTCTATAACATAGAGTAAGGTCTTCTACCTGCTTTCTGAAGTGTCTCGAGATAACATTGGTTATGAAAAGGCGCTATACAAAAAAAGATTGATCATTTAGTAGTGTGGTGTAACCTCATTTTTTAATAAACACTGACTAGTGCTGTGCAGAGTATTCATCTGCCTCAGCTCTGAAAGTAAATTGTCTAGTGAACCCAAAATAAATGTCCTCCGCTGTCCTCAATCATCAGTCGTCAACTTGCTCCCAGACTCCAGAGTATTTTTTTTGTTCAACATTTGAAGTTTACTTTAGAGTTACTTAGCAATTAGCCACACAACAGGGAACCTATTAGATCATATCAATTCTTATAAACAATAACTCAGCATGTCACCAGTTCTATGGGGTTGTGTTATTTCAGATGAACACATACTGATTTGATAATTAATCTTTCTCAGTGTTGTCTTTTTGCAACTGCATGTACTTTCTATTTCTTTGCTAAATAGCTGTTTAACTCCAAAAGTGTACTGTGTACCAATTGTAAAAAAAAAAAAAAAAAAAAAAGTAACCCTCCTATGACTTTATTAACTGATCATAGTTGTCTATTTGCATTGAATAACACAAATAAATCTAAAAAAAAAGATGTGATGCAACCTGATGGGGCTACAACTCTTAATATCAATTTTAGAAAACACTACTTTATCACTCAGGGCCGACTCAAGTTTATATACTGTTGCTCTCCTCAACTGAGAAAAGTAATACATCTCTATGCATGATATATACCACTTCAACAAAACCAGTGTTGATCTGGAGTGTGCTGCTTCAAATAGTTTTGTTCCAAGTGTCATTGCACACCAGGTGACCTCATGTGCTCTAAACGTAATAAAACTGACAAATATTATTAAAACATAGAGCATATTGTTTCTTGAACAACCTCCCGGTACTTTGATGTATATAAAAACTGAACAGCACAGGTCAGAATACTTTTTTTTTTGACTTGGTAAGACTAGTACGCATTAACCGTTTTGTTTTGACGTCTTTTGACTTGACAGCAAACATCACATCTCCATATTCTGAGTAACTCGTTACACAATTAACATCTCACATATGTTAGGAACAATGAATGAATAAACAATTCAATTAGTGTGGACAAAAAAACACATTTATTTGCAGTGCCAAATTATCCCATCGTTCCAGCCTTCCATAGCTCCCTATGGTCATCTGGGGAGTTGAGACATCTAGTCCAGCTGTAAGGAAACAAATCATACCATTATTGAATGTTAAACACAGATTTCTGTTGCAAATACATTCTACAAGGCACACAAATAGAAACCAGCTAAAGAGTAATGCCTACTAAGCCCCTCTCATCCAAGTTGTCAGGTAGGGCACTGCTTCACTATCAATCGAGCGACCAAGACTTTGTTTACATTATAACATTACTCAGGTAAAAGATTGGGCTGGATTGTGGAATATATTCTCAACATAGTCACTATGAATACTTGCCTTGACGAAGCCGATGTCTTTGGCGTACTGCCTGAAGCACTGGCGGCACATGTTGAGCCCGTATTTACGGATCAGACCGTGTCTGTTCGAGCATACCCGGCTGGAGGGGGAACAACAACAAGAAAAAAACATGAGTTTCACACTCTTGATGGTGAAAGTTGAAGAAATATATATCCAAGTTCAACTTCTACAGCCGGAAGTCCACACAAAGCCAAGAGCCGGGTCTCTCTTCTGCATCTGACACGAGAATTATGCAAATAATGTGATAACCCATTCACGCTTCTCTTTCCTGTGATTAGAAAGGCATCCGACTACCTTACATACATGGTTTTTTTTTAACGCTGCCTTCCTGTACATTCAACAGTTTAAAGCTTTACACAGTGTCAGCGGCTAACTCATTTCAATGCTACAGCTACTCGGCTAGCTTGGCGCATCCCGCACCGCCATGTTGGCTCAGGAGCAGCGTCCATGCGGTGAACATTAAGTCATAATATCTCTCAGACTAAAGCTACAAACACGTTAAAAGTAAGCCAGCGACGCACTCATATCGATTAATGACAAATTAAAGGCATTACTGACCAGGATCGGGATCCCTGGCCGAATTTTCTGGGGTGACTCCAATAGAGCTGCTGGTGGCCCATCTTGTCTCTTTCGCTCGAGTGTCGGAAAGGAAGAAAGAAGGACGCGCCTGCGCAGATGAAGCTTTTAGCTGCCGTGTTTCCGGCTGTGTGTGTGTTTGTTGGTGCCTCCTAGCGGTAGAAACCAGAAACACGGCTGCATCTATGATAACAATAAAGCCTGCTGGTTATGTACACAGACTTAAAACCCTGTAAACAATTAGTTGAGCCACTTCAGTGTAGCTGTACATTCAGAACACAGCATTTTTAACATAGAACAACTTTTATAATAATAATAATAACTTTATTTATATAGCACGTTTTAAAAACACAGGTTTACAAAGTGCTTTGACAAACAGCAAAAACAAGAACAAAGCAAACTAAACCAAACACAGAAGAACATAAACAACAGCAAGAACATAACAAATGCAAGATACTAAAAATAATTAAATACAATTCAACAGAAAAGAACCCATTTTGCACGATACCCAACACACATATATAACCCGACCATCACAAGAACCATCATAAGAACCCAGGAAACACAAGAACCCAACAACACGAGCTGAGACCAAGAGGACCAAAGATTTAAAAAGATGTAAGAAACTAAAAGAGCTAAAAGCAAATAAAAAGCAATAAGCAATAAGAAGGTAAGAGCAGTAAAAGAAATAGAAACAAGTGGTTAAAGGATAAAAAAAAACTATAATATTAATACAAATAAAAAGTAAATATAAATATAAATATAATATAAATATAAATATAAATATAAATAAAAATATAAATAAAAATAAAAATAAAAATATAAATATAAATATAATATAAAATATAAAATATAAATAGACAAAGTAAGTAAGATAAGAAATTACCAAGTTAAAACATAAGAGGAGAGCATAAATACGAGATAAGAGCCAGATTTTTATTGCTAACATATTACAAAGTATGTTTTACTAGGCTACTTATCAAAATTCAGATCAATCATAATCTTGCTGTGTCGACAAAAGCTACAGAAGTCATCTGACAAAGATATTCAAATGGCGGATTTTGTACATTTATAGGCACATAAATCATGCTCTTAATTAACTATGTACCTCTGGAAAACAAGCTGCCTGAGTTACATGTTACAATTTCCAGACAAAATTATAATTTCTGGGTACAATGCCTACCCTATGATTTTTTTCCCAAAAAATATTAAGACGTTTATTCTAGCTATATTTTACTCCTGAATATTTACTTTAGAAAATACAATGAAAAAAACAAAACAGTACAGTCTTAAATAATAAAATAGATCCTACAGTACATGACTCATAAATTGCTTTAAGTCATTTTTATAAATAAAGCTGTTAAATAATCACTGATGTCTTGCTCATCACCTTGTTCTTATATGTGAGAATTTGTGTAGCACTTAAAAAAAACAAAAACCTAAATATATCTCCGACAGTGATATGCAAAGTGCAGGAGGGGTGTATTATTGTGTCTCGAGTGGCCCCCCGCAGGAACAGTGCATTCTGGGACAGCGGCAGGCAGTGGTTCCGTATTTGTGATTTTTTTTTTTTACAGCTAGCTGATAGTTGCGTTTCTATGCAGCCTGCTGGAAGAAATGGAGGAAAATGGGACGCCTCCTTTTTGATGTCTATCACTGAAAGGACCGCACGGCTGCCCCACTTTTAGGTAAATGTTTTAAATATGTCGGTTCTGGTTCGCCATGGACGCTGTTGTTGACGAGGTTTGGTCTGTACGGACTGCTTCTAAGTTGTTAGCTGTTAATGCTAACTTACTGTGTAGCATTTACAGGAAGCTGCCCGTCATAAAACACCGAAGCTGCGACGGTGTTTTAGTCGATGTGCATTTTTGTTTCAGCTGGTAGAATAACAGACACGGAGTGAAACGTGAAAATCGATGTAAGTCGTCGGTGGCTCGGTTTGTCTGACGGCGGCCAATACAGGATAGAAAAAACTAACATCAAGGCTTGTAGGCTCCAAGTGAAACATTGCATGTTTACACTGCAAGGAAACACACAAGACATTGTTTGGATTAAATAGGTTCTGCTTATGCAGTTAATTAGAAATCCGGGTTGCTGCAAATGCAAAGGAGTGCCTTGCAGGACATGCTCATTTGAAACGCATAGTGGATAGCCTAGATACCATTGCTGTTTTATCTAATGCAAAACACTGCTTTTAAATATTACTCTGTAAAAGTACATTTGTTGCTTTGTTCAGTTGCAATAAGAGCTGTCAAATGCATTAACAAATGCAGTGTCAGTGCTTTATTGATACCCCCAACCGAGGAGGTGTCAGCCAGGCAGGGAGAGGACACATGTAATACGAAAAACCATTGTGAAAGGGTTGGGGTATTTCAAAAGATATGAGCAGATAGTACAACTTTTGATAACGAGTGCATGGCTGTTTGAAAAGATATAGAAGCATACTGCAAAAGTAAACTGAAGATACACCTAAATAGGGCAAACTTCAAATGAGGATCATTCACACTGAGGCATGAAGTAATCCAGGTTTGTGTTTTAGGTTATACATTTTCATCGTATCATGTCAGTGTCATTTCCCCCCCTATTTCTGGCTTTTAATGTATGCAATTTGATATCTTAATGATTTATTCTCTTCATTCATTGTGATATATATATTTTTTAAGATCCAAAAGCCTCTTGGCTTTTGCATTCCTATTTCCTTCAAGATTTTCATCATTAAACTCAGTTGAAACAAGGATCTTCCACTTGTTTCTCTTAATAATAATGTGTGAAGGTGATGGGTGATCTGACCATATTAAACATTTACACATGAGCTCTTAAAACTTCAGCCTTTTTGCGCAAGTCTCCATGTTGCAATATCCTGCACCATGACATGATGTAAAGATTATGAAATTGTCGTTATTGATATTTCTCAACCCTATTTGCAACGATGCACCTAATGTAATCTATGTATTTATTTCTCATATAGGTGGTTCATGCACACTGCTACCCTGCTGCCTCCCAGCGACCGTAATGCCTTATGGAAAATCCATCCGCCATCAATGACATTCCAGCGGGATCCATGTTTACAACAACAGATCATTTTGCCAACAGTTAGCCTCACAGCAGCTCTTTTTTAATTAAGCTTGCTCCCTTTGTAAAGCACTGCATCTTAGTTTGAAACCTGTGCTTTGTGTTTCACTGCAACCAATTTTTCTCCTTTAGCAAGAGGCTAACCCTCTACCATGAGATTCCGAATCTACAAGAGGAAGGTGGTGATACTGACTCTGGTGGTTGTCATCTGTGGCCTCGCTTTCTGGAGCAGTGGAAGGCAGAAGAAGAACGAAAGCGGAGCGTTCCCCAAAGAGATAGAGACGGTGAGGAGAAGCAGCAGCATTAGCAGTAGCAGCAGTAGCATCAACAATCATATCCAGGTGCAAGTTACACCTGCGGCCAGCCGGGTGTCTGTTCCACCTCCTGTAATACAAACAAATGACACACACCAGGAAAAAGCTAAGGACAAAGAGAAGATTCCCAAGCCAGAGATAGATAACACCACTTTAGTCTATCGGGGAATTGTTTTCCAGCTCAACTTTGACCAGACAATAAGAAACGAGGAAAAGTTTAAGGCAGCGCGGCAGAAGGATGATCTGGTCGTGGTGGTTCAGGTCCATAATCGGCCAGACTACCTGAAGCTGTTATTGGACAGTTTGCGGAAAGCCAGAGGTATAGAGAACATACTGCTGATATTCAGCCATGATTTCTGGTCCCCAGAGATAAACAAAGTGGTGGCCTCTGTTGACTTCTGTCAGGTACTTCAGATTTTCTTCCCCTTCAGCATCCAGCTGTACCCACAGGAGTTCCCAGGACATGACCCCAAGGACTGCCCCAGAGACATTCCTAAAAAAGAAGCCTTAAAGCTGGGTTGCATCAACGCAGAGTACCCTGACTCGTTCGGCCACTACCGCGAGGCCAAGTTTTCACAGACCAAGCACCACTGGTGGTGGAAGCTGCACTTTGTATGGGAGAGAGTCAAGGCTGTAAAGGATTATAAAGGTCTAGTCCTGCTGATCGAGGAGGACCACTTTATGTCCCCTGACTTTATCCATCTCTTAAAGCTGATGTCAGTTCTGAAAAGGGAGCAGTGCACCGACTGCGACATCCTCTCATTGGGGAGCTACAGCCACATCGGCTTCTCCAGCAAAGCCAATAAGGTGGAGGTAAAGGCATGGAAGTCCACCGAGCACAACATGGGGATGGCTCTGAGCAGAGAGACGTACCAGAAGCTCATCCAGTGCACCGACACGTTCTGCACATATGACGACTACAACTGGGACTGGTCCTTGCAGCACCTGACCGTGTCCTGCCTACCCTCCTACTGGAAGGTCATGGTGAGCGAGGCGCCGAGGATCTTCCACGCCGGAGACTGCGGCATGCACCACAAGAAGGCTTCCTGCATGCCGATCAGCCAGAAAACCAAGATTGAGAACATCCTACAGAGCAGCGGGAACCAGCTGTTCCCAAAGAACCTCCTGATAACAAAGAGACTGCCCGCCAACGGGGCTGGAGGGGTGGCCCCACATGTGAAAAACGGGGGCTGGGGAGATATCAGGGACCATGAACTCTGCAAGAGTTATGTGCGATTACAGTGACCTTAATTACTACTATTATATATTATTGTCTCTTTTGCATCCTCTATAAAGAAAAAAGCCTTTTAAAAGTAACTCTTTATGGACTATTCTTCATATTGCCTGTTTTATTGGACTGTTCCAAATAAAGACGAATGTTGGATTTTTGGCTTCTTTAACACAAATATGTCTTCAAATTGAATTATTTATAAGTGATTCCTGCCAAGTCTGCTTTGTTATGTAAGTCGTCATTAACAACAATCTACTAAACTATCTATGGTTGTGTTTTCTCTAACAAGGTTTTAAATTGGTTTAAATAAAAATAGCCAAAAGGACAGTATTTTACAGAGGTCAATTGGGAAGAGTAGGCAGTTGCTCATGAAGACAGTCATGAATTTGGTGTGTCCATGCATTTGGTAATTCCACTGTGCATGCATAATTAATTTGAAGATATTTATATCACACAAAATAGCTGAGATCAAAAGAGGTCCTTTGAGACACCTTGTTCCATTTCAACCATCTCCTTAGCTTCAACAGGTATCTAGAGCAAGCTGAGACAGTCATTACTCCTGTGTCTGCTGAAAAGATGTCATCTAAGATGCATAGTATTCAGAAGCATGCTAGTAATACTTCCATATTAGGCACAAAAGGGAACTTAGAGAGGCCGCGTTTGTTTGGTGCAGTGCATTTAATTTATTTTGTTGCAATGCATCAATCTGCAGATGAGCAGTTAGTTATCTGACGATTTAGTCACTTGTATCCTTTTGCAGAGATTTTTTTATTTTGCAGATAAATGCCCACAACGCACCTGGAGCGGTCCCAAGACGCTGATACAACTTTCGCGTCCCTGTTGTTGCTATTGAAGGTGCATTTACATTTTAAGTGCTTGGACCACAGCTCAGTATTGATGGTTTCCGCTGAGGCCCAAGCTCGATGGCTCGTCTGAAGGCTGCATTGATCGCCCCCCCCCCCCCCCCCCCCCCTCTGGCAATGTTTAACAATCAGTTCTGCACACTGTTCAAAATCTGGAGTATCTGCAAAGTTATTGCTGACTAAACACACCGTTTGGTTCTTTTAAAATACTTTTCTGGAGGGCATTCTGAGATTCTGCTCTTTACAAAATTTCTCAATGTTTGCATGAAACGCTAAATGTTAGGCATATATTCTTAGCACAGTGGTTCATTAAGACACACGATTATAAAAGATTGATCAGCACTGGTAGAACAGACTGCAGGAAAACAAGTCTCACTTTGTATTTAATATGTGAACTGAAATTCCTAATGCAGTGTGAAAACTTGTGATTCTGGGGCTGCTGTGCCGAGGTCATGTGACTGGCAAATTGTGTAGCTGCTCCCTTGGTGGAGTCTCAATTATTGGGCCCACATCTCAGGGGACACAGGGCTCAGAATAGAACTGAGAATAAGAGGAAGTGGCACTCTGCCCTGGATTCTTGGTGACTAATGGTGAACTTGTGCTAGAGCCTTTAAAATGTCATGTGCACTTGCCTCTAAAAAAAACCTAAGTTATTTTGTATTTACTTTATAGTTTGATAGCCCAAGAATGTAATCCTTTACTGCACTGCACATAGCACCTTCACATGGTGAAACCTGATATCAATAAAGGAGAACATATTGACCAATGACAAGTAGGTAACAAGTGAAAACTGAAGCAGACAATCACCGACGGCAAAGATGAGCGAGATATTCGCATAATATTTCCTCATTTGTTTCAATGTTGGTTTGCTTACATGCATAAAAAAATGAAATAACTCAATTCCAACCCTTTTTAACAACACAACATGGACTTGGAAGTATTACAGTAAATGGCTTTAATCACACATTTTAAAATGAACAATGGATCAAATGAGTTGTTCTAAAATATGAATCCTCAGATTACTTACCAATCACTGCAGCTCGCCTCAGCTTTATGTAAAAGTTGAATGCTTTTTAGCTTATTGTTTTGGCATCCCTGTAGTGACTAGTTTAGATTCACTCTTTAAACTCTCAGTGCATTTCATGGCCCACAGTTGTTTGCTTGAAGGTAATTGCTGCTTGCCTGCTATAGTATCAGAAGACAAAATGTGCTACCTGCTTTTCATCAAACTATTGACTGTAACTGTCAAATGAACAGTGGTCCATTTATATTAGCGAGCTGTTAATATTGGCTCATATATTGCCTGTATAAGCTTAATGAGCTTTTATTCTTACTATGATTCTAATAACTAAGATTCTGGAAATAATTTGCAATACACTATATCCAGCAAAGTCTAAATTCATCAGCTGAATGCCAATAGCTCTCACTATTTTCAAGTACAAGCTAAGCTTTAAGATGTAATCCAATTAATTGTCACTTCCTTACACAATGTATTTCTTATTACTAAACTCACCACAGGTCTCAACAATGGGCTTAATAAATATCCCTGACTAATTTGAGGTTAAATTACATTTAATATTCTGTCTCAACCTGTTATAGAATGAAGTATCCTCAACTCCGTGTAATTTAGTCAATTTAGCTGCATGCATTCATTACCACAATCCATTTTATTGTGCTGTGATGTTTTTGCAACACATTGAATGCCGTTCATTCTTCAGGCCCATGCCTCTGAGAGTCTATATTAATCATTCATAGCTGTTGCACACATTGCTATGTAAACATAAGTCTAGGTCAATATATGGAGGGACGCAGACTTGGGAATTGCATCTGTGAGAAGATGATTAAAGCAGGATTCTACAGTAGCAATGGGATTCTCTTTCAATCTATTGAATTTCTATCAAGAGGGATCCCCTGAGGATGCAAGATAAATGTAGCTGTTTTCAAAGCTCTTACTGTATATTTTGATTGCTATTCAAATGGCCTGCTAGTAAAACTTAAAGGCTGGTGCAGTTTATTTATATTGAATATATTTGGTTGGAGACATGCAGTTGAGAAATAAATACATAATAAAAAAATATTTGGTATAGTCAAAGTGATGTTTTCTATGTAAAACATCTCTCCAAGTGCCAATCCTGATTGATACCCGCTCAGTATTGATGCAGCTCAGCGGGGGGATCAGACAGTCAGTCAGCTCCTGTCAGGTGTTGATTGATACCTTGACAGGATGATCAGGTTTGCCCAGCCTGCTAATCACTCTTCTTACCACTTTCCTCTCTGTGATGCCACACGCTGCAGGTTTTAATGGCTGCAAGTGCTCGTATTTCTTCTAAAAGTGTCTTATAAATTATGGAGGAGCCAGTTTTATTCCCCCACTTTGAATATAAAATATATATGAAGTAGTAGGGTGAAGTAGTAGAAATGCAATTGTACAAAGAAGGAGGGAACGGGAAATAAACATATCGTGGATGTTTTGGTGATAGCTGTTATCGAGTAAAAGTTCACTTAATGGTTATGAGTGCTTCTCAATCTTGCATTTGTTTTAGCAATATTGCCATCTACTGGCTACATGTGGCTTTAATTGCAATCAGTGGTGGGGAAAAAGTATACAGATAGTTTTCTATAGTACAACACGGTAGCCTTAAGTGGACATTCATCCACACATCGTATTTAGCCAATGCAAAAGCTCAAAACAAACACAGAAATATTCTGAACTAACCTCAATAGTGTGGGCAATGGTAGCAAGACATGTGGTCTGTCCTATCATAGTGACAAGCAACTTGTTTGTTTCTAGATCATCAGAATATGCTCCTGTTATCAGGATAAAACAAGCTTAATTTTATGAGAATAATGAGATAAAGATGTTGAAATCTTGAGAAATGAGTGAAATTAATTAGTTGTCAAAGGAAAACCAAGTTTGTCCATTAAGTGCTTCTAGACAAAAGTACAAATACCACTCTATAAAAACACTCAACTTCAGGTAATAATGTGCAAATATTATCAGCCTGAATTTATGGAGGTAAAGTAACCTTGTCAAATTCTGGCAGTTTTATACCACCATGTGATGTTTTTGATCAGTACAACTAAAAGACTTTTAACAATTTAAACTCTTAACACAGTTTGCACAACATCCATCTGTGTAGGCTATGCATTAAACACATTTCTTGTTGCTTTTACACAAAATGCATATATTTAACACATATTTAAATTGCTTGAACTTATTTTACACACAAGCTCAACCGAGACCAAAACAATGGATTTTTACAGCCAAATTTACAAATTCTTTCACACTGTATATGTCAGAATAGATAACATCTTGTTCTAAACATAACCTATGGGCTAAAGTCTAAATGCATAGCTGTTCATATTGTAGATTGAAACACATATCCCCTGTATTTTTATCCATTGCTACTGAGGAACAGCTGATTGAAGTTATGCAAATATCAATCACAGCTGATTCCCATCTAGGAAACACACTCAGGTGTTGAGGTTCTTTAAATCAAATGACCATAAGGTATACAGTAAAAACAGACCTCTTTGGGCTGAGGAACAATATAGAGTAACACAAAGAAAGTAAAAAAAATGCCTGCACAAGGGAGAGGAAGACGAGTACCGGACAAGTTAGAGGAATGGGAAAAGGGTGAGGGAGAGGAATGCCTGGACGAGGTAGAGGGAGAGGAGTAAGGATACGTGGTGGCACTCAAAGAAGGTCCAGAGCTATGAGGGTAACTGATGAAAGAAGAGCAACTATCATAGACCATGTCATAAACCATGGACTGTCAAACTGAGAGGCTGGTGAATTAGTACAGCCAAATCTCAGCCGGGACACAGTGGCATCCATTGTCTGGATTTTTTGAGAATCCAACAGGTAGGATATTGTATAAGGGCTTCTCCTACTTCAAAGTGTAAATAATGTTACCATGTATTACAGTAACTGCATGCCTCCTGTCTCTAATATGTAACTGTATTTTGTCTCCAAGGATTCAACGTCTACCCCCCTCAGGGGGCAGAGGAAAGCACCTTAATGAAGAACAGGAACTTGCCATTATCAACATGGTGATTGCTGACAATGAAATAAAGCTGAAGGACAATCAGTCCAGAGTTGTATAGGACAACCTTGTCTTTGGGAACATTGCAGCAATCAGCATAACATCCATTTCCTGGACTCTGGCTAAACAGAGTCTGAATGAAACAATAACGGTCCTTTCGAAAGGAATGGGGAGTGCATCAAAGTACTCTGTCACTAATAATGTAATTCCAGGTAAGGTTATGCATTACAGTCATTACTGTACTATACATATAGTATATGTTTTGCAGTAAACTACTCTATAAACCTGGAGTATAGTAGGACACAGTAGGTATACAGCAAAGCATTTACACACACTGTCTGATTACTTTCAGAGAGTCATGGAGTTGGAGGCCAATTAAGTCCCACATGAAATGATCTACGTCGATGAGGCCGGCTTCAACTTGGCGAGAAGGCATCGGCGCAAAGAAACACAATTGACAAAAGGGCCACAGTTACCTTGCACTCCATCATAAATGTGACATTAGCCCCTTCAACACTGACTGCCTTCTCCTGTCTTTAGAAGACCTGCGTGAAAGACTGGTGCCAGAGGCAGAGAGGGGACAGGTGGGAGACCACCATTATACATGTATGTGATCACATGGGACAATGTGGTATTCCACCATTCCTGTGCAGTCACAACCTGGTTTGACGCCCATCTGAGGATAATGTCCCTTTTCCTTGCCCCTTACTCCCCTCTCATCAACCTCATTGAGGATTTTTTTCAGCCAGGAGATGGAAGGTTTTTGTCACTTGGCTCCATGTCATGTTGTGTTGTTTTGTTTTTTTGTTTGCAATTCGCTTAACTCCTCCTCAAAGCATGGCTTTTCCAGTCATTCAAATCCAGTCCGGTTTCACACAAAAATTAAATAACAGACAAATAAAGTAGCCTAAGTTGAAGTGATTACAACAAAATGTGTGGTTTGTTCAGCCTTTAAGTAGAAATATTATGAAGGTGGAGCACAAAGCTCACAGATGGCTTCAGCCACCTGAATAACAGCACCATCGTGTGGCCTTGTTTGGAAGAGGGGGTTTATCAATGATTTGTTGTTCTTCACCCAGATGCCTATACAGCCTAATCAAGAAAAACTGTGTTTTATATTTTTAGAGGTCACTATCTGCAGGCTCATTTAAAGACTAAAAGATTGGGGGGACATATTTGACAACGCATGAAGTGGCTAGAAATGAGTTCCAGTTATTTTATTTTTTTTTACAGATATGTAGCCTAGATTGTAGATACCTTAAAATGAATAATGTGAAGTGAATTCACTATTCAATGGGTAAAAATTGTGTTATGAAGTACTTTTAAAATCTCCATAGTAACCCAGGTTGCTGTCCAGGTTATTCGAACAAAAACAAACTTGAAGTCATTGAAACAAAGCAAACTCAGAGACAGCAGCAGATATTCACAGTGGTTTCAAAGTTTCATATTTTCAAGGATTTCTTCAAAAAAGATCTTCATCATCGACTTTTGTCCTCCAAACATCGACTGAACATCATCACGAAGCTCAGGTGTTTCAACATGGAGAACGTAAGATTGATCATTTTAATAAAACAACCAGTTTTACTGTCGACACGATCAGAGCTTTGAGATTAAATGAGACATTTGATAAAACATCTATTAAATAACATTCACAGGATAATCTACTGACATAACATATGCCAGACAATAAACAGAAACTTAAACTAATTAGATCGTTTATTTAAAGGCCTCATGTAAAATAAGCCAGATAGCCTCCGATATGAACTTCAAACAACTTTAACTATAACCCTCATTTTTATGCCTCTCATTACTTTACATCTTTAGGTTGATTCATAATTCATTATCTTTATTTGAGTTATTTTTGTATATGGATAATTTATACCAGAGGTTTCGATACTCAATAATATGAAATCAAAGTGTCGTAAATAAACCTTTAAAGGTTGTTATGTGCATTTTTATCAAAAGTAAACAGCATTTTAAATCTCCATAGTAACTGATTAAAAGTTGCTGCAGGTTGCTAGGTGAGTCGAAAATGAAGTTATATACAAAAACAAACTCAGAGACAGCAGAAAATATTCAAAGTGGTTTTTAAAGTTTCATATAATATGATTATAATTGAGGATTTCTTCACAAAAGATCTTCATCGACTACTTTTCTCCTCCATTCAACAAGTGTTTGAGCATTAAAGATGTAAGATTGATGATTAAACTTTCTATTTGACTGTCCACACAAACGTCAAACGTTTGAGATTCAAGGTGACATCAAAATAACTTTAAATACTTAAAAACTGTACTATAATTATGTGACTTTGAAGAGTTCACCAGAATTTTGTGAAAACAGTATTAAATCATTTAAATTCTAAACAAGTTTTAGTTTCAGTCCACTCCCCATGGGGTTTAAGACCAGATATATAGATACTAGGCCTATAGAAATATACACTTTTCAGGTTATGTTTGACACATTTTATTTTAAATGCTCTGTAACTGGCTAAACTTGAACAAATAACATCAAAAACAAATTGCCACTGAAACTTTGTTTTATAATATGATATAATTTAATCATTTATTTTGTCTGTTCACATTTATTTGAGAAAAAAATGAGATACACACCAGCAATAACAGAAAATTGAAAACATGAATTCCGATGCAAGTCAACACAACCTAGTCCTTTTGTTGCAAATACTCATAGAGATGTGTCCATGTTTTTTTTGTTTACTTTTTATTTGATTACAGTAGTTATTGAATGTTGGTCATAACTTCAGTGTAAGGATGTGAGGACTTTTCTTCCACAAAATGTATTTCTCTATTTATTAGATGTTTACATTTTGGGATTGTTTCTGTCTTTAGAAGAAGCATCTACTCAGGATGGCCTACACCCTCGTCCAGGACCCGGTCTGGTCCAGCCCGAGGGTGATTCTCAGGAGGATCCCATCTGCAGCCGGATCTTCAGGAGGTTCATCCCCCTGGTCCCCGCCTGTAACTCCTCCCAGCTCTCCTTCTTCTCCTTCTGAGGTAATTATTAACTTCTTTGAAAGATCTTTAAAACCCTTTTTTTTTTTTAACCTATAGTAAAATCACTGCTCCTTAAAGACTTTAGGTTTAACAAAAACTGTTTTTTGTGGTTATCTGACAGTTTTGTTTGTTTGATTTAAATGAATAATTATTGTAATGTTGGTTATAACTTCAGTGTAAGTATGTGAGGACTTTTAATCTGAAATTGAAATTTTGGGTTGTTTTTGTCTCCAGTGCTTCACCTGGACTTACGTCCTCGTCTCTGACCCGGACTGCTCCAGCCCAAGGGTGATTCTCAGGAGGATCCCGTCTACAGCCGGCTCTTCAGGAGGTTCATCACCCTGGTCCCCGCCTGTAACTCCTCTTAGTTCTCCTTCTTCTCCTGCTGAGGTAATTATTCACTTATTTCCTTTTAAATCAACAGTTTGTTTGTATTCCTATTTCATCTCAGTAATGTTTCAAACTTTTTTTACTTAAAGTAAATCGCTGCTCCTTACCTACATATGTATCAATTTAATACTGACCTTACAATTTTTAAAGTTCTATAAACCTAAAAGTAAACATGGACTTAAATCAGAAAAATACATATTTACTCTCCATGAAAGATGAAAATGCTAAAATTACTGTAAATAACATTTAGGAATGAAAATGTTATTTATTCCTAACTATGCATTAAGAAGTTGTCAACCAAGTGCAAATTAATGAAAAAAAAGTCAACAAATATGAATATAAGAGGTAAAACTTGTTTCTTTAAATTGACACAAAAACCTGCTGACCAAAGTTGATGATCTTTTTGATGATACAGATCTTTAGACATACTAAATTCTTATCTGTTTACTTATTAAGCCTTTGACTGGTTTAAAACTTAAATATTGTATTATTATTGTTTTGTGAAAGAAACAGTGAAAGTAGTTTGGTTCAGGAACTTGAAAGTTTATCTAAAATCAATCAATGTGAGTGTACACTGATTAAATTAAATGAATAATTATTGTAATGTTGGTTATAACTTCAGTGTAAGGATGTGGGGACTTTTAATCTGAAGTTTAAATTTTGGATTGTTTTTGTCTTCAGTGCTTTACCTGGACTTCCGTCCTCGTCTCTGACCCGGACTGCTCCAGCCCCAGGCTCATCTTGAGGAGGGTCCCTGCAGCAGCCAGCTCTTCAGGATCGTCTCCACCCAGGTCTCCTCCTGTATCTCCTCCTGCATCTCCTCCTGTGTCTCCTCCTGTGTCTCCTCCTGTGTCTCCTCCTGGCTTTCCTTCTACCTCCCTTCTCCTTGACCTACAAGTGAGCTCCTCCTCGTGCCCCTCTTTCCCCTCCTCCTGTTTCTCCTCTCCCTGTTCTTCCCCAGCCAGGTCACAGAGGAGCCCAGTGAGAACCAGCCGCTGCCCCTCCCCCTGCCTTCCCCTGATGATGGCTGAGGAGGAGCAGTGGCCTGGTGTGGAGCCTGAGGAGCAGCAGAGGATCAGCCCCTGTTCCAGACCAGCGGAACCGAGCCAGCCTCCAGAAGATCTCCCCTCTTCTTCTTTCTTGATCTCCACAGGTCCTGAGCCGAGGTGGAAGAAGAATCTGAGGGCCCTCTTGACCTTCAGGAAGCGGCAGCGTGGCGGCGGGGCGGCTCCACGGGCGGAAGGAGAGCCTCCACGGAAGCGTCCTCACAAGAGATAAGCTATACCGTGATGTGTACATAATGATAAGATAGAGTAAGATAAGTTAGGTTTAGATAAGTTTAGTTAAGATAAGATAAGATATTTTACAGACTAAGGTTGTGATGTGTTGTGATGTTGTTTTCACATAAAACAACATGTAGAATCTCTAATTAGCTCTTTTGGCAGCTAATGAATTAGCAAAGGGCACAGACTGTTTGGTCAGATAACTTGGTGTTTGTTAACATCTCACTCCTCCCCAGCTCACTCCTCCTCTCAAAATATGGTCACAGATGGAAAAATGTCTCTCATGTAGGTTCTTATGTAGCGCTCCTCCTCAGCTCCAGGCTCTCCTCAAAATATGGTCACAGATGGAAAAACGTCTCTCATGTAGGTTCTTATGTAGCGCTCCTCCTCAGCTCCAGGCTCTCCTCAAAATATGGTCTCAGGTTTCAGGTAAAAAGGTCTAAAAAGGCAACAAATCAATATGTTGATTTTACAGTCTATGGTTATGACGTGTTTTGATGTGGTGTTATCACCTACTATAACAAGTAGAAACTCATTCTGGAAACTTGTTCTTTAAGCACATAATGAAATCGACAATCGGCACAGACTTTTGGTCTGATAACTCGGCGTTTGCTTCTTGCTCCTCACCAGCTCCTCCTCTCCTCCAAATATCGTCACAGATATGAAAATTAAAAACCCAGGATTTAAAAAAGAAATCTTAATCATCAGGTATCAGTGTCTTCGCTCACTGTACCTGGTTATGTTGTTCAGTGTTTTTCATACACAGTTACATTGTTTGTAACTTGGCGTTTGCTAGCGTTTCGCTCCTCTTCAGCTCCACCGTTGTATTCAAACATGGTCACCTCTGACCTTTGGCGGCTAATGAATTAGCCACACGCACAGACTTTTTCATATGGTTAATTAGCATTTGCTAACCGTTACTCCTCTCCAGCTCCTCCTCATGTCCAAATATGATCACAGCAGAAATAACTGAAATTATTATTTTTTTTTAGGATTAGCAGTATGTTAGCAATAAAGCTAATTGCACCTGGCTCGTAAGCTTGTTATGTGTTTGTGATACATTGATTGGATTGTGTAACTTGGTGTTTGCTAACACTTCGCTCCTCTTAAGCTCCAACATCTTATCCTCTTGAGCCTCTCTGGTGCTTATTTTCCTCCAAATACAGGTAGAAATAAGTGATAATTTTGTACTTTGTGTATTATAGCACTGTAGACTAAACTGTGATTGACACCAAAAAGCTAAATGAATCGTTGACTTGTTGAGTGTTTGTCGTTAATTGTTGCAGCTGAGACTTCTGGTAAGAAGCTCCTTCACCAACTCATGAATTAACAACGGGTTCAGATTGTCTGGTAACTTTATGGTAACATTTGTTGGTACTGTAACCTCTTCAGCTCCTCTTCAGCTCCTCCTCTCGTCTAAATATGGTTAACTCTGGCTCCTAAAACACATAACATGATAGTGTTATTGCATAGCATTGATAGTAATTATGGCCGCCATAATGTAAAACTGGAAGATTAAAAAAATAGTATAGAGCTATAATGTGATGTTGTGTTTTTTTCTGATTTTATGTTGTGTTTATGTGTAGATATGTTATTTGGTGTTATTGTGTTGTCTTGTGTTCTGTCATGTTGTCTTGTGTTTTGTTGTGTTGGTTTATGTTGTATTGTGTTTTGTTGTGTTGGTTTATGTTGTATTGTGTTTTGTTGTGTTGGTTTATGTTGTATTGTGTTTTGTTGTGTTGGTTTATGTTGTATTGTGTTTTGTTGTGTTGGTATATGTTGTATTGTGTTTTGTTGTGTTGGTTTATGTTGTATTGTGTTTTGTTGTGTTGGTTTATGTTGTATTGTGTTTTGTTGTGTTGGTATATGTTGTATTGGGTTTTGTTGTGTTGGTTTATGTTGTATTGTGTTTTGTTGTGTTGGTTTATGTTGTATTGTCTTTTGTTGTGTTGGTATATGTTGTATTGTGTTTTGTTGTGTTGGTTTATGTTGTATTGTGTTTTGTTGTGTTGGTTTATGTTGTATTGTGTTTTGTTGTGTTGGTTTATGTTGTATTGTGTTTTGTTGTGTTGGTATATGTTGTATTGGGTTTTGTTGTGTTGGTTTATGTTGTCTTGTGTTTTGTTGTGTTGGTTTATGTTGTATTGTGTTTTGTTGTGTTGGTTTATGTTGTATTGTGTTTTGTTGTGTTGGTTTATGTTGTATTGTGTTTTGTTGTGTTGGTTTATGTTGTATTGTGTTTTGTTGTGTTGGTTTATGTTGTATTGTGTTTTGTTGTGTTGGTTTATGTTGTATTGTGTTTTGTTGTGTTGGTATATGTTGTATTGTGTTTTGTTGTGTTGGTTTATGTTGTATTGTGTTTTGTTGTGTTGGTTTATGTTGTATTGTGTTTTGTTGTGTTGGTTTATGTTGTATTGTGTTTTGTTGTGTTGGTATATGTTGTATTGGGTTTTGTTGTGTTGGTTTATGTTGTATTGTGTTTTGTTGTGTTGGTTTATGTTGTATTGTCTTTTGTTGTGTTGGTATATGTTGTATTGTGTTTTGTTGTGTTGGTTTATGTTGTATTGTGTTTGTTGTGTTGGTTTATGTTGTATTGTGTTTTGTTGTGTTGGTTTATGTTGTATTGTGTTTTGTTGTGTTGGTATATGTTGTATTGGGTTTTGTTGTGTTGGTTTATGTTGTCTTGTGTTTTGTTGTGTTGGTTTATGTTGTATTGTGTTTTGTTGTGTTGGTTTATGTTGTATTGTGTTTTGTTGTGTTGGTTTATGTTGTACTGTGTTTTGTTGTGTTGGTTTATGTTGTCTTGTGTTTTGTTGTGTTGGTTTATGTTGTCTTGTGTTTTGTTGTGTTGGTTTATGTTGTATTGTGTTTTGTTGTGTTGGTTTATGTTGTATTGTGTTTTGTTGTGTTGGTTTATGTTGTATTGTGTTTTGTTGTGTTGGTTTATGTTGTCTTGTGTTTTGTTGTGTTGGTTTATGTTGTCTTGTCTTGTGTTTTGTTGTGTTGGTTTATGTTGTATTGTGTTTTGTTGTGTTGGTTTATGTTGTATTGTCTTTTGTTGTGTTGGTATATGTTGTATTGTGTTTTGTTGTGTTGGTTTATGTTGTATTGTGTTTTGTTGTGTTGGTTTATGTTGTATTGTGTTTTGTTGTGTTGGTTTATGTTGTATTGTGTTTTGTTGTGTTGGTTTATGTTGTATTGTGTTTTGTTGTGTTGGTATATGTTGTATTGTGTTTTGTTGTGTTGGTATATGTTGTATTGGGTTTTGTTGTGTTGGTTTATGTTGTATTGGGTTTTGTTGTGTTGGTTTATGTTGTATTGTGTTTTGTTGTGTTGGTTTATGTTGTATTGTGATGTGTTGTGTTGTTATGTGTTACTTTCTGTTGTGATGTATCGTGTTGTGTCGTGTCATGTCTCGTCATGTGATCTGATGTGATGTGATGTAATGATTGATGATGTCACATCATGTCAGGATGTGAGCTAATGGTTTCATTAAAAGGAACTTTTGGTTCATTTAATGTCACCGCGTCTCTTTGATTCATTCACTCAGCTGACAGGTGAGATCTTAAAAGGTGAGTACAACATAAATAAACATGTTTTTTTTGTTTTTTTTGCGTAGGATCCTTTTTGATTTGTTTTTTTTTCTTCAGGAACAGGAGCAGAAATCAGAAGAGGAGACAGGAAGCAGCACAGATGAGACCAACAGGATGAATTGAATGACCAGAGAGATGAGAAAAGATGAGGGACGCATATCAATGGTAACTTGATGACAACATCTCTATAGACATTATTTATTAATAAGAATACAATGCTCACTTTGAGACAAACTCTTTGAATTGCACCATAGTACATAGTGTATTTATTTGGGTAACGTGTAGAATAAACCCTTTTAATGTTTATTTGTTTCAGCAGAGACCTCCGAGCAAACAGAGGAGCTGGCCACGCACTCCTTTTAAAGAGAAGAAGGAGATGAGTTTGGAGACCACACCAGAGCTTTGCACAATATTTAGCAATCTTAGTTTCCAAAAACAAAATAAATTTTAATTAACATCATATGAAGATGAATTATGTATTCTGTCAAGTATTTGTATTTCTCTGTATTTTGAGGTGGGAGGGGTCTAAAGAATATAAGATAATACTTTACTGATGCCCAGAGGGGAAAATCCGGTGTAAATGCAATTAAATTAAGAATAGTTGACATAAAATCATAAAATTGGAAGTATATACATCTGGCATACGAAGGAATAAAGTGAACTATACAGGACAATAAGATATTATGTGGAGTAAAGTTAAAGTGACAATTGAAGATATAATGTGACAGGGTATGATGAATAGTTTAAAGTTATAACAGCACAGTATAACTTTTAACACGGTATAGTACAGAGTTACACAATGTGATGTGTATTTTAAGATTTTACTAAAGGTGCAATATAAGAGGAAGTAAAATATAAAAAGATAATCTGGTATAGTACAGAACAGTGTCTGTGGGGTTTTGCAGTATGAATATGTATAACAATGATATGGAATGTTAAGTGTTAAAAGTGAAAATATAAAAAATAAATGATAGATTAGCATAAAAACTAATTGAATAGAACATACAATTATTTAATAGAATAGAAATGGAACTAAGACAATGTTATACACAGTATATTTGGTATCAATTTAAATAATCTCAATAGTAATAAACTGTCTAATTTATCAAAGCATAACAATTTAAGACACAGTTAATTGCATTATTAAGTCCAGCATTGGATGCAGCTATATTTATTTATTATTTGGTTTATTTAACACAATGAACATTGCCTCGTACGTAAACTACAAAGTAGATGCATTCAGGTTTCTAGCCATGGCTAATTTGCCGCCCCTGTCCTGGCGAGGCTTTGTAATCGTTTGCTGTCCAAAAAGGTCTTTTCACTATTCAAGTAACCCCCAACTGTTAGACAAAAATCAAATGATAAATTATTACTGATGTCAAAGTTAAAAAATATAAAATTTTGTTCAAATAGTATTTGATATGATAAGAACAGAATTAGAATTTGCAACAAATAACCCACAAAATCCTCCAGAGGGAGCTGCATGTGTAGCACTTAGTAATACGTTTTCCATCTGAGTCTTCACTATCATCATGTCTGCATTGTGGTGAGGTCGGCCCTCATGAAAAAATTTAAAAGATGTCTGAGGTGTGTGAGTGATAGTAACCTGAGATAAGATGAATCCCATCACAATCAAAGAACATCTGGCTGACACCAGAGTAATTCTCCCTGTTTCCTTTTTTGCAAATATGAATTAACATTGTGTACAAAGTCTTAGTAAGGAACCCCGTCATATCTAAATGTATATCATTAGTTTCTTTTCAAGCACAAAGCCATGAAATCAGACAATGCAGCTATGTAATTTGCACTAAGCCTTTCTAAAATGGATCACAGGAAAATAACCAAAACATGCGAAAGAGTGGGAAACTCTTTGTGTAAAAGTCTTTATTTAATCACAAAACAAAACATTTACAAAACACAACACACATTTTGAATCACTGCAGTTGAATGTACCAAATGAGAATGAAATCCAATACGTTTATTTAAAAGGAAGACATTAAGTGTCACTATACTCAACATAAAAAAGCACAATAAAACCATCTGCATATTATAAACAAGATGTACTGTATCTATGCTAGCTCATGATTGTCAGTGGAAAAGCAATATCAAATACAAACTCAGTAAAAAAAATAACAAAACAAAATGCAGTGTGTGATATCCTGTCAAGGCTTACACACACTGTGTACATCGAGTTTAGTTTAGAATCTTGGTGTTTTCATAAATAAGCTTTTGTTTAGAGGGCATGACGTTAGTGTTGCTAAATGTTCTTTAGTTAAATGAATTACATGAATAGAGATTTGCAGATTTTAGTAATACATTTTCTGTGAAACCAATTCAACAGTTTACTTGGCAATTATAAATGACCAAATTATATCTGGTTCTAACAGGACTTAAATCAGTGCCAACTTTCAGAAACAACTCACTCTTAAGTACAGTTAACATGTATAGACTGTTTGTCCATAATAAGTTACAAATCAATGGTTGATAATGAACACACTGCACTTGTTAGTCAACAGGAATGGTTCCCAAACTGTGGGATGGGGCCCTCTGGAGGGCACAGAGGTATCTCAGGGGGGGAGGTATCTCAGCAGATCTTTTTGTAATGTCCGTCAAATGCGTCAATGTTTAATCAATTGCCAATTCACTAAACCCCTCCCCAAAGCAATGCTCGTCCAATCATTAAGGGCCTGTGTCTACAAACAGTTTATTTTGCACTTGCATCGCCCGTTTTCAATACAAAACCAATGTAGTGCTCAGCATACTGAGCACAAAAACGGCCTCAGTGTCAGTTGTTCTTTGTCTCTGCGCTAGCAGTGCTGTCAGTTGAAAACAGGTCAACTCTTGGAACAGCACTGCACTTGTCAATGTCACTTCTCCCAAACCAACCAATCAAAATCAAGAATGGACACGACTTCCGATAATAGTTTGTCAACAACAATTTATGAGGAGATGCTAGTTTGATTTGTCTTTTAGAGGGAACAATTTATAGGGCTAGAGCTGCTCCCAATGCCAGGACATGACTCCTTTACACTGGTTTTAGGTTTTCTTGGTGAATTTTCCTTGAATTAACGCAAATGCTAAGCACGCAGAGCTATCTGAAACGCACCCTAATGACATTACAGGGGGAATCAGAAATTATCTTTCATCACCTAGCAACAATGAGTGCAGGTGAGAAGCACTCTGAAAGCAGAGGTTGTGGGTGCAAAAAGCACTGTCTGTGGACAAAGGCCCTTAAGCAAATGTGAGTAGGTATGGCTGACTTGTCCAGGTTTGGGAACCAAAAATACAGAGGACAAAAACAGACTCCAAACATTAGCATGTACTGCTTACTAGTTTGCCACCAACAGCTGTTATCTAGAATCACGCTAATGCCAAAGCAAGTTTTTTTATTCAGGATGTGGGACACAGTAGTAAATGCAATTGTATCAGAGATTAAGGAGCTACCAGGGATAGCAGCTCAACCCTTTAATACAAGAATACTATTTCATTATGGCTTTGTATTATTGGGGGAGTAGGTTAACTTTTAGCTAGGTACATGGAAAGTTTTAGCTAAAGTTTGGACATAAGTATTTTTTTATCTTTACATTTTACTGTATCACCTAACAGCTAGGCTACCATGTGCTGTTCAGTGTGCTCTTACAGAGTTTTTGTTTATAATTAGTAAGGTGGAGACATTAAAAAGTCAGTGGGTGATTGTATTCCTATTTTTTTAACCAGTTCACTTAGATAGTGTTACTTAGCTAGGAAGATAAATAAAATTCTAGATATTATGGAGCCTATGCTTGCTGTTAAAAAAAAATACAATTGTATCTGTTAATTGTATTTTACTATCATTGTTAGCTGCAATGTTCTGTGTGAGAACAGGGGCTTTTTTTTGTGGCTATTTTTGAGTTGCATGACTTATTTTGAAGTCGGGCCGATTTTCAATAAAATCGCGCGTCTTTTGCCGTACAGAATACAGGAGTGCATGAGGGCCCATCAGCTGCTCATGACCGGTTGGATGTGTGGCATGTTTGATGTTGTGGTCATACAACTGCATAATCTTGCACAGTGAACACGAGCCAACTCCCTGACTTCAGGGCTTTTTTTCCCCCTAATTGACACTGACCCAATTAAACCTGGAAGACAGCGCCTGAAAGCACCATGGCAACAGCAGGAATGCCAGTTTTCAAAAAAGTGGCAGGAAATAGCTGCTTACCACCAGCTATCAGGGAATACTTGTTATGGTTCAGCTTTCTAGTTAGCTAGTGTTTGTAGGTGATGCTTAGTGTGTGCATATGAGAGTAAACGTGTGGATTTGAGCTGTGCATATGACGCAACTGAAATACATCTGATTTCAACTTCCATTGGTGGGAGTTTTCAAAGGAAACTTTATTGACAGATGCCAATGCTCTGTCCCGATTTAACATGTACATTGTGGGTTCTGAGTTAGTGCTTGACAACCAAATTGTACAGCATGAGCACATCATTCTTGCTGGCCTTAGTTGAAATCTTGACTTTCGCACCAATATTTACGGAAGTAATTAGTTCAACCTGTGCTTTCCCACTATAAAAAGTCTCTGTGGTGAAAGAAATATCTCTGAATCAAGTACCTACAAGATGACACGCTAGGAGTGAACACTGCTTCAACCTGTCAACATTTTGAGTCAAATCCGAAAATGTGAAGACGATGACTTTGACGGTAAGTTTGAAGTTAATGTAAGTGATTTATCTCATTTGAACACCTGATCCTTCTTTGAAAATACAAAAAAAGTGTTACTGCTGTTGTTTCAGTGTGTTTACTCTCACTGTGTCACTAGCTCCCCCATTATTGTAATCAGTTAAAAAAAATTGTTTCAATAAATGTTTTGGTGTGACATGACTGAGGGACAACCATTTCATCAGCTTATAAAGTGAAGCATGACAGAAATAGTTTGGGAACCACTGATATACAGTACCAATGATCTCATTGACAGTAACATTAGACCGTTTTAAAAAATAAATAAGTGTTTTTTTTCTATGTAAAGACCTTCTATAATTTTTTGTAAAGTGTCAAATTTAGCACCATTGTAACCTGCAAGGATACAACAAAACAGATGTGGGTTAAAAATGCCAACATGAACTATACTCCAGGCTGTTTCATAGCTATGTGTCCGCTTAGCCTCTGGAGTTAACTTTCACCAGGCTTGACAAAACCTGTGAATGATAGCATAACAACCATTGAGTCTGTCCAGAAATAAAACGGGAATGTCAGTGTAGAGTGTAAACACAGGAGAGGAGGAGAGCTGGATGGAGTAATTTAAACAAACATCAGTCAAACCCACTTAGGTTCTCTCATTGCAGAGCTTGAACAGCACAAAACCTCTTCCAACTCCAACTCAAATGAATTTTAACCCAACACAGACCAAAAAAAAAAAAAAAAAAGAAAATCACGTTTGGTTCAAAATCTCAAACATCTGAATGTACTACACAGTGTTGCTTTGGCGTCTTGCCATTAGCTGAGTGGTGAGGTAGAGAAATGACTGAATGGCAGGCCTGCTGTTAGATGACTTAAGGTGGAGATTGCATGCTGAAGCTGATACATCTGGACTTCTGCTCAGCTGTATGAGAGGGGAGCATCTCTGCGCCTCGCACAGGAAACCGACCTGAGCCTGCTAATGCACTGAAGTGTGTGTGTGTGTGTGTGTGTGTGTGTGTGTGTGTGTGTGTGTGTGTGTGTGTGTGCTTGATTCTGTCTGAGAGAAAGTTTCTGTGAATGTGTGGGTATGTCAAAACAATTTGAAGGTAAAAATTCATTTCATATGAATACGTGAGTGTTGAGGTCCGGGGAGTTATGCTTCTCCGTATGCTGAGGCTTTGTCTTTAAGCATGTCCAGACACAGGTGACAGCTCCAGCTCCCTGCGGAGATAAAGAAGAAGACAGAGAGCCTGAAAATGTTGTCCTCCTTGCCCTTTTCCATATATAGCCCAGGTTTACAAGCTGTGTACCCATACAGGACATGTTGACATAAACCCACTGATGCATATTAATCCTATGGGAGCCATACCTTCTGGAGGCTGGGTCATTGGAGGCTTCAGGCAGTACATGTGGTATCCTCTGTCGCAGTCGTCACAGAACAGCAGCTGGTCCTGCACAGGTAGCAAACAAAAAACATCTTGAATAGATAATAGCCATAAAATATGTGCAGAAAGTGGAAGATCATTTTAAACCTGCTTTTTGGTGTCAATCATAGTTTAGAAACTTATTCAAATGTGGCTCCTCAACAGCGAGAAGTACTATTAGCTTTCAAAACGTAAAGCTCCTGTGAGGAGTTTCAAGCTGGTTATGAAAGAGGCTCGAACTAATATTGTTGCCTCTCTAAGGGAATTTTACAAAAGATATCAAAGAAAATCGATAAACAACCTTCAAATGTATACTTACATCATTCTCCGAGGTGCCACACAGGCTGCAGGACTTGCACTCTATACACTGCCACTGGTACGTCCTCACTGCCTGCATCATGTTGTCAGTGAACTGCAGACATGTAGGGTGACCTGAGAGGTGAGGATGAGGAGAAACAAGAAAAGTGAAAAGGGAGTGAGGACATAGTGACTCACTATATGTACCGCTTGATGTCTGTTTGTTAAGTATAGAGCTACATCTGGGAGAGGATTAGCTTAGCTTGACTGAGAGGGGTAAAAAAGCTAGACTGGCTCCATCCAAACAAAACACATTTTGTCTAATGGCATCTCTAAAGCGTTTTTTTTTTTTTTTTTTTATCTTGTTAGTTTGAAGCTCCTTTGAGAACTTTGGATTTGTGTCAATTTTGCTGTACTTTAATACACTGACTTACTAATACTGTTCTTTGGTGAGTCAAATAAATATCATTTGATGTCTCTGTTAACAAAAACAGGAGGTTTAGCTGTCCCCCCTTCTTTCTAGTTTTACGCTAAGCTAACAGTTTGCTTGCTGTAGCTTCATAATGACAGCCTTGATAAGGATGGGAAATTTAAAAGTGGTTTTCTTGCTGTGTTTTTTAAATCACTCGTGGTTTTCTTTTGCAGGAATGTAAAGAACCAATCATGGTCTCCCTTAATGTTACAGACCACAAAGACCCTGAAGTTTGAACTGCAACCCCTGTACCTAACAGAGAGAGCGGACTCACCTGAGCGTCCACAGTCGGAGCAGGACACCAGCTCCTCAGCCTGGCCCGTCTTCCTGTTGGAGTCCTGGTCTCCCAGGCAGAAGTCACAGTAATCGTTCGGGATGATGGAGCCGTCTGCGGCTTTCTGAGCTGTCAGTTATAATAGACACATGTAGGAGAAGAACAAATGAGCTGTTATTTGACAGTTTTGAAATATCTTGGTTGTCATAAACTGTGACGATGAGTGCTCATGAGGACATTTCTGGAAGAAAAAAAAACAGAGACTCTAACTCTCTATGTGTTTAATGTAACTAAATGTTGTCCAGCATCTTACGTTTGTGGTTGTCGGAGTACCGTGGAGGGGATGGGGCAATCTCTGTTTCCTTCTCCTCCTCACCCTCCTCCTCTGCCAGGTGAGTGTGGGTGTAGTGGTAGCTCAGGCCAGGCCGGTTTTTGTAGCGCTTTCCACAGACTACAGAGGAAACACCACAGGTCCATCAGAAGCATATCCAACCATGTGATGAATACAGTAGAGGAGCTAGTATAGTGGACAAAGAGTCTGCTTTTACTCAACTGTCAGCCCCGGATAAACTGGACTAAAACAGATTTCTTGCAAAGAGACAAATCGCAGGCGCTTCAACTCACTATTCGTTTTTTAATGATTGGTAGTTTACTCTGCTTCACAGTTATTCTATGTGATAAAAATTATATTTACTGCAGGAACATGTCTGCTACATCCCCTCTAAGATGCCATTAATTCATTAAAACTGTCAAAAAACGACACTCTGTGTATGCTGCTACAATGAATTTAGTCCACTTAGTAGTCAAGAAAAAGTTTAATAATGAATACTCTCATTAGTTTGAGACAGTGTTGATGAGATTTGTAATATTGTGCTTAAACAGCCAGAAAGATGAATTATCTGCAACTGATTTTTCAAGAAGATCATGAATTTTAATAATTAGAAAGTTACATTATAGCTGAATTAAGGCAACAAGATAGCTAGGATGGATTAGCTACTGTTAAATCAGGCACTTAATTCAGCTGTAGAAAGGAAAATCGTATCTCAGTCTCTTCCTGATTAATATTTCACAAGAAAATACAGGGTGTATGGGACATTGAGCTTGTCTAAGGAGTACCAGTCGAAAGATGTTTTCAAAAACAGCTTGAAAATGTGCCTTTTGTTCATTCTGTTCTGTGAAGCCATGAAGTCATAACTCTAACAAATGAAAAGCTATTTGCTTGGAAACATTGAGCTAATCATAGGGGAACTAGGCTCTACGGTCTAAATTTGTAGGAGCTCTTGGGGTTTTTTAACTAGCACACTAGAGCTGTAGCCATCATAGAAGTTTCCTTTTGCTCCATTTTTCTGCCGCTTTTCTTGATACAGCCAATTCTGCAGCAACTGTACTGTAACCAGATTAACATATTTTTATCACAGAGCTTATAACCTCGCTGCCAATTCAACCGCTTGGTTAAAAAAAGGATCCATGTGAAAATTTCAAGGAATTCCACCCACTATAAACACTTCTACAATGGCTACACCTGAGGATCACATCACTGCTAGAGAGGCCTCAAGAAACATGCATCACCCAGTGCGACAACAGCTGCTATTCGAGCATTATTTGTTGCATGCCTTGCAATGAGCAAGCATGAAGGCACATGGCGTAGCGTTAGTGACATGCAAATGCTTGCACTTGAACTCAGGAGCAGCAGAAAGCGTTTAAAGCAGCAGAGCTCTCTGAAGGTTTAGCAGTCAGTCAGCCATTCCCACACCAGATGCCCATGAGCAAGAAGGCCGATCATAAAGATGCTACAAAAGACAAGATGGCGACAGTTTCAGGTACCTTCTTCGGCCTTTTTTGAGTTATGCTTTTGTTTGTATCTGTCTGGAACAGAGAAGACACAAAAGCAAATAATAAAGGAAAGACAGAACAAGACATAAAATGAGGATGAGATTTGATTGATTGAGCGAGGCTATTTCCGTCCGCATCCCCCATTCCTGAGGGATTCTGCCCAAGTATGCAAATGGCATGCTAGTCAGGTCTGGATAAACAGCAAACCCTTTCTTCATGCTGCAGAGGACTGCTCTTAGAACAAGAGGGAGAGGTGGCCAACATGAAAGATGAGAGAAAATGACTCGTCTTCTGGATTTTTCTGTGTTTTCTAAAACATCTAACGTAAGAATTTGGACTAGGCACCTCGAGAAAAAGCTTTCCTAATAATACATCATAAAGAAAATACATTAGCTTAAAGAGCCTCGTTGGAATTATTTCTCCATTTTCTCTGACTTTAAGAAACAGTGTGATTAAGGTAGACTAACATGTAAACCAAAAACACATGGCACAGAGCACATGATTTACAAAGAATGATGTTCTCGGTATTCTTACTGTCACAGACGTAAGGTTTGTCCTGGTCGTCCGTGTTTACAGGTTCTGTCCTTCTGCGACTGGATCCTCTGTTCTACGAAAGAAAAACAACACCAACTGATGTTCAAACCACTGACGATTCAACATTAAAGCACGCATCAAAACAAATGTATAGATAACTGTTTCATACATACAAGAATTCAAATTCAAATAACTTTATTTATCCGTTAGGAACTTAAAAGAGCATCAGTGCGCATACAGCTAGACACAGAAACATCAACAGAAACACACACATACAAGTGGCTCTATTAAAAGCATGATAAATAGGTCATAAATAATTGTTATAAGAGGTTAAAAGAGTGGTGTTAAACCACTCTTTTAACCTCTGAAAACATGGTTTTAATTTGTTCACTTATGTAATTAAGATCAACCAAATTTCCATCATATTAGACCTTACCTGACTTCACAGTCAGCTAAAGCTGACATGCATGCGATTATTTTTTTACACTTACATTTTACAAGCTGTTCACATACAACAGCACTCTTCTCATTTATGTCATGTCCACTACTGCACTATCATTAGTGAGTACTGTATAACATTTTAAACAGTTACCAAACTCTCATTGATGTTTCTTTTTACAGTTTAAATTGGGCTTGCCACCCCACAATGAAATGATTTGACCCAGAAAAAAACAAAACAACAGGACAAACAGCAGAGCACAAACTAGAAGAGACTGTGATGTACCGAGGCATAGAACGGAATTTAGTCAAAAGTGGTGTCTGTCAGAAGCACACAGTCCAGTAACAAATTACCAGCACATATCAGTGACTGTGAGAACTACTTGATCTTTTAAAGAAAACTCAAACATTGGTAAAAAAAAAAAACAAACAGTTATGTACTCATATTATTTGTCATATCTGTCTCCCCTTCTGTTGCCCGTTCCCAGGCGATTCTGGCTCATCCTGCATTTATACTTAGCTAATTGTACGTAGGTCTGTTATTTCTGATGTGACAATCGTGTCTATTTTGTTGGTAAAACTGTCTGTGAGTTCTTTTGTGTGCTGTTCTGTAGACTGTCCTGTGAGGTGTCCTGTAGTTGTAAATTTGTTTTGTGTTTTGTGTTTTTTGTTAACACCTGCCTTAGGACTAAGGATGAAATGTAGCTTTTGTGCTAATTCTGGTGTATTTACATAGATGCTAACTGGCTGATGTGCTAATTAATGTGCACAGTCCTTATTCAATAAATAAATAGATTATGAAAACGTAACTAAACTGTGGCACACTTTTTTATTTTTTCATTGTATGTTGCTGTAACCTAACGGCACCTGATAGGTAGGTTGGTTGTGCATGGGGTACCCTGATGGTCGTTTAAATAATGAAATACACTTGTTGAGTTTAGGAACCATAAGATGTGGCTCAGTGTCTTGTAACATTCTGCTTAAATCTTGAAAAGACGCTGTCTAAATGTGTGTCACGTTCACTCGATTCAGTTAATTGTACGTTGTTTAAACGATGTTACATTCCGTTGAACAGCATGAATCCAAACACACTGACTCTTACTTTGCCTCTGTTTCTGTTCTTTCTCTTTGGAGTGTCAAGTTCAAAGTCTTCATCATCGTGGAAACCATCACCATTTTCCTCCGCCTCAAGAACTCTCTGCAGAGCACAAAAACACGCCATCAGAACGAGAGAACGTTTAAAAAAAAAGATGGTGGCTATAAAAACAAGTAAATATTGTTTATTATTGAGATCATTCACATCTCTCAGTTGTACGCTCTCGTTTAAATCCTCTCTCCTCATATGTTTGTTTCGTAATATCAAACTTTTTTTGCATCTACCAAAGCAGAACAATCAATCATATCCATGATACGACCCATTTTATCACTCATTGTTGAATACCTGTATTTCCAGCAGGGTCTCCTCTTCTTTACAGATGTTGTTTTTTTTCTCTAGCAGGTTGTCCCCCCTCAGGAGGGCCTCCAAGGCTGTGGCCTCCCCTGGTGGGACCTCACGCTTGGGGGCCAGCTCAGCTTCTAAGGAGGACGAAAGGAAAAGAAAGAAAAGAGCATTAAAGATGACAGGTCTGTACAAGCTGTGGTCCTAACTTGAGCACATCATTTAGTTTTTCCTGACCTTGTGTTTGGGATGACTAAAAGGACACTTGTAGCTGCAGATCAAGTCCATTGACATCAATGTGTGACACAGTGTGAGTGAGCCCTCTGTTTTGTATGCCGAGGGAGTTTTAGTAATAGAGCCGTATAGCATGTTCACAGTCCAACAACGCCAAAGCAGAGGAAGCAACTTTAAACAATAGAACACAATAATGAACCTTAAAGAGTTCTGTTAACTTGCTTGATTCTACTTTATCTTTCTCCCGCTCCCTTTTCTCATTTCCGTTGAGATGAATTTTCTGCAGCATCTCTGTCTTCGTCTTTGAACACTAACACCGGGATGAAGACAAAATGAAAGTAGTGATGTGATAAGAAAGGCAAGGAGGGAGCGAGACGGCAGAGGCTGTGATGTGTTCTTATTGAATTTAGAGCTGCTGCGCGTCCCCTAAATCCCTAAACCTGCCACTAACACCACCCACCCCGCCCCCAATAACCAATATATTATGTATCCTTCTTCACCGCTATTCTCTGCTGATCCCCTCTACCACTCCTCTTCTTCTAAAGTGAATGAATCTATTTTCCCCATTTTTTTTCTTTGCCTTCATCTATCCTGCTTCCTCCTCACCTCTATCTTGACTCTCCAGGGCGAACATAGGGGAGAGAATGTGGAGGTGAATTTTCTGCTTCTCCAGCAAAAAGCAACAAAAGCATCCTCCAGCTGAAACCCCGAACGGACATACAAACAAACTGCCTCATACAAATCATATCGATCTATTCCACTGCTGACTCTAAAAGGACACTCCAGGGGCACCCTAGCCTAGAGAGAATATATTCTAATAAATTTGACTTTTAAAATTTTGAATCTGACCTGTGGCTCCATTGCTGACTCTATCCACTGTCCTATCGCTAAATAAAGGCATAAGAAGGCAAAAAAAAAAAACATGTAAAAGCAAGTCTGACGTTTGAAGAGTACCGCTCATCTACAGATGATGATGTCTCAGCGATTGCAGTGGGAAGACCCTTACATCATGTAAGATTATGCAGTCTGGGAAACAGAGGATCCAACAGAATTTTTAGAGCTTGATCGATACCAAAGACTATGAAAAAAGAAAGACAACAAAACAGCTCCCCAAATGTGAAGCCAAAAGGTTTTTGAGTTCCTACTGCTGACTGGCTGCAGTACAGGGCATAAACTCCGCCTCCTTCATATGTTAGCAGATGGTGACATGAGGTCAAACTCTAAAATCATAGTACACGTCAAATTATGTATTCACAACCATAGTTTCTTACTTTATAGTTAGTTATCATCATGCCGATATACAAGTCCAAAAGTGTTTCTTTTTTAGATATCTTTGGTTTTAATTTGTAGTGTGATGCTAAAAAAAAAGGTAAATGTCATGATTGACAGCTCTGTTGATGAATGCCGCTCCTTCGACACTGTGTTCACCAGATTAGTAGAGCACAGGACACAAGAAGAAATGTATCCAAAACTAACACCACATTAATTAAACTTTCTATAATAAGGAGTGTCACCTTCGAACCAACACAAGAATCTGTTCATGTTGAGGACTGTACCAACCTGAAGAATTTTTTCTGATTTACTGGTAAGTCAAATATGTGTTTTGGCTAGCCGAGGGGGGCGGAACAGAAATGGGTTGAGACGCGTAGTCCATCCATATATACAGTCAATGACTGATATTTGGAAAGTAGGTAGTAGGTAGTAGTAGTAGTAGTAGTATATCTGAAAGTAGGATATGACTTTAGGGAAGCAAATTGCCAGCAGATGTAAATTGGCTAAAGACGTCCCACACATAAGCAGCAGAGTAAGAAACATGTAAAAAACTGTTAAAGACATGAGTGCAAAAATATATAGTTTTTGCTTTTTTTAGATCTTTCATTGAATGATTTTCTTTTCACCCTGAAAAGTATTGAACAGGAGGTTTATACTGAGGGAGCGACATGGTTGCTGGGGCCACTCACACTTTGAGCTGTGACATGAAGGAAAGCCAAGGGTCCACTAACCAGAGAATACAATTGAAGTTTCAAACCATGTCAGAGTACCCTTGTGACTGCGTCTCTGCATATCTTCACACACACGGGCAAACCTCTCTGCTCAGGAAGTATTAAATAAACATAAAGCATTTTTCGAACTGCACTGAAAGGGGAGCACACACATTCCTCTGTTGTGTTATGATAGATATCTGGGACAAACTGCAGAGAACTAAATCCCTGCAACAAAAAAAAAAACTTCTTCTCTTTCACACTCATCTACAAAGCCTCTCCTGCTCCTGTTAGTGTATGTCTTCCAATGCAAGTGCTTAGGTGGGTTGGTTGGTTGGTTGCTCTGAGGAGTTATTTCACTTTTTTCCCCCTTCAAATAACTCTGTCCTCTGCTGAAAGCTGAAACGTTCCTTGTAGAAACCTCTTGACTATTACATTTTGTCTGGAAGACAGCAGGAGGGGAACAATAGTGTGGCAATGGCAAAACAAAGATCTGCCTTTATTTCTCCCCCTTATCAGGTTCCTGACGCATTCCTTTTGCTAAAATCCCCTAAAACACGCACACAGGCATGCATGCATGGCTGCACAAACACAGACACACACAACACACAACACACAACACACAACACACACACATACATAGAAAAAGCACACACTTCTACCTCATAAGACTCACTTACATTCTAATGCCTCATGGACAAATGATTATAGAGGCCCACTAAGGGTGCTTCTGTGCTGCGACGGAGAGTCATGTGTGGGGGTGTTTGTGCATTTTGCGTGTGTGTGTGTGTTGGTGTGCATACTGCCAGAGAACAGAGAGAGGAGGCATTGATTCGGGGGAGAGAATGAACCTGAAGACCTGGCGAGAGAGACAGGCTAACCAGAGCCAGATGGTCAGATAGGGAACATTAAGGCCACTGAGCTTCATGCAGTGATACACTGTGCATAAGTGCCACAAACACAACATATATGTGCATCTCGATTAATGGAATGTGAATCTAAAATGAGTGGAGGCAGCAGTAAAAGTGTTTTTTTTTTAACTGCATAACCGTCGGTCAATACTGATTTTTTTTCCCCTGGTACTCACTCTGCATGCATGTTAATGTGCTGCTTGGTTCTGCTGGTGTGTGTGTGTGTGTGTGTGTGTGTGTGTGTATTCTGTTTGTGTTACCTAGTCGAAGCTCACACAGGCGGAGCTGTGGATCCAGGGGAGGGTGGAGCCGCTTCTTCTTTCTCCAGCATCTAGCAGGGTATGTATACATCTGTCCCGCTGCCTGGCCTGGACACACAGACACACACATAGATATATGGACGCACAAACAAGCAGAGAGAGAGAGAGAGAGAGAGAGAGAGAGAGAGAGAGAGAGAGAGAGAGAGAGAGAGGCACACAGGAAGAATTTTAACAACCATTGGCAGGCTTACAATTTGAACAAAACTTGCATTGAAACCTTGACCCCAGATATAACTCCCCCCCCCCCCCCTCCAACACAGGCACATACAAAATACAGTAGACACAGTGGACTAGCCTTGTTTTCTTGATACTGAATACGTCCCTCGTCCAGGTCCATTCAAAAAGTTTTTAAGTTCATACATACGAAGAAAACATTGAAATTGAACACATGTTTTGGGTCAAACATTATGTTTTACTTAATGTTTAGGATGGTGTTATCACTTTCACCTCTGATTAAATAAGCACATTTTTCTGTCACTATTTCAACAAAACAGTTAGTTTGTACTTGAATTTAACATTTTGTCCTTGCTCCTGTGTGTTTCAGCTTCCTCCAGTAGCTTAGCTACTAGCTAGGCTTAGCTTAGTTGGACATCAAGATGAGAGGAAAAAAATTATGTTTTCCTGTCAGCATAAGCAGAGAAAAGATCAGGAGAAGGAGGGGGTGGGGGGGGGATAAACCCAGAATAAATACATATAATGTGAGTTAGGTCTGCCACAAAGTATAGGGTGTGGCCTGAAGGGCTTTGCATACAAGATGGAGCGCAGGCTATTTGTGTCTGTCTCTCGGTAAAGAGCAGATTGTTCCCTTTGGCTGTACAGGCGACCCAGATGTGTGTAAAGCATTCTGACTGTTCTTCTAAGGAAAATTCAGCAAGTGGGTTGACTTTATAACAGGAGGGGGATCCATTTATTCATCTTTTTTTATCCAGCAATATGTGTGCATTCCTATGTCTCCTGTTTCCTGCAGAGGTTTCAGTGAGAGGTTTTCACTGTCTTTGCATCGTAATAATGCTACAGCCACCTGCAACATAGTTTAACTTACCATTGAGACTTGATGTATTGAATACAGCACACATGGTTCTTTCCAAAGGACACACAATCTGCCTACCAGCACCTCTAAAGCTCACTGATGGACACTTAAGATATAGTTTGTTTTATCTGTTAACACAATATTACAGCGACAACATCGCTCCAGGAAGTCACTGCACCAGGTGAAGTAAAAGTCCAACACAAACCCTCCTGTGAAACCGCAACACATTGGTTTTATGTTTTGAACAGGTTAGACTCCAAGATATAAGGTTTTGAGTGAGGAAGAGACATGTATAAATGTTTAGACATTAGATTAAATCATATGTAGTCTATATTGGTTGCCTAGCAATCACTGCCTCCAACACTACATAAAATCATTAGAAACAGTCTCATTAACCCACATCATAATTTTACAGTGCACTTTCTCTGTTTGAAAAAGTTGAAAAAGAGCGCAGTTTGAAAAGTGAAATTGTTGGACAAAGCCAGGTAAGCCTGTCACTCTCCATATGCTGAGCTACTGAGCTTAGCTTATCATAAGGGAAGTACAGGAATCAGCGGCAAGAAGTCGTTATGGGGATTAGATTTTGTTTCCCACCTGGTTGGCGGTGTCGCTTTTCCATCCAGATGTAGCAGTTGTTCTGTGCGACACCAGTTTGCGAGTCCAGGAAGGGCATGCGAACGCTGCGTTCTGCACAGAGGCGGGCATTGTAGCTGCGACAGTGTTCAATCGCCTCCCTGTAGAACTGGTCACCAAGCCTGAACAAAGACAAAGAACATGGTGGGTATGAGTGGTGAGTAACTGGGTAATTTACAATATAATACAGAAAACGTGGCAAACGATAACAGTGATGTCATGATACAGGGATTGTGCAGTAATTTATATATTGCAATACAATCATATAATGATACACCTCAATATCTTGAGTAACTGAAGAATGAATCTTTCATTCATTCATAAATTCTCTACATTATCCAACTGTCTTCTTCTTTTTAATGTATCCTGCTGTCAACGTCTTCTTTGGCCAATCAACTTGTGTTCACCTTACATTCAAGTAGGGACATGGTGAGGGAAATTTATTACAGCCCCATATTTAAAAAAATGGAAATACCGATATTTGGAACCAGCAGTTTGATAATTATATAACATAAGACAATGATTGATATTGATCATTGTCTTGATCAATGATATTGATTTATAGCCATATAAATACATATTCTCTCTGTAGCAGCTATGGACGAGAAGAATAGACAGAGATCTGTTTTGATTTATATAATGCATCCAGCTTGGTGTCATTTACCCCTTAAAGGGCTGCACCATTCATCCAACATCTCAAGTAATGTGAAAAAAGATCTCATTGTAGATATTAGTAACATTATAGCCATTTTTCTGCTATTGATCCAGGCTATTTGCAGCATGCTGCTTCGATTTCTGCTTTCTATGTGCCGAGTCATTCCTGCTGTCCTGTCAGCTAAAATATGTTCAGATGGTTAGTGGCATAACATGCGCAGAGCGGCTGATGATTTGGTAAGGTCTGCAAATCAAGTATGATCGAACCTGCTCAGCCCTGGTTAGTGTTGGCCTAACAACACAACACATAGCTCTCCAAAGTTTTGCTCTGTTTGTTTTGAGGCTCTGGATGTGAAGCTTGAAGGTGCAACATGAAGACAGCTGAGGTGTAATGGAACCTTTATAAAGGCTGAGCACATTAAAGGGACACACACACACACACACACACACACACACACACACACACACACACACACACACACACACACACACACACACACACACACACACACATTACACATACAGTAAACTTTGATAACCATAAGAATAGGAGAAATATTTCATCCTGCCAGATTGAAGGATAAATCAGAGTGCTGGATTGAAGGCTACACCACAGACTGGCTACACACACATAGATAAGAGAGTATAAATCAAGATGTAAGACATCAATTATCTCCGCAGTACCCGTTCAGAGGAAAGATTTTTGCAGACAATATCATTACAGAGTGACAAAACAAACCAAGATGGACCCACTATGGACCAAAAAGTCATTTGAGTCCGTCATGCTGTATTTAATTACAACTTAAATCCAGACAGAAAGATGGAGAAAAGATAGTTCTTTTGTTGTTTGATGTTTTGCAGCGCACATGGCTCAGCTTCAGAGAACAGACTGGACTAGAACAACATCTTTAGGCCTAGATAACTGTTAATTAGCTTTTTTTGAAATAAGACAGCCACAGAATAGTATTTCTGTTGGTATTGCCAATAAATTATTTCCACATATTCCCCTCATTTACTCCAACAATGTTGACGTGAAGGTTGTAAATGTTTTTACAAAAGGATAGATGCAACTACTTCAGCATTTTCTCCTATGAGGAGGATTTCATACGTGTCTTTCTGAATCCAGACTGGTTGAGCAGGGACGGTCTCTCAGTGGAGTCTCTTCACAGATATGTAAAGAATGCCAGAACTGGACAAAGACCAGCACTCTGGTCACTCCAAATCTCACAAAGATGTGCAGTGTTTGGAGGTGGAGGGAGGGAGATGAGGGAGGAGGATGGAGAAGGAAGAGGGTGAGTGAAAAAGGGTGAAAGGTTGGATTGAGAAGCAAGAGGGACTTAACCAGGTTCTACATGTATTAAATAGATGAGACAGAGGAGATTTCAGAGGAGGGCACAAAGAAGGCGCTTCATTTCCAGCAATATGAATAAAAGAGAGCAGCCTCATACAATAATTAGAGATGAAGAGGGAGAGTTGTAGTTGTTATCTGGAAAGTTAATCTATCTTAAAGTAGGAGGCATCAAAGTGAATAACAAATAGAGAACAAAATAATGAAAGTACAAGACTGATTACTCTTTTTCTTCAACCTACTAAACATGATGACTTCCTTAAATCTAAAAATAAATATCCTACACATTATTGAAGTAACTGTAAAATGTGCTGTGATGTATTTACAATTAGGTGTTGTTTTTCAACAGAAAATAAATTTGATGTTAAACTGGTGTTACCAGTGGAGACTTCTTCAAGCCCAGCAGCTCAACGCTGTAATAGAACAAACTTTTTATATTACTTTTTGGCTTTTGTAATGATTAATAGATGTAACGTTTAAGATAGAGATATTAATATGTGCTGGTAAATTGATGTATTTATGCTAAGACAAAGACAGGCTAGCTGTTTCACTCTGCTTACAGATTTATGCTAAGCTAGGCTAACTGTATTTTGCCTCAAGCTTCACATTTGCTGTACAAATATGCTAAGAGCGTGATACATTTCTCTCATAATAGTTGAAAGAAATATATTGTCAAACTATTGCTTTAAAACTTAAATCAATAGTTTGACAATTTACCTTTACCTTAAAGTTTAAGGTAAAGATATACTTCAAGTCCAGGAAATTACTGCTATCTGCTTATAAAAAGCCAAAAAACCACATGCTATAACACAGATTGACATTACTTTAATGCTTTCGTATTGACTCGCTGTTTACCCCTGCTTACCTTTTCGACAGCGTTAGCAGTTATCATTTAAGTTTCTTTCATTCTTTTGGTTAGGCGCTAGCTGACAACGCGAGCTAGCATAGAGTAGCAGCTCTTGTGAGAATTTTAATGAGATACTTCACCCATTTGTATTAAGCTTTGTATCATTAGAAACCTGGTAGTATTTTTGAATGGTCGTGCATCCCGCCCTCATTTTCCCCTGAGATGGGAAATCTTTGTATTTCTAAGTGTAAAAAGGAGCTTCCAGTGACGCAAAATGTCGATTTTTGCGTCACTGGAAGCTGTTGTGGCTATATTGCTGGCAGCTGCCAGCTCAGCAGCCAAGACATAAGGCTTGCCTGTCGGCGGTGAGGACAAGAAGCGGGGGCCGGCTCGAGCTGGGGAGAACTGGTAGTGTTGGTGCTCTCACTGTTTGCTTATGGACACAGACACAGAGTCTGTTTTCTGACAGGAATTTCCAAGATCAATTCTGGAAGAAATCTCTGAATCAGTTGAGGAAATGGCCTCATGTGTTGAAGTAAATATGTCTGTAAATGTTTTCATTACTATCTTTCTTCTGCTATATTGTATATTTTGGAGAAACTGTAACAATTGAATTTCCCTCTGGGGTTAATAAAGTATTTCTGATTCTGATTCTGAAATAGAGGACCTTAGTGGGAGTGGCCTGCGGTGCTGTACATTCTGGGATTTGGTGTCTTTCAGCCAAAAATACACTTTCTGACTTTTCTTGGCCAAGAAGGCTCCAACTTCAAAATTTATTTCACATTTCTACTACATACATGACCCAATGTCAATACAGATTCATGTTTCAACGGGTGAAGTATCTCTTTAAGTGCCACATTGTAGTGACTGTACAACTTATGGACTGAAACATGTGGTAGATGCTAGCTGAGGTTTTTGTCAGGGGACCTACGCAGATGAGGAACACGGCTGTTCTTTCTGGATATGTATTGTTGTTTTTTAGCGTGACAAACCAGCAGTCACAGAAATCGAGTTAAAAATCCAGATCTCCAGGAGGGACTTCCTGTCACGTAAAACCAGATTCCCAGAAGTGAACGTTTGTCTCTGCTTTCAGTGTTTGCTGCCTGAACTGAAGCGTGTGTGAGAGTGTATGTGTGTGTGTGTGTGTGTGTATGTGTGTGTGTGTGTGTGTTTGTGTGTGTGTGTGTGTGTGTGTGTTTGAGTGGCTGGACCTGAAGGCATTTCTCTTCATCCCCACTTTTCTTCCCTCTCTTCCTCACTGTGTCATTCCATATTGCTGCATTTTTTCCCCCACTTTCCAGCAACAAAGTGTCTGCAGCTTCATTACGTCTTACATAAGCAACTGTGCCTGCTGTGCATTTGTTGGAGATGTGTGTTTGGTTAAGTGAAAGTAAAGAGTGTGTATGTGTGTGTGTTACTATGCCTGTAAGACCATCTGTCAGTAGGTTGCATGTCCTCAAAGATCCTCCCCCCAACCTCAGATTCACCCATCAGAGATGGAACTGTGCTCCTTTTCTTACCCATTAGTCATCTGTATGCCTGACCCTTGTGATGGTGCTTATGTAAGTCCAGTTTTGCATGTTGGGGAAAATTCCTCTTGGTCAACAGCTTCCTGGATACTGATGGAATCTGCATTTGTTGTACGTGTGTTAGTGTGTGTTTGCTCCCATACCAGCACAAAGGAGCTTTGTGCGAGACGGTCAGTCTTATCAAAGTATAGTAGTGATGATGGTGCAGAGCGTCTCATGATAAGGTCGATGTTTCCTGGTAAAAGTTTAGAGAGACAGAGCTCACGGACAGTATAAATAATAAAACATAAAACTGAAATCTTAGCCAAGAGGAAGAGAATGCTCTATTAATTGGACTTTCTGTGTCGATGTCTGCTGTCGTTTCGTCCCTATCACTCTCATTGCAACCTGCAAAGTATTTTCTGTTATGTTTTAGAGGATGGACATGTATCCGGCAATAGATGTCTTCCTGACTTGATGATACAATTATACAATGTTAGGTGTAAATTATCGTAACACTGCAGTGAATAAATACAGTAGTCCTGCACAAGCATTTTATATTCTTCAGTTAATCAGATAGTGTGATATCATATGGTTGTCAATGTCCTGTGGTGTATCAATTATCACCAAATCGCTATATCTGAAAATGATTGTACTGGACAGACATAGCATTAAATGGTATATTGCAAAAGGACTTGTATCTAAGCTTGTATGTAAGCTTGTATAGCGCTTTTCTAGTCTGCTGACAACTCACACCTACTCATTGACATCACATTCACACACTGATGGGTGAGGCTTCTATGTAAAGTGTCCATCAGTATTAACTCATCCATTTATAAACATTCACACGCTGCTGTTGCAGCTGCAGGAGCAATTTGGGTTCCAGTGTCTTGCCCAAGGAGGACACTTCGACATGTGGCTGCAGGAGTAGGGGATTGAACCCGGACCTTCCGGTTGAGAGAATTACCAGGCCCGGCGTGACCAATCTGGAGAACCAGGGCCGGCTGGTTGTAGGGCTGTGAGGGCCATTGTACAGCGACGGTAAATTGATCATACAGTCTGCACTCGCTAAGGATGGTACGAGTACTCATTATTCGAAAAGCGTTTCACTGTAGAGACAGGTATGTTCTTTGACAGCCTTGATCAGGGACGTCTATGTCTGACTGGAAACACAACCGTAACATTGGTTCAGCGGTGACCGACAGCCAAACAGAATACTTGGTCAGGACGGTCTGCACCTTACTGGACACACAAGCCTAATGTTGGTAAGAAAATATGGTTCATAAAAAGAGCAAAGGTGACCCAGAAAAAAAGCCAGATTTAAAAAAGAAAAGCTTTAGCAGCTGACACGCTCAAATGCACCAAACTCAATACGTTTTTCATTAAAAACAAGCTTGCGGCTTTATGTAAACCGTTGGAGATGACACAGGTAAGCTTGCAGGGCAAGATCAAGATGCCAGATGTGAAACACAAAAAAAAAAAGTGCAAAGTACAAACAAGTGTACAAGTTTATGAAACAAGTCAATGTGTGTGTGGTGTTATGTGTTGAGTGGTGTTAAGTATACAATACAAATAAGTTCTTTGCAAATAGTAAACTATGTTTGAAACACAGCCATGTATCCCTAAGTGATATATCTCCAGTAAAAGGTTGTGAGCTACAGTGTTCTGGTCTGAGTCATGAAACTCCCGGGCTGAAAATGAGTCCCAATCCGGCCCTGGAGAAGACCGACTCCACCACTGAGCAACAGCCACTCCACTGTTCAGAATGTAAAACAGTTTGCATGTTGTTTGCAGGACCTCATTAAGCTCACCGAGACAGAGATACTGGGAAAATTAAAGCCTCTTCAGTAATCAGCCTAGGCTGATATTGTTGAAGTAATGACATGCATTATTTCATCTGGTGACATATTATCTTATAAATGCATGAAAATGTCTCAAAGAGGAACTTCACAGTGTCGGGGAATGATGGGAGTTATCACCCAAATAGGAAAAAGGTAGTGGCAGAAGAGGAAGTCCACATGTGGTTAGGAAAAGATAAATGGCCCCTTAAGGAAGTGCAGCAAATGATACTTGTTTTTGTGTCACTTTGGAAGCCAAGCCGCGGTATGATGAAGCAGAGAGAGAGAGAGGAAGGAGACGAAGAGGGGGAGCCAAGGAGAGAGAATGGGAGGGAGGAGGAGGGGTCCGCTATATCCCGGGGCACACGTGTTCCCTTTCAAACCCTGTCACACTCATTTTCTCTCAAATGTGCGGATGTACATATGCACGAGCGCATTCACACACGCAGACTAGTGCGTGCACAAACAGACACACAAAGGGGAATGAAAGGGAAAGGTGGAGAGTGCAGGCAGAGGGGGATACGGGGGAGAGGCAGAAGGGAAACCCTGATTCAGATGCTGCTGTTGTTTTGCTAGGAAGGCAGGGGAGGAGGGCGGTGGTGAGGCGAAGGAGAGGAAGCTGCAAACGTTGGGGAGAACGATATCTCCCATCAATCGGCATGTGAGTGCTGCAGGGAAGCTGAGAAAATGTGTCTCCAAAGGAAAAAAACACAATTTTATATGTAAGGATTATCATGCATCCATATCCCATCACCCCGCTGTCCCCTTTGAAATCTCACGCAATCATGCGCCACATGTGCCTGCTTCATGTGCAGAATACGATTTTTTTTTAAAAGAAAGGAAAGGGATTGATCACCGCATGGAGCCTTCTTTTTTTTTTATAAGAAAATGTTCCTGGCCATTTAATTCCACATGCCTGGAAACCATTCCCGGGGCTCGCATAGACAAAGGCCAGAGTTTGCCCCTGTGCTCAGGCTGTAGTATAAATGTATGCAGTAGTAAACGCAGCCAGACAGACAACCCCCCACATACCCCTCAGCCCCAAAAACCTCCATCACTCACTCACTCGCTGCCTCTCACGCAAATTGGGGGGAAGGGCGGGCAGCTACACACAACCGCCTACACATGCATCAAACACACACACGCACTGACCTCCACAGTAAATACACACCATCACTTTCTCCATTACATTTCCCCAAATGTCAGCCTCTGATTCCTTGTGCAAACACAACCAAGCTACTTTCCACCTGAGCACTTTAGTGCATCAAACTAATGATAAGAAACAAGGTCAAACGGAGCCATCATAACCACATAAACACACCTCTGCATACATAATATAACAGTCATTTGAATACTTCTCATGTCAGCTCTTCCTAGCTAAAAGGCCTCAGAGGTTTCAATCACAAAGAGGTCTTTTAGAAATGAGAGTTCTGAATAAATCAGGTAAATATGCATGGCTAAACATGGCTGAATCAGTCTGAGGCAGACCTATTCAGTGCTGGCTACAGACATTTGAAAATCATCTTTTAGAGCTGAAAATATTGTTATTACCAAGGTCCTATTTACTGCATATGATTTATCTGAAACACCCTGTGGGACAGACTCAATTCATTTCACTTAGATTCTAGTGCGTGCGTTTGTTTTGCTAGTTAGTTTTGCCAAAAGCCAAAAATACACGTATTGTTTTGCCTTTTTCCAGATATATTGGAGCGGGGGTTGGTTTGGTGCAGTCTGTCTGATTAAATCCATATATGAAAGGCAGATGGGGTTCTCTCTCCTCTGCCCTAGCATCTTGTCTTTACATACCTCTCCATCTTTCAACAGATGGACCCAGGAGAATACTGGGACACTCCTAATCTGCTGCTCTACATGCACAACTGCAGACACACTAAACACACACACACACACACACATACTGTGTACCTACATTCTGTACAGCTTAATCTGTTTTGGTAGAATACAGCAGCTTAAAGCAGCATTTTTATAAGTGATGGGTATACAGTTTTTTTTTGGTTGTAAGCAAAGAGCTCACAGGCATCATGGGTTTCCTCCTTTTATTACTCCAATGTTAATGCCGTGTTTTATAACATTGCTGGTTATGTGAAAAAGTCTAGATATAGGATTTCCAACTTGTCTGACAATATTTTTTTTATCACTTCTTAATATTTATCTTATCTTCATTTCTCACTTCAAGCGTTTTATTGTTTTTTATCTCTTCATACTTCTTATTGTTTCTCCCTCTATCTTCTTACATCCTCAGTCCCCTTGGTCTCAACCTTAGTTGCTGGGCTCCTGTGTTGCCTGAGTTAATATGAGTTATTGTTGCTTGAATTCTGATGTTGGTCAGTTTTTTGTTCAGGTTATTTTACTGTCTGGGTTTTGTTGTTATTGGTGTGGTGTCTCTTCCATGTGTTGCGTTGTTGTCGTGATTTTCTGTTGGGATTTGGGTTCTCATGTGTTGCTGTCATGTTTTCTTCTATACATGTCAAAGCACTTTGTAAAACCTTGTTTTTAAAAAGCGCTAAAAAAAATCAAGTTATTATTATTAATATTATTATTATTTGACAGTACTATAAAAATTATAGGTGGACACTATTTAAAATGTTAAAAGTGAAAACCCGTGTTTTTTTCCTTTAAAAACTGTTAACTGTTAAGGTTTGCATCAGATTCTGTGACTGTTCAAATCTGTGCACATTCCAGGTGATCAGTGGTAAACATCAGCCTTCAGCCAGCAGGACAGACATGCATTCAGTAACATTAACTGAGCTGAAAGTTATGGATACACAAATACTGCAACACAAATGCAGTGCAGACATAAAAGGGGTGTGTTGCAAGGTTTAAACTTGCAAAAAAAATGTGCTCATTCGGCTATATTAAGCAGTATCAGTATGCGATCTGCCATAGAGTTGCTTTTTTTTATATGTCTATATTTGTCAATATTGCATGTCTTCTTTAAAGAAATAAACATGCTGTCCAATATTGCACGTCTTCGCAAATGAGAAATTGTACCCGTTCCGATCATCAAGATCACACAGTGGCAGCGTTACAGTGCATGAAGGTACCTCTTGCTACATGCACAAAGGAAGGATATAGCGGATACAAACATACAATAATCAGCTATGCATTTGAAAAACGCATGCGGCAGTCGCAGCAAAAACACGAACCGCGCACTGAGCTATGGTCGCCTCCTCAGTGTGCGCTTTGTGACAATAAGTGCATGAAATTATCTATGCAAATTCATCCCATTAGCACTGACAAAAGATCCCTGCGTTCAAACTTACGTCAACCATGTTTGCAAAGCAGATAATGTGGACAATGGCAACTTCTATTAAAGTAAAACCAAGTGCACGAGTTTTTTTTAAGTGCGGATATCTACGCGAGGGGTTGGAGATGTTCCTGCAGATTGTGCATGAGTGCATGGCTTTATATTATACAACACTGAGAGCAACGGTACCTGCAGAAAACACACACGGTCACTGACCAAAGTACATGGCAAAATAGTTCATTTTATGATTTTTATAGAAACGTGCATTGAACTCTAAATACATACTGAAGGCAATCTTAATTTACAATCAACCACGAAGACATTTAAAAAAAAAATCTTCAATGTACTTACGATTTTAGAGGATTATGAATGACAGTCGCCATTTTCCTGCTGGACTGTAACGTAATATTCCAAATCTCTGTGTAGTTTGGGACCCTTATGAAAAAAACACAACAGCCAATGCGGTCGTGGGCACTTTGCTCCCTACCAATACAGCGCCAGCATCAAGACATGGGGCGTGGCTTAATGTCAAACTCAATGTCCCTTTACACAGAGGAGAGATGATCTATTGAAAATGATTCAATTTGTTTTATTTAGTCGAGGATTTACTTTTAATGAGAGTTGCATAAATCACCAGCTCTGCCATGATGTGCCGTTTAAGTTACGGGCTGTGATACCTGTTTTGAACAGCATCAACCAAACTTCTAATCTTTTACTTTGAATCCTTCAGGAATCACAGAGGCAAAAATGAAACTACATTTGATTGGAATACACACAGTTTCTTAATGTATTTTCAATTTCTGTAGTCCATCCATCACAACAATTAAATCAATTGCTACATTATTTATTTTCATGCGCGGCTAGTACACTCGCAAAGAAAACAACCAATGAATGACGGACACGTCATCAAGCATTGTTAGCTTTTAGCCAATAAGTGACAGTTAGAGGCGGGACAAAATGGCAGGAACTCATTGTACAGTAGCTAGCATGGATAGCTTATGAGGTGTCAAAGCTCCTAAATTTGGTAAGAAGAAAGCGTTTTTATTCACCGAAAGGGTTGCGTTGATCGGTCATTTTAAGCTTTTTCTAATAATTTATTTTTGAAGTCAACCATCAATATAAAGGTGCCAAGCAGACGTATAGCGAGCGTAAGCTAAATAATGCTAACGACAACAACTCACTCAGTAAGCTCATATGCTGCTTCCACCAGCCGTACAGTCTCCTGATCACAGAAGTGATTGAACTACAAAGCGTTGTGAGGAGTTTAGAGATGAAGAAGTGGAACAGGCGACGAGCTGCTGGTCAACGAGGCTGGTTCAGAAGTAACAGACAGAGATCAACACAGGACCAACCTCGGTGGGTTTCAATAAAAGCTTCTTGTGAAACATCTGAAACGTTTGACTGATCAGTTCTGCGACGACACACTTCAAATTCTGGTAAAACATGATGCGATTTTTCTGTTCCCAGGTCTGGACATTATGATGCAAGCTCTCACCACAGAGCATCCCAAAGACATGAAGACCAGATTCCCTCACCCTCAACCCCATCCTCATCTTCTTCATCCTCCTCTTCTAATACCAGCAGCGTTGCACCAGGTTAGTAAAAGACACTTGACTCTTTATTGCTACTGATAAGTAAACAGTGTTGACAGAGATTTCCCCCCTCATGAATCAGGTCCTCCGATTATGTGCTGTATGTTCATGCCTAATTGTGTTGCCTTGTTCTGCTGCCAGAGCTGCCGGGTTTCTACTTTGACGCAGAGAAGAATCGTTACTTTCGCTTGCTGCCTGGACACAACAACTGTAACCCGCTGACAAGAGAGCAGCTGCAGGAGAAAGAACGAGAGAAGCAGAGAAACAAAATGCTTGCAGAAGATGAGTTGCCCAGAAAAGTGAGTCTCTGGTGTTGTGCAAGTAAAAGTCAGGCCCAGGCAAGATGTGCAGTCTTGTTTACTACTCTAATGGCCTTCAAATGCTAAGGGGGAGAGTGCGTGAGACTTGAGTCCTGTCCCTGTTGCTTCAATGCAAACCTGTTCACTGTGCCCAGAAAGGTTAAATTGCCTCTTTTTTAATGGAGGAACTTTTTTTTACTTTTTCACAGAAAGCACCGAGAACAGGACTTAACACTTCACTGCTGCTACAGAAAAGACATCTCGGCATGTTACCTGAGAACTCCTACCACAGGTACTGAACTGTTACACAGCTGTGTGTTCACGCATTCATGGACGTAGAGCTGACTTCCCTGTATGCTTTAAATATTACAACAACAACAGCTGTGGTACATAATAGAAAGCAACCCTAGCAAAAGAATGTCTAACCCTAATGATAATTTGCTCTGTATGTGGAGCGAGGTTTTCTTTGGAGCATTGTTAGCCACTAATAACGATGCTGATCAGTTTTGACAGCGGTTTAAGAGAAGGAGAAAAAGAATAGAACAGAAGTCATATTGTAGCCAAAATATCGCTGCCTTATTGAATTATTTTAATTTAACTCACAAGAAGAACAACATAGATTTATAGGAACCTTACTGAAAATGTTTTCATCGGTATAAAAGGCGATGGTTCTTCTCTTTGTTACCACGGTTACTGTTTGTCCTTAGGCTAGTCCACGAGGTGAAGGTGAGTGCGATGAGACGCCACAAACTGGAGATCCAGAGCACAGACAACAGCAACCCGAACACTGACAACTTCAGGCTGATAGTGGTGAGAATACACATGCGATACATCACTGTTATTACTATTGTAGTTCTAATAGATGCACTAAAGTAACACATTCTTCCATAAATGCATTGAATTTGTAACCCTCCTGGTTTATCTCAGGGCGACTCGGCTTGTGAGCGAGTGTTCACAGTAAACGATGTGTCGCACGGAGGCTGCAAGTACGGCATCATGAACTTCAGCAGCAGCAGAGGATCTCTGTCTGTGGAAATGTGTGACAACCTCTACTTCACCAACCGAAAGGTGTGTGCTCCACAGGGACTGCAGTGGTGAAATTGAACATTTAAGATATTTTTTATGCACAATGTGGCCGTCTTCAAACCTACATTTAAAGGAATCCTTGTGAGTTTGGTTTATTTTGCCTCAATTGTGATAAATGTGTCAGTAGCCCCTTTGGATCCCCTTCAACACTTGGTTTTCGTTTGTAAAAATCTGCATGGTGGAAATGAGTTTCACAGCTCTACTAAATGTGTTTCAGGTGAATTCCATCTGCTGGGCTTCAGTCAACTATCCCGACTCCCACGTCCTGTATCCTTCTTTGGCTTTATCCTTCTTAGTAAACGTGCATGTCTTGAAACTAAAAAAGTGCAACCTGAACTCTGCCTTTTCTCCTTCTTTTCCTTCACTGAGTTGACTCTCAGACTGTGTCTGGTTGGAGCAGCAGACACTCCCGGCTGCGTCAGTTTACTTCCTGCTTCCCTCTTCAGCAACTCCAACCCAGGTTGTATTGAGTAGGATCTCCTCTCTTTTCACACACTTTCCACACTCTTATTTTATTTTTCTTGTGTTTACTTAAAGCATAAAGCTCTATTATTGAATAATCGTTAACAGTTAAAATACTGAATGTAATGTACTCGTATGTCTGCAGGCAAACAGTTAAAAAGACATATTTTATGATGGCATTTTTGTGAACATCTTCATGTTAACATCTGTCCTCTCTCTTCAGACCAGCCCGGGATGCTGTGTAGCTTTAAGATATCCTCAGCCTGGTCATGTGCCTGGTGTCTCAATCCCCAGTTTGACAAGACCTTCAGCACCGGTGGGTCTCAGCCTATAACATTTTGTGTTTTAGATGAATGTTCATATATGATTATCATAATCACACAGTCACTCTCTTTGGATTCTGTACAGTTCAGAGTTTGTTTGGCTTGGCTAAATCTCATCCAGTTGTAGGAAGAAAAATCTACAGCTACTTATGTTGTAATCAGCTCATAGATTTATACTGGCGCAGAAAGACAAAACAATTGGATTATTTTGGATTTATGTTGTGATTTGATGACACATCATTCAAATACTGATTACGCCTTACAGATGTATTACTCCAGAATGATTCATTGTCTCGGTGCGTGTGCAGGTTTGTCTCGCAGGGTGATACTGAAAGATGCAGAGACGGGTCGAACACAGACGTACAGCACAGGCAGCGACGTGTTAGCTCAGCAGTTTGCCGTCAGAGTGAGTCATCTATTACATTCAACCATTAATTGAGTTCACTTGCAACAAGATGTTACATACATTTTCTCCTATTTTTGTCAAGACAGAAAAGAGAGACTAAGAAAGTAGTGTACCATTTTCCCTCTAGGTTCCTGTGCTGTTCAATGGCTGCAGATCAGGAGAGATCTTCAGCATTGATCTGCGGCAGCGTGTCCGCAGGGACCAGAGCTCAAAGGCCAGCCGTTTCCATCAAGAATCAGCCATCACATCTGTACGCGTCCTGCAGGATGAGAACTACCTGCTGGCTGCTGACATGCTGGGCCAGGTGAGGTTAAAGGCCTGAACATTAGATTTTCTTTGGCCAGCGGGTTATTCTTTGCCTCTTCTTACAAACACTTGGTGATACATTTCTGGTGTGTTGACTATGTTTTGATTTTGAGTAGGCCCCTGTGTTATACATGATGAATATGCAAAGAGCAATAACATTCAATAATGCGACAAAAATATGAAGAGCGATGATGGATGACATCAATTATAGTTTGAATTTAAGCTTTGACTCACAGTTTTCTGTCTCTCAGATGTTCTTTTGGTTTTTCAAAATAACCTCCAATCCAACCAAAAATCCAAATTAAGTTTTAATCCCCTCTTAATTAAGCCTGTGTCCTCTTAATCAGCATCCACACACTTTACCCCAAGAGTGAAATGCATGCATGCTGAGTGAGAACGCTTGTTTTCATAAATTCAGACGATTGTTTTGTTCAAATCTCAGAAACAATTAAATTGTGGTTAATTACACAGCGCTTGTTCTGAGATGGCCTACAGATGGTGCATTTAGGAGCAACAACCGGTTTGTTACTGCTCAGCAAGAAGGCTGTTCACAACATGGAACAGCTTTTGTGTTAGTATATAACACGGCAAACTAAGCTGTTTATATGGAAGTGAAATCTACTCGCAATGGCCAATATCAACAATAAAAATTAACGTGACTATATCTTGTTAAAAACCTTATCGTAAGTGTTAACAAAGCTGTGTTATGTTCACTCTATCAACTATTAAATAAATGGAAATGATTTGTAACTAGCTTTAACTGGGGTTCTGAAGAAGATCTTTATAAAATAATATCCAGCATGGATACTTGGACTTTAACTTTGTTCTGTTTTCTTTCTTTATGTTGCAGATTAAGCTGTGGGATGTCAGAGTGACAAAGCCAGTGCAGGAGTACAAAGGACACTACAATGAGCATGCCTACCTTCCCATCCATGTCAATGAGCCCGAGGGGCTTTTGTTGGCAGGTAGGAGAGGACAAAACTTGCTTTTTATTAGAAACAACTGTCTCTGTCAAAGTGATACCAAGTTATTTTTAGCCTTTTATTTTTTATAGGACAGGGGAGAGTGTGGGGAATGACATGTAGGAAAGAGATGCAGGTCGGACTCAAACCCGCGCTGCCCCCTTGTATGACTATAGCCTTCGTATATATGGGGTTTGACCACTAGGCCGTCTGCACCCCAATAACTAGTTGATGATCTAGTGTCACAAGCTTTGAGATGAATCTGTCACACTGTAGCACATTAAAAGAAACACCCTGGTATTTTAGTGATTTTGAGAACTGATACTGTTTTTTAAAAACAATTTCTGACTCCTCTGTTTTTGTCCTCAGTTGGTCAAGATTGCTACACACGATTATGGAGCCTTAAAGACGGACACCTTCTGAGGACTATTCCTTCTCCACACCCGGTCGCCAACGACCTGATCCCGAGCGTCGTCTTCTCTTCTAAGCTGGGCGGCTGCAGGGGGCTCCCCGGTCTGCTCATGGCCGTCAAACACGATCTGTACTACTTCCCGTACAACACTGACTATCAGGAAGAAGGAGAGGAGCAGGAGAGCTTTTAGGAAAAGACTAAAAAAAAAACACAAATTTCTCCTGCCAAATTTATCACAACAATTATTTGCTTACTCTTTAGGTAATTTACTGTGTTAGTGGAGTGGATTTAAAGTCTCAGGGCAATGTAACTTTTGACTGACTATTGGTGCCAACAAATAATAGAAATGCTACAAACATACCTAGGGGCAGAGAATGACTAATGTTTCTGTGTAAGTGCTTTGTGTAACCTTTACAAAAAGTGCTCTTAATTTTCTCATGTCATAAAGGATGTCTGTGAGGGGATTTGAAAAAAAAGAATACTGCAACTCAAATAAGTTCATATTTTCTTGTAGGATTGTTTGTAAAGGACGGAGTCTGCACACTAGAAGCTCCTCCAAATCACATTTAAGTTAATATATATCCACATCTATTTCATTAAAGTTAATTTGGAGCAGCTTCTAATGAAATAGATGTGGATATATATTAACTTAAATGTGATTTGGAGGAGCTTCTGGTGTGTGGACTTTGCATTTGTTGTCCAGCACCCAGAACTCAACGATTCAGATGTGCGTGCTGTTTTATATCTTAAAGTTTCTAAAAAGAAAATCAGCAAACACGTGAGTGATTTTCTGCAGTTTAATACATACTGTATGAGCATACAAGAACATAAAGGTATTGATTGTTCCTTGTAATTATTATTGAACATCTTACTCTGATATGGTGATGAGCTCCTTTACGGATATTTCAGCTTATTTGTTGTGACAAAAACCAAACACGATCAGTTACTGAAAGAATCCCAGGTTACCCATCACTACAGTTGGATATCATAACACCTCGGTAACATCACGTTATATGTATCAGACAATTGTCAAGTACAGTCTTGTTGCAGTAAAGGCAACATCAAACATAGCTTACATTGCTACACAGCCTGAGTCGACAGAGTCATGGAATAGTCTTCTGATAAGCTCCTGTTTTGAGGGGCCAGCCTCAAAGACACATTGAAGTCTTTTCTTCAACCACATTAGCTACTGTGAGCCAGCCACTCTATCAAAGCAGAGTCTTTTAATGTTTCATTACACTGCAGTCAGATTTCTCTTGATAGTAGTTTGGACATTTTAAAAACAAAATGAGGCCATTTAAAAATATCCGTAATAAAGTAAACGTTTTCTTCCCTTATATTTATACTCTACGTAAAATTTAAACAGTCAATCCAGGCAGCATTGTTAAGGCTGTCCTGTTATCTGCCCATTCAAGTACAAACACCCAGAAAGGATTATACAAGAAGTAAATACTAAGTAATTGAGTTGGAATGCATCTTGGTGCTACAGTCCATTATTGGCATCTGATTGTTTTAAATCCTCCTGAAGTCAAAGACAAGCAAAGGGAAACTAGCGAACACGTATTCTAACAAGCATCAGAACTAATTAAGGTGTTTCAAGTTTTCCATCGTCTTCTGTCAAAGCCAGCCCTGAATGCTAACCAGAGCTCTGAGAGTAAAAGTGCAAACCTGGAGTCAGTTTAAGATGCTCCGTCAGTACTTCTGATAATTCATGATTCACACAAGCCACACGGGACTGAAAATAGGTGCTATTGGTATGAGTAAGTTACACTAGGAGGGATTGTCAAAGGGCTCAGGGCTTCATGTGAATGGCTACACATTTCAAAGGATCGTATAGGTACATAGAAATTAGCCTGACTTTTATAAAACATTGTAACGGTATTTTATCAACATAGCGCCTTGATATTCAAGTCTCGGTCTGACTGGTATGGTTCACAGTGTAAAATATAGGCAAAATAAAGTGAAATAGCAACAAAGGACTGCCACAGGCGGTCCAGTGGCGAGAAAAAAAAAGCGTCAGCCTTTTTTTTGTCAAAACATCCATTCCAGTTTTAGAGGCCGGTGTCCTTGATTGTTTCCCCCTCTTCCTCCTGCTAGAGCTCCCCAGGTTTCTGGTTGCAGCCATTGCAGACCCTCACCGGGTGGTCCCAGCCCCGGGAGGGAACGGCACGGCGCTCCTGAGAGCAATCGTCACACACGCCCTGCCCACAGGCGCGGCAGTGATGGATTGAGAGGCGAGGGGAGAACTCCCTCTGGCACTCACTGCAGGAGTGGATGTCCTGGTCTGGGACCCAGTAGGCTGGGCGAGCCGCGTCCTTCATCAGGCCTGAATGAAGAAGAGATGGGACATGATTACTAAAATGATAATTTCTCTAATGATTTGGTCTGACTTTTTAAAAATACTAACAAAGTAATTAAAATAGTTGGTGTAATAGTCCCTGGATGAAGCAGGACATCATATTAAGAGCATTTACATTAGAAAAATAAATTCCATAAATTGTGTATTTTTATGAAAAAGCTAGATTTTTCTGGTTAAATTTTTTTTTAAATAAAAAATGACTTGAGATTGTCCAGAACTACAGGTCTATATTCGAGTTGCTTTTCATTTCTAAGGTCTTGTAAATTATGGCTGCAAACAAGCTCTAACCTGTTTAGAATGAGCATCACATTTTTATCAATTTCAATCTGCATTCAAAAGAAACTGCTCCTCTTAGGGTCACCTGACCTGTTGATGCAGGTTGGTGCTTGAGAATACTGCATTCTGGTCTTATTGGACCTTAACGTAGAAAAGTGTGTATTCAGAGGCTCACAGAGTGACTTGTAATTCTCTTATTTGTCTGACAGAACATTTTGAGTTTCTGTTTTTAAATACGTCTCAACAGCAGAAACCCTGTCTTGTGGTGTTTCTCAGGGGTCTGTCCTGGGCCCTATGTTGTTTGCTTTGTATCTGCTCCCTCTGGGGCATGTTATAAGAGCTTTTACAGATGTCTCCTACCACTTGTATGAAGATGACATTCAGCTGCACATCTGTTGTCTGTTTTGTTAGATTGTATTAACTGTATAAAATTTTGGGTTGCAGATAATTTTCTCCAGATGAACACATATGCGAGAGAAGTTCTTATCTCTGTTCTTGCATGAAGATGGTTTGGTTCACTCCTCTGTTTACCATCTAAAAAGTATAGCTAAACTCAGGCCTGTTGGGTCCAGATCTGAGCTAGAGATGCCTTTGTTTCATCATGGCTTGATTTCTGTAGCTCTTTTCACCTGTCTTAGCAACAAATCCTTGAACCACCCACAAGTGGTCCAAAATACTATTGCTAAGCTGCTGACAAAATCATATAAAATATCTCATCATGTTACACCAATCATTATGTCTTCGCACTGGCTTTCTATTAATCTCAGAATCTGGTTTAACACTATTGTGATTGTGCATAGAGTGTGACATGCACCTGCTCATTTTATAGAGGTGCAGCAGCCATATAACACCAGTAGAACTCTGAGGCCTTGATCAGGCTCTGCTGCTTGTTCTCCATACAAGCCTTAAAACTAAAGGAGACTGTGCCTTTGAGGTCGTAGCTTCTTAACTTTGGAACCATCCTGTCTTGAGATTATGAGCTTTTTTTCAGGTTAATTTCAGGAAAATTCAGGTTAGCTGCAACCCTAGCCACACTGAACAACTTAAGCCTCATGTTTGATACTCTACAGAGTCATCCTGAGTGTAATGTTTACTCACCAAATGATGTCACCCCCATTTTTTACACTATAAGACCAATTTCCATGTTAAACATCAGCTGGGCAGAATGCTCATTTCAGTCAGAAGTCAACTTTAATTTTAATGTCTTGATAATGGTTAAACCATAACTCATGCTCACCAAGAGGTATGTCAATGGCACCCACTACAGCTCCTAAAGTATTCTGAACAGCCTCCCCGACCTTCCTGGCTATCAGGGTTCCTCCTTCTTCTTCCAAGGCAGCATCCAGCAGCTCTGCAGTGGGAAAACATGCATACGACATCAGGCAACTTGCACAATATCAACAATCACAACTAGAAAACTAGAAACATGATACAAATCAGACAAAAAGAAGGATTTGCTGATTTGTAGAAAATAGCCTGTCGTGGATGGGTTGCAAAAGGAGAGCGTTATTTCTATTACCAGTTGGGATTCCTCGGTTGTGGAAACAGGCATCGCAGACTCGGACAGGCGCGAGACCCCACCCCCTCTCAGGGACGGGTCTGGTTTTTGAGGAGCATGTATCACAGAACCCCTCTCCACAGGCTCGGCAGTGGTGCTTGGTGTCATTAGGCTGGAACTCCTCCGCACATTTGTGGCATTTCTGCGACACAAAAACAACAAAACACTGCTGGTTATATTCATTACAGTACCAGATTTTAATGAAAAGTTCTCACTTCCCAATAAAGAAGCACAATATTATTATGTACGTACCAGAATAAGAGAGTTGGGTTTCCAGTACGTGGGAGCAATCTGGTCGGTAAGCCAGGAGGTGACTGCTTTGGCAGGTTTGACACTGAGTTCAGACACTGACTGAGAAATGTATTTGACTCCATCCAGCAACCTCTGAGCAGCATTGTTGTTGTCTTTTAGAAAACCATCGGACTAAAGACAAAGCAGAGAGAGAAGTTAACATTTTAGCTTACACTCTTGTACGGCAATATCATACTATGTCTACATTTTGTTAGAGCAATTTTCTGTCGCATTGTTTTTGTACAGTATTTATACTAATTTCATACAAGTATCTTTGCTGCATTAGTAATAGGCAACAACATAGCCATACCAGCTAACATATAGCATGTGCTTAAATTAACATGTCACTATGATACAAAATTAAATTAACCGTTGTATTTATTTTCCGAGACATGCACATTATTATTAAGAAAAATCCAATAGTCTAGGCAGAATCTCATCTAGACTTTCCACTGTGTTCTTACCCCAGGCCAGATGTGCTGGATCTCTGTTCGGACCACAGTTTCCACTGGGTCCTGGTTTCCATACCAGTACTGTCTGCTTCTGTAGATCACTGCGCAGTTGGGGCACTCGATTACGTATCTGTTCACAAACAGAGGGGTATACATAAGCATTGCGTCATGGTCTTTGAACACCTCACATCACCAGAAAAATCACATTTACTGATATTTATTACCAACAATAATATAATTGTTGCAGATCTTTAGAGGAACTTTTTGTTTGGGTTGATTTTACTGCCTCCTGTAGACAACGCCATACCTCTTATTGCTTACCTGATTTTATCCTGTACATGTGAACGCAATCTTGATCTCAATTGGTTAATAATCTCGTTAAATAAAATTAAAAAAAATTGCAGGTACTATTTTTGACAAGAAAATCTCACCCTGCTTTCTTTTAAGAGTAAAACGTATCATTCATCGAGAATCTTTTAAGGGACATTTTGAAAGAAAAGGCTATTTTTGCAGCATGCAGCTCATCACTTCCTCTCACACCTGCCCCCCAGAAGCTGTTTCAGATATTAAAAATAACTTGATAAAAATAGTCAACCTTCCTTCTGGCGGTCCCTTTTGCTTGTATAGATAAAACTATTATTTTCACTCTTTCATAAGCAGCTAAAAACTCCTCACTGGAGCTTTAAAGCAATTTCTGTAGGTACAACTGACCTAAAAAATGAATGAAAGAACTGCTCATATTACAAGAGGCTGGGTCATAACTCTTTGATATTTATTTTTTTCCATATTAAATGTTGATTCATGTGGTTGTTGTTATTTAATTATGCTATTTTCCCACCAGGAAAGGCATTCCAAATCTTTATTTCTGGCAGCTGGACTCACCCAGACCAGGCGTAAATGGCTAGGCCAAACCACGGTGAGTCAGATGAGGCTGTCGTCTTTGGAACAACTATAACCTCCTTTCCTCCTTCGTAGCAGGCCTGAAATGTTCAACAATAATACTCAGAATATTGCCGGTCAGGCATTTGTCAACACGTGTGGCACTTCTGTGATTTTCCTCACCTTGCAGGTGTAGATACGATTGTCGTACTGAGCGGAGTAGCGGCAGCGATGCTTGGCTTCATGCTCGAGTCCTTCCTTCAGGTGATTCATGCTTCTCTTGCAACCAGAACTGAAATACCACAATGTGTTTGCAACTGTTTAAGACATTTAATATTTTAAGACAATTAAAGAATATCAATCATTGTTCATGTAAAAATACTCTTGGATTACTATGCCTGGGTTACTCATGTAATTGGCACAAAGAGAGAGAGTAACAGAGCACAGCTACAGTAAGCAGTCATGTGAGTGTCTGTGAGATACTTCTCAGCTCTGACATCTGAGACTTTAATCAAGTTACACTTTTGTAATGCTTTTTGTAGTCTTACTAATTCTACAGTAACGACCTGCAGCAAGGAAAGAAAAAGACACATACCCGCAGCTGAGGCAGAGACTAGAACAGGTAAAGTACTCGTCAGGAAAGAAGGAGTTACTGGCCATGTGCTCATCAGGAATCTCCCCACTGAAGCTCTCACTCAGGGCCTAAAAGAAAGGGTGTGGTGATTGGACATTATTTGTGTATATACACATAAATACATCATAACAAAGGGTGTGCAAAGATGGAAGGAAAGAAAGAGTTAAAAAAAACTTCACTATCAGTAGTTCTGGCTAATTCTGGTCACCAAATGACTTAAATATCAACACTTACACTGAATTATGATTACAGCTATTAAGATAGACACTCTTTAATGTCATTGTATAAAAGAACACAACAAAAGTTTGTAAGTAGCAATCCTGTACAGCAGCGTTAAAAAGAAAATTCTGTTCACACATATAAATATATATTTGTAGTTATGACGGGTAACACAGTAATAAGCATTATTACCTGCAGAGCTTTGTAAATGACGCTAGCAGAACGTGGAGAGCGGGTGGTGTTGTTATCAAGCTGTTGCTCCAGGGTGCGCAGCAAACCGCTGAAGTCAGTGGGAGGGTTGTAGGTCCGAGTTCCACGGTACTGGATGGAGCTGAATGCTTCTGGGAAAAGTCCCAGCTTTCTGAAACGCTCCTGGAGAAGACGCTCTGCTGATTCAGTCGGTTTGTCTGCGGATAAGAGACAGGCAGAGTAGAGAAAAAAAATAACATATTAGACCTCTTACTCATTAAACTCTGGATAAGTACACTTTAAAGAAGAAGAGATGACTTCTATGTACCTGATCCTAGCAGCTTGGTGTGGACCGTCTCATGGAAAATGATAACTGCAGGGCCCAGAGTGGACAATGGGACATCCAGACCACAGCGGGTGGTGGTCGCCTTCAGCTCCTTGGTGAAATGTTTCAGGTATGCATCCGATGCGTCGCCAAGAAACTTGAAGAGATCATCATGGAGACGGTCTGCATGGGTTCGGTAGATTACCACGTCAGATATGGCTAAGACTTTGAGAAGCAGCCGTGTTCGCTGACCCTGATTGGCCCCTGATGGGAGGAAAAAGTCGCAGTGAATGCCTGTTTCAAACTACCCATTTAGGCCATGTTAGAAAGAAAATCCACTGTTAGTCCCATACCAGCTCCAAGCAGTCCCTCTGTGTCGATGACTACCACTCGATGCACAGGGTCCATAGCTGCCCACACACCCACTGTGCAGGACTCTTGTGTGGGCGAGGTCTTGAACACCTCTCTCCCAAGGAAGAATGTGTAGTTCAGAGTGTGGGACTTGCCCTCCCCAGTGTTTCCAAAGATGGAAACCACTTTGAGAAGCTCATCTGGCCTGCAGTCCAGTCTGCTCACAAAGTCGTCCTCATTTTTCACCTGACAGTCCAAACAATAACAGCCTCGTCATCATGTCGACAACACATTCATGAGGTGCTACAAATAGATGGGAAAAAAAATGAAAAAAAAAGATTTACCTGCATCTCCTCCCTGTCGTCCACCAACAGGAAGCTGCACACTCTCTCCAGCTCGGCCTTCAGCATCTCTATCTGTGACTCTCCAGCACTCACGCTGTTATCCTGGGCAGCCTTAGCAGGAGGGTACGGTGTCAGAGGGTGCTTCCTCTTGTTGACTCCACTATGGGTGCGTTTCTGACAGTCTAAACACAGGTTGATCTTGCAGCCCTGGCAGCGCACCACCGCCCTGAGGCGTCCACCGTTGCCAGAGCTGTCACCTTTGCACGAGTCGCAGAAAGGAACGTGACCCGGTGCGATCCGAACCCGGTCGTGGTTCCTCATCCGCTCCTGACGGTGGAGCTCCAGTTCACAGCGGACACATTGCAAGCTGCCGCATTCATCACATTCAAACGCAGCCTCATCTGAACCCCCGCAGGCGTAGCTCTCCTGACAGCCCAGGACCGTGTTCATTCCTTTGTCTACAGCAGGACCTTGCCCACTCATCTCAAACTTAACAGGGACGACAGGTTACTAAAACTGATCAGGAATAAGACTGACGAATATCACGCCAACAACACAAACTCTTGTGTTAAAACTCACAAATAAGTCTCCAATTAAGTCAAAAAGTTCTAAGAAATGGAATAAGTTCAAATGTATAACTTATTAATGACTATAAAGTGTCTCCTGTATCTGTATGTACAGCAACTCCAGGCAGCTAATTTTAACCACACTTGTCCAGAATTGTAATAACTATGTTTTGGCACTAACAATTCGCAGGCTAACACATTTAGCAGCCCTGCATCATCTCTTGGCTTGATTTATTTATGTATGTCGCAACTTAAGCTCACGAGTTTATTCAAAAACAGTCCTGTGTGCTCGTCATGATTTACACAACAAAAAAAAAATTCGGTCATAAATACGCTATCTGTCATTAACAACAAAAGAGGGTCACTTGTGAAGAAATAAACAAGACTGACCTAGCAGTGGCTACCAGTCCGGACGACGACTGAGTGGTGGACTGAAACGCCTCATCACGGTCTAACAAGCGGACACGTACACAGTCTGCACACCGGTCTGTAATGTTAGTGACAAACTCAAGCTATGTTCAGCTTATTTGGTGTCAGACCCCTGTTGATGTTGTTGCTTTTACATCAGCTGATCGGCTTGTTTTTATCAAAGAGTTCAAAAGTCATACAAACAACAGTGCATGTCGGGAAATGTAGGATTTTGGGAGCCGCATGAAAGAACCTTTTTTTTATTTTATTTAGTCTGTGGAAAGAAGGCGGGTTGTGGGTTGTTATCATATCTATACGTAATGTCTAAAAGGGGTTCAAGACATGTACTAACTATTACTCTTTAATTGGGTTCTAAAGGTGGTTTGTTACGAGCTACAATGCAACTTTACCCTTTGCACCATCTTACCCACAATGCTTTGTACCTTCCAGCTGCTTTAAGGTGCTCTTTTATAGACACCGGTGTACACCGATGATAATCTGATTCTGTAAACAACATACACCTAAGTCGATTTGATGTATGTTGCTGTGTAATATATGTATATAAAGTTTTTATGTGTTTGAAAAAAACAACGGGGCGTGTTTAAATAATTCCTTTAACCTTTTATTTATCATTATCTCTTCTAAACTCCGCATGAATCCCGGACACGTGGACAGCGCGGTGGATGTAACGAGTGCTCCCACCAGTGTTAGCACAGATTCTGGCGTCAATTTCACTTGTGTCCACTTGTTCAAGCGATAGTTCAGTATTTTCGCCGCTAGGCACCTTTTTTTTTCTTCCAGATTTACGTTGGACTGATTGAACACACAAATCGTAGTTTGTATGCATGATACATTTCTATTTTCCGCGCCTCTCAACGCAACAACTTGTGTCTGTCTATGCGACTGACCTTGCCTGTTGCAGATCTCCAACACGAGCTAAGTGCTAACCTACGAGTTCAGCGTTAGCGAGCTAAGCTAATTGTTTGTGTGTGCGAGTTTACTCAATGTTCACTGTTCCTCGACTCGTCCTGGGTTTTTTTTTCTTGAGTTCGTGATGGAAGATGAAGCTTTTACTGACATCAATGGCAAATCCATCTCCCTGGACTGCCACAGTCACTCTGGTCTCTGCAGGGAGTTCACTGTCAGCTCCCCTAAAGTGTCTATCGGTAAGGTGATGGTGTACACCTGCTCTGTTTGGCTGTCAGCCTACGCCGTCTTCTTCTTCACGGAGGTACGACTAATGACATGCAGACTCCTATGTGATGAATATTGTAAATACTGAAAAAAAGCAAAGCGCAACAGATATATTACTTATAGTTTGAATAGCATATTTTCTCATACTACAGATTTTGGTAAAATTAACTTATGCACAACTTACAAATCTATAATTTAACTTGTATTGTCTCAGTAGACCTTTTGCCCAGCTCCAGTGTTAATAGTAGCTCCATGCAATGTACAGCTGACAAAGTACTCTACTTTCTCATTTAATGTGATTTCATTTTACTCTGGAGGTAAGTTACAACTATGAGGCTACAGATAAGTTACTATGCAGATTGACTATTTACTCAAAATAGTACCTTACATGTGCCATGGTTATACCAAGTGCAACATGTGATGTGTGAGTGAATCTTTCTGTGATCATAAATAAGTAATAAGTAATATGACTCTGACATGAACTACTCTGCACAGAGATCTTTTACCGTTTCTTCTGGTAGATTTCGATGCCAGTCCTTCATTACTTTCACTTCAGTAGTGTAAAGTGTTTTTTTTATTGCTACTGCACTTACACAAGTTAAATCTTATTCCAGTAGAGGTCAAACCAGCCTAGGATACTTTCAATGAACAGCATATTTGACTCTCCCTGTGATGTGTACATTTAAATATTAATAATGTATATCAACAGACATACTGTATAATTGTTTTACTTTGAGATTGGATATAATGATTCATGTTAGCATGTACTACATGGTCAGATCTGCTTGTGACTGTCTTCCTCTTCCTTGCAGAACACTGCCGTGCTGTCCTGTGCTATATTTGTCACCCTGGTTGGCATGATGCTTCACATCCACTTTGTGAAAGTGGACCATGAGTCCTTGCTTGTCATCGGCTCTTTAGGCATTCAGGTGTCCTCCAGCTACGCCTCAGGCCGAGAGACCACAACATTCATTGAAATGGGCAAGATCAAGGACATTGTCATCAACGAAGCTATTTACATGGTGAATAAAGAAACAAAATTATATATTGCATGTTTTGTATGGAACTTAAGTGTTGCTTTGGGAAGATGAGTGAATTAATGTCTTATCCTGAATTTCAGCATCAAATCATCTATTACCTGTGTGTGCTGTTGAAGGACCCGTCAGAAGCTGATGCAGTGTCAAGTGTTGTGCCTTTGTTTCAGGTGAGGTCAAATGCAAGGTGTGCACATTTCATCTTGAGCAACTGCTTTTCAAAAGAAAGTTACTTTTTTTTAAAGTTGCTTTTCCTCTTCATCGTTCACCTCTGGCTTTTTTGTACACACACTAACATGTTTCTAATGAACTCCCTGTCTTCATTTTTCAGAGTTCAAAGCCCAGGCTGAACTGCTTGGTGAAGGTTTACAAAAGCTGTCAGGAGATTCTTTCAAAGTGCTGATGGCACAAAGTGCTGCTTATCCATTAGTGATGTCTCTGGTTAGGCAGCATGCTTTTAATATTTCTTAGCGTAAGCACTGTTCTTTTTAATGGTTAAACACAGACTTTAGATAGATTTTCTTTTATATTGGTCAATTTTGATTAATTTTTAGTGTTTTGTTTTCATAATTTCTCCTTTTTTCACTTTTATGAACATCCGGTCTGCTGGCCAATATTATTAATTCATGTTTTTAAGTTCTACTTTGTTATGTAGCTACTGAGAAAAGAAATTAGAGTACTTAAAGTAAAAACCTTAAAGAGCCAAACCTTTGTCTGACATTGAACTAAAAGATAGAAATGTCCTTTGATAACTTACTTATTTATGTATTTATTGGTTTAGATTAAAATGTACTTATTATTTCACTTTCTGCTGGATTTGATACTGATATTTGATTCCCTGACTGTATTTTTCATAAAAACAAACAACTCTAATAAAACATTCCAAAGTCAACATTGCTCCTTATTTATTTGTTATCTCAAGTGGTTGTGCATGTTCTGGCTGAATCCTTTTGAAGAGCTTTACTGGGTATACCCAATAGGGGGCAGCATTACTCTTACTGAAGCTTATTGGAAAATAGATGAATGAATCAGTTCAGACAAAAATCACTGCAAATGTACAGCTGATATTTACTTTCTTATTCACAGCAAAGTTGTCCTTGAATATCCCCTGTACGTTCAGGAAAGCTTTATTAAAGTTACTGGAGATGTGTATCACTAAAGTGTAAGATGAGCTCTACAACAGGTTTCTAAATAAAACTCCACCTGTCTTCATAACTACGTAAACCCTCATCGCTGAGAGCCTCTTGGTCACGTTTACCTCGTGTTGTTTTTAATCCTACTTTTGTCTGTTGATACACCAAACCTGTTTTCAGAAAAGTTACCCAGGGTTGCCTCACACCAATAATGTGACAGTAATCAAAGTGTGTGCAGAGCTTTTTTAGAATGTATGATGAAGTCATTGACAGTCTAAGTGATGACCAGATGCTATTTTTAATTAAACCTTAATAATTATTCTAATTTTAATTTACCATCTCACTTTAAGAGGTGCAATAGAAAAAAAGATTGTCTCAGTTAAGTTCTTGGAAGTATATTTTTGATAATTATATGGAAATTAGCCAAAGAAATTGACCAATGAACATTTTTCCAATGCTTAATTTAAAGCATTTTGTAACATTATTAGTTATTGAAAACATACAATATAAATTAGTGTGAATGAAAGGAGTGGAAAATGTTCCTCCTTCAGATACCTCATGGCTGTTACCAAAGAATTACGCTTTAGTTGAACGTTTAAGTGGTCTCATATTCCACAGTTTAAAGTTTAGAGCACTTCCTTTGGCCTTTGCCCGCCCTCCAGGCCTTATCATTTCCATCCATTTTAAATGTTGATGGCCAGCTGCAGCTCCGCGTCAGACCTGTGTGTGAACTCTATGCTCTACAGGCCAACAAAATAAGCAGAGGGGTGTGACTTTCACGGGGCGAAGCGTGAAGAGTGGCCCTCTGACAGGATAATAGTCCCTCCTGGAGGTGTGAAACAGTCGGGAACCCAGCAGAGGTGAAAAAAGCTGGGAGTGACACCTCAGGGCTTCTGAATAGGCCTCATAAAGCAGCAGCCCCCCTGAGTGTAAATCATAGGTGGTAGTGTGGAGGTTTGGCAGGCCTAAAACACAGTAAAGACTTCTTTAGCCACAGGTGTAGACGGTTAATTACCCATGTGTATAATCAGCCTGTAATTGCACATTAACTTTTGTGCTTCATCCCTAGTTCATTTGTGACTTGTTTAATCTTTCAAAGTTAGTAACACTGAACACCAGTAGCCTGTTGTGTTTCACTATTTTTTTTATGAAAAATGTAAATAGCATTATTACAGTTTTCTGTTTTTTGCACATTGGTGGTGTAAACCGTGTGTGAAATCCCTTCATGTGTTTTAGGTGTAAGAACGTCATGGTTTGATGGGAGTGGAGGGGTTGGAGCCCTGCTGAGTTGGGGAGTTGCCCCTTTACCTCCTGCAGTACACAATCACACCCATACACAAATGGGCACTTATTCATTTGGGGGAAGTAAGCTTGACCACTTTCTTGCAGAGCATTAGACGAGAAGCCCGTTTAGTGCTCACAATGTAAATACAAAGCAGCTGTCAGCATCAAGCTAGCCTGGCTAGCATCATGGCTGGAGAAGCAGCTTACCTGGCTTTGTAAGAAGGTAACACAATCCACATTCTAGCACCTCTTACAATCAGGTTGACATGCTATAACTTTTTAATGAAGTCTAAACAAATCAAAGGAATGCAGTCAATTGACAGTTTTTGTCTTTGGTTGCCTTTCAACAACTCCAAGTCAAAAAGTCCAGAACAAAAGCGATTAAAAACCATCATATTATAATTGCAATTTTAAAGTATTAAACAAAGGAGGTATAACTGATTGATTGGTGTGGTATTGTCAATTTCTTAAGCTTTCAATAAAGCCAGACTAGCTTTTTCTATAGCTCTTCACATGCACAATACAGGGTGAGTGGCATGTGTGAACTAAAACGGATTAAAAAAAATTACTGCAAAAGAAATTGTACTTTTTCCTGGCGGCCACCGAGTAAAAGTTTGTGTTAAGTTGTGTATGTGTGAACATAGCACAAAATACTCAGGAAAAATCACTGCAAGGGAGGGAAGGGAAGGGTTGGGTGGGGAGGTCATGCGTTCGTTAAGACCATAAATGCACAAAAGTACACATGTGAATAAGCAACTCAGGAAGATTTTCAGCGGCGGGTTGTCCTGAAATGTTCTACAAGTGTGCAGGAGTGCGTGTGTGAAAGCTTTGACTGTGCTTTTTATGTAGTTAGTCTACACAAACCCAATAGAGTATCCATTGTCTGATCAATTTCACACCAGGAAGTGAATAATTATCCAAAAATGTTAAAGTAAGTACAATATAAACAGTTTACAAATTTACTCCCAGTTTCACAAAAAAGTCCAACGAAATGAATATAATAGGATTTGCACCAGGATGGTTTATAGAAATAAAAAGATTTTCATAAAATGCAGTAATTATTGTTGCATTGTGTCTGTGTGATTATTCTTTTGTTCCTGGCAAACACATGTAACAGGCAGAAAAAGGTCATGGTATTGTTGGTAATGTGACAGTTGATCCCCTCTTCCTACCAGCCCACACAGGCAGGTGTAACATGATGTCTGTTTGGATTTGAATCTTTGAAAAAAAACGAAGGAAAAAAGCTGTCTGCCTACGTCAGAAGGAGTTTTACCGGTCACTTCACTCTGCCTCTACTGAGCATGTACACAGTGTCGTGTCACATGGAAGAGTCGCTTCCTGTTGAATATGCTGTTTCATACACACTTGCAAGCTGTTGTCTCTGTGGACTCGTACAGTAGAGCAGGTTATTTTCTGAAGAAAGTGGAGAAAAAAAAAAAAGTAATTATTTTTGAATGAATGGCATGGTTACAAATAGAGACTGCATATCAGTTTACCTGGACTGTTTGTCATTGGATCTTACCTTTGAGGTTCTAACTGTAGAACTTCATTCTCTGCCATAACGCTGAAACTGTAAATGTGGATCTTTGTTTAGGATGCATCTTGTAAGTCAGGCGAATACAGTGTATCATGGAGAGACAGAGATAACAAAACTTAAAAGAAACTGTCTACTGTATTAAATTTAAAAACTTTTTTTTTTTTTTTAAATAAACAACTATCATATAATAATAATATATAATTTTAAGATATGCAAATGTACAGAAAATCATCATGTTCCACACCGCACAGTGCAAACTGGATTGTATTCACATTAATGTCAACACAAGTGCAGATAAAAGTGAGCAGCAGACTGGAGGATAAGCCTGGTCGGCTGCATGGCATTGCAGAACCGGTCTTGGCACAAAGGAGCACTTATCAAACTCTCTTTTTCTAACACAATACACTGACGAAAAGCTGCCTCGCTAACTCAGCTCATCATGAAAAAAAAAGAAGTTTAGAATCCATTATTCTTTTCTGATTGGTCGTTGGTCTTTTCAGCAACAAACGTGCACATACTCTGCTTCACTGTATTTTCATATTGTCTGTGTGATCGTCCACTCTAAAAAAAAACGTCCCGCTGTCTCCTATTCAAATGGTCAACTGCTACAATGTGTCCTTACATCGGAGCTGGGGTAAATGTCAAAATTCTTCTCTTTTCCCTATAAACTTTAAATAAATGTCTTTGTATCTGAGGAATATTCACTTAAGTACGGTAGTAGTTAAGTATATGTTGTATATAGATGTATATACATACATGTAACCTCTTAGTGCTGTGACTAAAGGCACTAACTGTGTCTTGCTTTAGATGTGATTTATTTTTTTCTCCTTGGGGGAAGATGTGTGCTTATTTCCTAAGAGATTAGTTTCCTCCCTGGACAGGGAAGTCCGGTGCCGTCCTCCCTCTGCCTTCTCCCAGGCGTAAATGTTGAACTAAATTGTCGTTGCATTCAAAGTTGCTAATACTGTCTTTTTTATCATCTGCCAGTCAGTTTAAATGCAAATGGTGTTTCAAAAAGTACAATGAAACAAATGAAAGAGACTCATCCAGGGCCACACCTTTGCAGCGTCACCTGCTAGATGTGAGTTAAGTGAGACAGACTTCTCGTCAGACCAGCTGACAACAGATAAGAGACCTAGGAGCCTGCTCTACAGGTCTGTCCGGGGCGCTGACAGCAGTGAGCTATGGCTGCAAACACACATCCGTTTTCTTTGTTTGTCTTCAGAGGAAAGAGCCAGTCCATTGAAACAAATGTGTGAATGGGCATGTAGTTTTGTGTCGGCAGGTTAAACTTCTATATTAAAATCCTCTGGCCTTATAATAATTGTGCTTTTATTAGTCTGAATATAAGTAATTTGATTATTCATTATACTGGGTCTGTTCATTACAGGCTTTATTCCCCCTCCTTTATAAGTCATATACTGCTTCCCTTTCAGTGGTGCCTCATTGTCTGTGACTGGTGATTGAGTCTGTTAAGGTAACACATAACATAACACCGACTTATAGCAATCTAGTGTACGTTTTTGCGCATCAAATATCATTCTGAGGCAGATCTTAAACAAATTACTTGTCCGTGTCCTACACTGTTGTTTGGCGATTATCTTAAACTTTTTATTCATGCTTTTCTGAATTTATGCTAAGGCTGAAATGCATTAGGTGGTACTGCTGGGTTAAAGCTTGTTTTTCATACGCGGAGAATTGAAAAGACTGTAAACAGTGAATTTCCAAAAGGTACGTTATGTATAGGCTAATATTTAACACTAAAACAACATATTTGTTAGCCTATTAGCTACCAACAGACAACAGTTTACGTTACCATTCAGCTACTACTTAGCTGACTAATGTTAGCTAGGAAATCCCAGAATGCTAAAATCATTCTTTGCTAGTATAATAGAATACACTTCTGTAGAAGGGAGTAAATTAGAAGCTAAAAGTAATGTTAGCAAGGACTTGAATGCTTACTTTAGCTGTTGTCTAGCTAACATAATTACTATCTAGCTCCATAATATAAGCGCAAGTGGCGGACAAAATTGTCATTTGGTCGAGATGATTACCTGGGGCCTGCATTGTTGTGTTAGCAGGCTAATGATAGCACACTTTGGTTAACTCATAGCTTCATATTGCACATAAATTGACACGGCGGGGACCGAGATCAAAACACACTTAGTGGACATCCAAATAAGCAGTGAGTAGACTATGATATATTCTTTTCTCTAATCCTTGAGTAAAACAGCTTTATATGCAAGGCCGTCCCGTCCATGTAAACATGGTGTAAACGCGGCCCAACAACAGTACAGCTGGCGTGACTCAGGCTTCTCACTTATTGCACTCAGTCATGACTCAGAGACATTTATATGGGACTTTTGACGGGATGATGAAATATGTTGTTTTGTCTTATAGCCTATGTTGCTGTCCCTCCAGATTTTCATGGCAATTTCTCAGTATATGGTAACTATATGGTCTCTCAGACTTTTGGTCTACAAGAAACCTGGAACACAGTTATTTCGTTGAAAGACAATGGTTACCTTTTTTGTATGATGAATTGTGATTCATCCAAATACTAAGAACTCTCCCTAAACAACAACATATGTAATATTTACAGTCTATGGTAATGACAGTGCTCTCTTCTTCATGTCAGATAAAAGACTTGCATAGTTATATGTGTGTCACTGATAAGTACAGGACAGATGCTCAATAATGATCTCTTGCAGACATGTGAATTTTGAGCATGCTATGTCACTTGATCGGAAATGCCCCCATTGTAACCACATAGCAATGCCACGCGCTCCACACGCAACGTGACATCACTTGAAACAGACAATCGAAAGGATGAGTGAGCATGGATTAAAATACAGTCAGGATTTAGATCAGAGAGATTGTATTATTGGACTGTGACCTGAGTTCTTTTAAAAATATGAATTCCTCATTTGTTCCTACATTAAGGTAACAAAAAAAAAAAAGATCCTCTATTTTAAAATGCAACAAAATGAAAATCTGCTTTTGTGCCTTTAAGAACATATCTCTCCAAAGTAAAACTGAAGAAATTACCAATCTTCCAGAAGAAGAAGAAAAACAATGACTTAAGCGATACAGGGGTTTAACATGAAATGACTTAAAATGGCTATAATCGGATTAAATTGTTATCTGAGATGTACTTAGAGTCAATGGTGAGGGTCACATTTACTGGAAAATAACTGAAGTGGTTTGTCCTGCAGGCTGTGTCATTGTTAAGACTCTTGGGAAGCCCCCAGGGTTAGTTTCTGTTTAATCATAAACACGAAATCTGCACTGTCCCAAAACATGTACCTGAAATTACTTCAAACCTCATGTCAGAAAAGTATTTTACAATAGAAGGTGCTGAGTGCTTTTCATACATTCTCATATTTTAGTTATTTTAGAACTTAAACACAGAAAAATGGAATTAACTAAATTGTGTATTATTATGGCTAGAGAAGCCCCAACTCTTTAAAAAGTTGGTTGGATCCTCTCTATATCAATGATCTCCATATACAGAAGAAAACTGCTTCCTTCTGTTCGCATTGTGTTTCTCTAATCTTTTGTTCATATGTCCAACTACAATTACTATTGACATGTTCGTTGATATGTAAAAGCCAAGGTTGTAATTATAGCAGGTCTGCTTTGTCCACCCCTTCAGAGTCTTTCTTTTTACATCATGTCTTCCTGTCTCTCCTGTCTGACAGGGATAGTCACCTTCTGTGAAATTTGTTTTTGAACAAACCACTCAGGAAGATTTCAGGGGCAGCCCGGTCGAAACTTTCTTGAAATATTCAGTAGTGCTTAATTGAAAACGGTTGATAACTCATCTGCTTTGAGGATAAGCGTTATTCACAATAAGGCACGTAGCTGACTTGATTGACAGGCGGGTGCGATGCCAGTATGTCAAGAGTCTTAAAAAACCGCCTCAGCTCCAGCTCTAAGGTTGTCATTAGGTTGACTGAAAGTTTGGGTCAGACAGCATTTCCAGCGTGGCGACCGCCATCGATGGGACTCCAAAGCCCCCTGCAGAAAAGATGGGTGACATCACTCAGCTTTCATGCATTAATATTTACTGCAATTAAATGATAAATCTGTCACTCACACACACACACAGACACACTTGTTTAATGGTGACACAAACAGGCTGAGTAAGGCGATTTACTGCGCTCTGAGTAACCGGACAGCAACCAGTCACTCTCTGCTGAACAAGTCCAGACACACCTTATCACTGTGTCAGAAACTACACTGAAACCAACAATATCTTTTGTCATTATCCCTTTTGACTACGTCATGTCTTGGCAAAAAGTCAGACGGATCATTGTTTTATGTTTTTGGGGCAGTGTATGTACACGTTTGTATGTGTACTTACTTTACAGCAGTGCTTCTATTATGTATGTATTATTTCATTATGTATGTGTATACTAGCTGTATGTGTTGGTGCATGTAAGAGTGTGTACGTGGGACAATATTGGTTTTGTTGACTTGCATCATGCCCTCACTTGCTTCACTGCCACCATGTGTGCTGTGTGGATGTCACAACAACCCCCTGCCCCCCTCCTCTCTCCTCTCTCTTCAACCCCCAGCCAATGTCACTGTGAGAACACCTCTCCCCTTTGATTCCCAGACCTGAACACACCCAATATACAGACTCACAACCAATCACATCACACACTTCATCATATGTAAATGACACTCTGTTTTCTCTCATGAACATGGATAACTGTCACTTTACAAAAGTGTGAATAAAAAAACAAACTGACATTGTTAAATTGTAACGCTCTAGCCTAGCGCTTTACGATAAATGTATAGTTTGTAAAACACCCCACACAGGCAATTCTTCAGAATCATAATTTTATTTATTTGTAATGTTAGTTGTGTGGACACACATAATGAGAAGGTAAACAGATGGCATACACCAATGCATTTCATTTTATGCTAAGATAATAATATTAAAGCAAGGCTTATTTTCAGTTACTGTCCCTGGATGGCTCTCCTTTATTTAAAAAATTTTTACAAATTAACACTAAATAAACAAAACAGTCAAAAACACAACCCCTCTGAACTTCTACTTGGGCTAAGGTCACAAAAGAAAACAGTGTTTGGGGAAAAAAAACATTCTCCAAATCTACGATCTTGTATCTCACACATGATAATGTTGTCGAGCTGTTTCACTCCCCAAGACCCTCTTGACTCCTCACAACATGGAGCGTCTTTGAATTCAAATCAGCAGGAAGGTGTTACGATCAAACAGATATCACTACTGCTCTGTATTCTGTGGAGATAAAAACAGACGTTCACTGGGGATCTTACAGAGAATTGTGGTTTGCAGATGTGTTCTGCAGGGTGTGTGTAGATAAGATTGTGACACCTCCGGTGAGTAAACCAGCACTCAGAGTTTAGTCAGATTGCCTTTTTTCATCTCCGAAGAAAGCTTGTACTTACACAACAATTGATAGATGATTTCCCAATTAACATCAACTTGAACTGTGTGTACAAATGGGTGAACAACAGGTGGAGAAATTGTATTCACACATTAAAAATAGTGAAAAAGGAACACCATTTTGAATGAAAGAAAGAAAGTCTATTATCAAGAACACCAAAAAAACAGTTCAGCATTATTATCTTTGCGTACTGTTATGAGACTGTTTTATGTACTGCCTGTTCATGTGTTTTTTATTCACCTCTACTGAGTATTTGATAAACACTGCACATTGGGGCAACACATGATTGTGTATAGGTGTTAGTGTTGTCTTCTTTTTAGCAATATCATGTTCAATATCTGTCATGTTCATGGCTTGTTATATATTAACTTGCCTTCACTGCCTGCCTAGTTGGGATCATACAGGTATTTATTATTGAACAAATAATGTGTGCTTAAAGATCTAAATAAACTAACAACAACAACTAAATGACTGGGAGTGCAAGAGAAGTTGTCACTAAAAATGATTTGTGTGGTGAGTAACAATCAAAAAGGGATTGGACTTTGAAACAAAAAGGAACTCCTTCAATATTTTTTTTTTGTTAAAATGTTTAAACTGAAACAACGTTTTTAAGACAGCTTTATTTCATAGCAATAACATTCAGTTTTACAAATCTCTGTTGATATTATACCTGTGTCACATACATTTGGCTGAATAATTTTATTTACATCTATGCCTGTATTACTATTCATACTGATACTCTACTGTGTTGCTGTGTCTTTATTTCATTTTATTTTAAATTTGATTTAACCTTTATATAATGTGGTAATGAACCCATTGAGATCGAGATCTCTTTCACTGGGTGACCTGCAAGACAGCAGCAGCACACATCCTAATAAACATATCATGAGAAAGAGAAAAGTTCACAGACAATAAGTGAAGAGCAACAACAATTAAAATGTGCTAACTGTTTCTCAGATAAAATGCAGAAGTCTTCTTTTTCCAGTGTTTGAGGTGTGTGTGTGTGTGTGTGTGTGTGTGTGTGTGTGTGTGTGTGTGTGTGTGTGTGTGTGTGTGTGTGTGTGTGTGTTTTGAGTGCATTTTCTCTTTTGTGCATCCACTTTCCAGTACATTTGGAATAATAAACTTAACCCAACAAATGAAAGTCATGAATGTGAATTCAGTGAAAGCACATGAAAGCTGCAGACACATCAGAGCAGTCTTCACACATCATTTCAGTGAGCTGAAGAGAGTCACTAATGTCCTGCATGTCTGTGGGTCGTCAGAGTGACAACGAGCGCTGACTGTTTGAAGTGTTAATAATCTCGTCGTTCCCTCAGTGCTAAGAGCGATCTTCGGTCGTCTCATCTTGAAAGCTGCATGTACTTTGGCTGTGCACAGCTTTGATCATTGTCACTCAGAAGTCATTATGTGCATGATGACTGCAGATTGAGATAAAGCCAAAAAAAAAACAGACAACATGCAGAAAAGAAGAAGTGTATCTGATAATGACCCAGGTGTATTTAAAGTGCCCTGCAAGATGTGCAAAGGTTTCTGATTACAAACTGCTGTTGACTTTGCAAGTGTCTGAGGCTGTTTGCATATTACCCTCCCCGTGAATGATTCGACTGCATGAATGACGAGCGACAGATTAACAGTGGCAAGCTGAATCTGCTAACTGTGGGACAGAAATAATCGTTGTTGCCTGCAGGCATAGTCACAGCCAGGAACTGGAGCGATTCCCACTGGCTTTGCTTGACACCGAAACTGACAGTTTATGTTTTGACAGGTTTTTTTCTTAATCAACAGACCTGTGCACTTGATGTGATTGGCAGCTTTTGTCATGCAAATGTATTCTTTGAGGAAATTACATGAGAAATATTGAAATAGCAACCATGTGCAATTTTAACCTTTTTTTAGTTAAACATGTTTTACAGCTGTATGTTGTAAATACTACATTGCTTATCATTAAATGGAGAAGGTCTTTCAATTTGTTATGTTTTTTAGTTTTTTCTTCCGTGCTAATTCAAATCTAATTGTTACACAAGATTCTCACACACACATGCAGATAGTTATTAATTGAAAAGACAATAACAACAAATTGCAACAGGTAGTTTGTCTCTGTGTAAAAGTGAAGCTGCAAAGTCTCCTCCAAAACAAAAGTGTCCAAACTGCCAAATTCAAAAGCGAAGGAACAACAATAGTGAGCCAATTGGTTTTATCTGCAGCCAGACAGACCTGTCTGTGCACCTGCTGATTCCCAGGCCTCATTGCCAAATCTTCGATTATAGTGAAACCCAGCGAGAGTGAAACTGGCCCTGAGCCAGAGGAGGACCTGGTTGACTACTCAGTCCTGACACATTTGCGAACGAGCAGGGGTTCCTGGGAGGAGGACCAGCCCTGTGCGAGGATAAGAGAGAAAAAAAGGATGACTAACCATGAGAAAAGAAAGAGGAGGAGTAGAAGAAGTTCACTGAACTCCTGGGAACCAAAAACCTGTCCAACATGGCCTTTACGATTGCTCAATGTGTGTGTGACTGCACAACCTGTGCATGTGTGTGCATTTGCATCTTGTATGAGTGCAGAAAAACACACATAAAGACTTTCATCACAAATTGTGCTTTATGGGCGGTGTGACTTCACAAACAAGTTTCAGAGACATCACAAACAAAGACTGTGTATGTGCAGGAACCTTATCTTTGCACTTCTGACTACAAAAAAGTTATTTTGTTCATTTTTGTCCCAATATAAATGAGGTGCAACTTGAAAATCTCTTGTTGATCAGTTTGATGAATACAATGACAGAATCTGATTTTCTGGTGAGATTTGGTTTCGGCAAAAATTAGATCAACATCTGAAAAATCTCACTTTTGAAACATATTAAACATCTTTCAATTGTGTTTCTTCTCAATGGAAAACACGCACATTGGTTTGGAAAAGAGTCATAAATAACAGATAACATTTCTGAAACGAGTGTCATGACCTGCCTTGACCAAGAACTGTCCCCTTTCAAGAAATGTATAACCATAGAGCTCCTGACACTCACCTGCTTCAGCACAAAGCTGAACATCCCTTCTCTTTCTGGATAAGGCTGACACACTCGATGAAAAGCAATCCCAACAGATTCAAACTTTTGACTAAATTTGTTTTTTTGGATTTCATCTTAGCCTCATAAGAACTGAGTCTTGTCTGTACTTACAAGATAATTGAGGTTGGTTGCAATTTCACTTTTATAATTGTCCGCATACTTTTCCTCAGTAATGACCAACTTTCTGCTGAGATTTATGAACAAGGTAACATTGCTGCTGTCAGGAGGTCAAATAGAAAAGGATGTTGGTAATAATCGCTCCCTGCACCTCAGTAAAACACTGTGCATTGACAACGGTGTCAAGTGTCTCCCTTCTGGGGAAATGTGTATGACTGCTGGGTTGTTATTAAGGCATTAGATAAATAGTTTACGTTAGGAATGATTGAGTATAGAAAAAAACCTTTGCACATCCATTTCACAAGACAGGTGAGTAAGAGAGAAATGTGTTCACCAAAAACTCAAAGGTAAACTCTTGCACACTGTCTCTAACGTGAAAAGAAACATTTATTGGCAACATTACGGTACTATCAGGCAAACAGTTCGTTAAAATGGGCAGGACATCAGGAAGTGGCAACAAGCCTGTAATCAATGATCATTATGATGTGGGCTCTGAATCAACAAATTAACAAACAAATAAACAAATAAACAAATAAACATCAGCTTCCTGGTTGAAAGCACACACATCAAAACAACTATCAGAAGCCTAAGAGGTCATTCTAAATCACATATCAATACATCATTTTTAGTTCAGGGTAGACTTAAGGGCCCGAAATGTAAATTATAAATCAAACACTAAATCAGAGACATTGCAGTGGATTAAAAGTAGAAAATAGGCTCGTAGACTAAAATCATTTTTCATCCGTAGTCACATATAAGTCCCCACAAACTAGAATAGTCACCAAAATGCACAGAAATTAGAAACATGTTACAATTGAGGTCATCAGTTCAGGATAAGTACAGAGAAACCAACTTGATAGGGTGACCACACACTTTGAGAATTGACATTTAAAATATTAATGTTACCTTCATAAACTGATTATTTTGCCAGCAGAAGTTAACACAGGGAGCTGTACACAAAATAATGAAAATGAAGCTACAATATTAATTTGTAGAGCAAATGTGTTAGTTAAAATGTGCTTATTTTTGGGTTGAGAAGCTACAGGGCAACATGAATGAATTGAAGTCCAGTAATCACTATTCTTTTAGCTCTGTTTTTCATATTAGCCGAAACCTCAGGGAATTACCTGACTCTTTAGCAGCTACATTACTATATTCATGTATTTGCAGCTAGCTGTAACCCCCTTTGATTTGTTGTTCGGACGATGGGCTTTAAAGTTTAATTTAAGAAAACCACAGTCTGTCACATCTGAAATCAAGTAAAACTTTACCAGAACATAAAAAGGTACGGGCTCTAAAACCAATAGCATGATTTGAAAGATGCCAAAAGCTCCAGTGAGCTATCAGCACAATCGAACCGTTTCAAAATATCTCACAATAGCTTCACACTCTTGAATCATAGCTACACTAATTGGTTTCCATCCGACAAAGTCACTGGAGAAGTTTCCAAAATCTAGCACCAGCGGCTTCCCTTAGGGTCAAACCAAAGTTAATCATGAGTCCAGCTATGTCAGCAGTGTCAGATGGCAAAGCACCAGCTCTGCTCTGTGACCTCTCCATATGAGGTCATCAGGCCGAGATGAAGGATGTCCTGCTTTAACCCGTTGATAAAGAGTGGTTCAAACAGAATCCATTGCGGCTATGACGGATGGAGCTCTGACTAAAGGCAACCAGATTTTTGATGAATTAGGATGAACGCATGTTTTTTGTTCCGTTCATCTGTGACTCATTCAAACCGCTTTGAACAGCGTTCAGGTCAACACTGGCTTCTTGAACCCATTACATCTCTGCCAGTTACCACAGTTTACTGCACAAAGACACCTCCGTCAATGTGCTTTAATTTTTTTAACCAAACTGTGGCTGAAGACAAGCACATTAAAGCATTTATTTATGCTGTTTTCATAGTGACACGTCAATGATACACTATCTATTTAAGTGATCAGCGAGTACACCAGTACTGATTATTCACAATCAGTGAATGTGACTCACTCTTCCATCTCTTTAGCCCTTCAGAGGGGCTTCAGACACAGCAGTCAGTCACAGCATGGCACAGCCAGACCCAATCAGCAGCCATGTGGATTGTTTTAGAATTGGTCAACCCGAGGCTCGGCTGGAGGCCAAAGGGTTTCTTTTCATATCCTTGGACAGAGTAATGGTTGAGGAAAGGTACCTTCTGAGGGGTGAGTAGGATTATTCCGACTCCCTGCAGAGAATAATGCTCACAGATTTTTTTAGTGCTTCTGAAAACTCCTTTACAAATCTGTTCCCTGGATGCAAAGTTGCCTGCCACTGTGAGATCTGATAGATGGTTGTTTGTGCCATAACATTTCATGGAAGTTGTTCTAAAAAACACACATAACACAGGGGCTATAATTTGCACTTCATTTATTTGCAACACATCACTCCGACATGTAAAAAAGACACGTGTTAGAGAAGGAGATGATGACAGGGATATCAAATATAACCAAAACAGTTAGTGGAGTACAATAATGCATTTAAAATCCATGTTTTCTTTCATATTTCATATACATAAAACATTAAAACATTGTTTAAACAAACAGAATACCATTTACATTCAGTTGACTTCTACAAGAAGCATAATAAAGAAAAGCTCTGTAACCACTTCAATATATTCCAGATATCATCAAGCTGCCATGCAAAATATGGATCACTTTTACATATACATCACAGACCTGCAGGGCTTTTTATAAAAGTGTATTAGTTTACACTTACATTCAAAAGAGGCAGTGAATCATCCTCTCACTCTGTGCACACAGGGCCTTTGAGGGGATAAGGAGTGTATTGAGAATACAAACAAAGAGGGAGCGAATATAAAAAGCCAGGTGGGACGGACTGCAGGGTGGAAGTCAAGACTCCTGCAGTGCTAGCTTTCACAAATGCAGATTGATGGGAGGAAGAGACAAAAAGACAATGATTACAGCTCCCATTCAACCTTTCAGCTCAGACAAGAGGATTTCCAAACAAGTTCCTGTGTCAATCTGGGAATTAAGACAAAGAAAATACAATCATTTCTGATTTGTATCAAATGAATCCTCCTGCTTTCTTTCCTTTCCACAGATCAGCTCATAATACTCTAGCCAAACATGTCTATAAGTGATGATAAGTTTGCCAGATAATTAACTTGTAGACTAGAAAATAGCAGCCAGGGAAGCTTTCACATGCGGGTAAGAATGTGGCATCTCACACTGCAACATGAACTTGCAGCTGGCTGCATATAAATAGGATGAAGCAACCGGACAGCATGAATACACGAGAAGTGGCTAACTCATCTGCTCAAACAGAGCATGGACACTTTCTGTTTCTCTCTCACTTGCACTGAAGGCTGCAAAGCCCATGCTTCATGCAAATTGACAACATTTACATGACGGCCTGAGCTTCTCACTCTCTCTCTCTCTCTCTCTCTGTCTGTCTGTATGTTGGGGATGTTTATGCCTCCTTTTGCCTTCGTTCAAAGCGCTTTTCTCACAAGTGGCTGCATAGAAAGGAAAGCATTTACATACTTTGATTATATCATTTAAGATGTGTTTTCTTATATAACCCTGGAACAATCAACCATTTGTATATAATGTAAACAACACAGATATGCTGAGTGAAACCAGACCCTGAAACCTGGAATGACCCTTAATCCTCTCTGTTGTCTTCAAAGAGGTTAGCTCTCAATGCTCTCACTCTGTGCTCATGTTATATTTCTCTGCACAGTTTGGCTTCCCAGAGGAAAAAAAAAACTCTGGAGCTGTGACATCAGGCAAAAGTATAAATAAGATTTCTGTCCACAACCCACAGGGTTAAAAGTCTGTTCATGTATTTAGACGAAGCAAAAGAACTTCTTCCAGCTACACCTGGAGAAAGCTTTGGTGCGCCTGTCCGAAAACCTCCTCTTCTTGCTCTTGCGAGTCTTGCTCTTAATGGCAGCGAAGATAGCCGCGTCAAACGCCTCCTTCAAGTTCTTTTGTGTGAGTGACGAACACTCAATGTAGTCTGTGGCCCTGATCTTCTCTGCCATGCTCCGGGCCCTGGAGCTCAGAATTGGCTTGACATGTGATTGGTCCAGGTTTATGAGGACGTTCACGTCAAGCAAGAGGTCTGACTGAGTCCCAACCAGGACGATGGGTGAGGAAGGGTTATGGGCCCGGATCTCTGAAACCCACTTCTTGGTGATGTTGTGAAATGAGGTGGGGTTCACCATGCTGAAGCACAGGAGGAAGACGTCTGTGTGGGCGTAGGACAGAGCTCTGAATTCATCAAACTCCTCCTGAAAGTAACAGAAACAAAGAGCGGATGGTTTGAACAAACGGTTTCGTCATGGTAGAGTGAAAGAGGCTGATTCACAGAGGTGTCAGAGAAAAAGATCATTCATACACTACGTGGTGAAAACGTGTTACTGAGTCACAGATGGGATGAAGCAAGACGTCTGTACTTTCAAATAATCAATAGGCCTGTATTGTGGTATCAATGGGATTAAATTGCGTAGATGCCATTTGTTAAAAAAGATGGAAATATCAACTGACACAAAATTCCCAACTGTCAGAAAATTATCAGAAAAGAAATGTGTCTATAACTACAGATTAAATAAATAATACAAAATATTAGTAAAAATTACATGGTGGCACAAACCTAAATAATTTCTAGATTACACAATAACACAAAACTATGATCTTACCTGTCCAGCAGTGTCCAGAAGCTGAACTTTGACCGGAGATCCTTCTACTTGGACCTGACCTGTAGACAAAAAAAAAAACACAACATTTTTTAATTTAGTTTACTTTATTTTGCACAAATTTCAAAGCGATAAAACATTTCAAGCACTGAAATGAAGCAGATACAAATACCTACTACGCAAGTTAAACCCTCCAATCAACATATTAACTTGGAAACAGTGACACTTGGAAGCTTTTGAAGTCCATCATTTCAAATGAATCACCTCCATACTGAACCAAATAAGAAACACCAGCTCTCGTGCTAACTTATTGATTTACTTCAATTTATAGCCTACCTATAAACTTGCTACTCCTTATATTCACATTGTCAATAAATACTCTGTAGCCTAATATATAGTCAGTAAAAGGTTCAGGCAGAACTCCTTTCCTCAACATGCACATACAAAGAATCAATCACTACATAAAAGCTGAAATGGCATATGATCCAAGATAGATAGTAATAATAGAGTAGATTGATAGTTATAAAATGAACTCACCAGAGAAGACATCAAAACCAGTCTGTTGGTACTCTGCCGGGTATCCATTGGAGGTGTAGCTGACTATCATGCTGGTCTTCCCCACAGCTCCGTCTCCGACCAGCATACAGCTGATCACCCCGGGCTCCAGCTCGTCCTCCCGGGTCAGCCCGCAAGAGGAAGGGACTCGGGACTCGTGGTAGAAATAATCCATGTTAGGTGGCATGTCGAGCCGCACATTAAACCTCAAAACGCAGACTTTCCCGTTTTCCGATCTTAATGATAATACTGGAGAGAGCTAGTCAGTGTCTTCTTTGCCTACCTACCGCCAAGTTACCTATCCTGTTCTGAATGACGGGACACATGTGTGGGGAGGGACGTTTTTTAGGGTAAGTTTGTGATCGGACAGGTTGTGATTTACATAGACACTCCCACAAAAGATGAATTATTGTTGTTTACTTTCTGTATATTTATTCTTGGCTCAAGTTATTTTGACGTCTTAAGTTTGTTATTTTATATTAAGTAGTAATGTTTTTTTTTTAGTTGCCTTTATTTAACATAGCCCAAGTTGTTTATTTTTGCAATAGATGCAAAGGATCTGTAAAGCAATGGTTATAATTCCATTTTATTCACAAATTAATTTCATAATAAAGCGTGAATAATAAGATGAATACAACACGTTGATATACATAGTATGTACATCACTAAAAAAATAAAATAATGCACGTCATATTTTAAAATTAATGTCTACCCAACTCATTTCTAAAAAAAAAAAGTAACATTAAAGGTTTTCTTATTTGGACAAACTGCGCCCCCTGGTGTCAGATTACAACACTTACAACAGATGTGGTCACATGATCCCATGTGTCACCTGATTCTCCGGGTCCACCCTGTGTTGTGTAGTCGGAAGCTAGGCTAGTTGTTGTAGGTATAGTTATGAATGGTTGAAGTATAATACAATCACATGTTAGCTATTCGTGTGTTTTGCTCTTTGCTTCTCAGTTAAGGTAAAAGAGTCGAGAGGAAGTTCCTCTTGTACAGTTTCCTGTACGGCTGGCGGTGGTGAAAGCTAGCTAGCTGTTTAGCCATGTCCCTTTAGGATAATTACGTCGTCAGTCTTCTTTTAAAAAAATCTGTTCATTCCTCCTTTACGGATAGCGTGTTAAGGCAAAACAAGGTCAGTTCAACAATGGCTTCAATTCTTGACGAGTACGAGGACTCGCAAAACAGCAGGCAAAGTGCGCAGCAGCGGAGCCGCTTGTCTTCTGCAAACATCGGCTTAACTCATTCAGGTAGGTCGCCCTGTCTGCAAGGATGTAATGACAATTTAGTCGCCTTTGAGGAGTGTACAAGCACACACTTAAATGTCGAAGTCATTATATGGACTGAAGGCCTTTGCTTGACATGAAGTTGTGCTCGTTCGCCAGGTTTTGTAAACGTGAGACTCGAGGAAGAGAAGCCGATATTCAACAAGCAGAGGATCGATTTTACCCCCCCTGAGAAGATAAACCATCTGGCAGTCTGCAACAATCAGCTGTGCATGAGTCTGGGAAAGGACACTCTGCTGAGGCAAATAACACTATCATAACACTGTGATCATGCTCACTATTGCTTGTTAGGTTTTGATTTGATTAGTTTGACCCACTTGATGGTCTTTGCTGTGATTAGTGATACTCATCTTTTGTTTGCTGGTCTCAAACAAGACGCTGATACTAATGTTTTATGTTGTATTGCACTATATAGGATTGACTTGGCCAAGCCTGATCAGCCCAATCAGACTGACTTAGGAAGGAAAGATGAAAGCAAAGTGCACAAACTGTTCCTGGACCCCACTGGTGAGAAAACTATATCTTCATTAGATATCGCTTTCAGAAGTCACAGAAATGGGATATTGTTCATATTGCCTTTTGTGCTTCTTTAAATATCATACTTGTACCATTTTGTCTTGACAAATAAAACCGATTTAGAGACAGCAAGCCTCAAAAATAAACACCAGATGTTTCTAAATCAATGTTTGGATTACTTTGGAAGTGTTTTTATTAATGGCTTATTTACAGAAAGTATTTCCTCCTCCTTATTATCATGCTTCAGGCTCCCATCTGCTGATCAGCTTGAGCACCAGCGAGTGTCTGTACCTCAACAGGAACACTCAGAAAGTGCGCGGTCTGTCCCGCTGGAGAGGCCACCTCATCGAAAGCATCGGCTGGAACAAGCTGCTGGGAAATGAGACCAACACAGGACCCATTCTGGTTGGCACCAGTCAAGGCATCATCTTTGAGGCGGAGATCTCTACAACTGAGGGCAGCCTTTTCAACACCAATCCAGATCAGTTCTTCAGACAGGTCAGAGGCTGATGAGGGTTTTTTTTTTATAGCATTTAGCTTGTGTTATCCAGTTTTGATGCTTATAAATCTTTGCCCCAAGAACGCCAATTTTTTTGGGTATAATAAGTTTGGTGTTACTTTGAGGTCTTTCCATACATCTGTAATCAATAGAAACTCTGAAAAAATAACCAACATCCTTGATTTATCTGTTGTGAATCCAACTGTAAAAAAACAACAACAACACATTTTCCACCTGAGACAGGTCCATTCCCTGGAGGAGGATGGGAAACCTGCACCAGTCTGCTGCCTGGAGGTGGAGCGGGGCCTGGAGAACAAGTACTTCATCATTGCCACCACCCGCAAACGCCTGTTCCAGTTCGTGGGGAAGGTGGCTGAGGGGTCCGAGCAGCAGGGCTTCAGCTCCATCTTCAGCCAGAACCAGGACCTCCTGCCCAGTTTCCAGGAATTCCCCGCCAACATGGGCTACAGTGAGATCACCTTCTACACATCAAAACTCAGAAACTCCCCTAAGGCTTTTGCCTGGATGATGGGAAACGGAGTTCTTTATGGTCAGCTGGACTATGTCAGGCCTGATTCCCTGTTGAGTGATGTGCAGGTAATGCTTACGGTTCTCTCCTTAAAGTGTAGTTTACGCCTCTCAAAATGCACCTTTTTGTTCTGACTCTATGTTTCACATTTTTTCTCCATTTTTCCCTTCCTTGCATTGTAAAAGGTATGGGAGTACACCCCGGACATTGATCTAAGTGTCAACAAGCCCATCTCCATTGTGCTGACTCAGTTCCACTTCCTGCTGCTGCTCCATGACAGAGTAAAGGCCATCTGCACCCTGAATGGACAGGTGGTTTATGAGGATGTGTTCCCAGATAAATTTGGCACCCTTAAGAGAATGATTAAAGACCCAATTGGCGGCTTGGTGTGGATTTACACCGAGCGGGCGGTTTTCAGGTACCACGTCCAGCGCGAGGCCAGGGACGTGTGGCAGATGTACATGAGCATGAGTAAATTTGATCTGGCTAAGGAGTACTGCAGAGACCGGCCTGAGTGCATGGACATGGTGCTGGCCAAGGAGGCAGAGCACTGCTTCCAAAACAAACGTTACATTGAGAGCGCTAAATGCTACGCACTGACTCAGAACTACTTTGAGGAGATCGCGCTCAAGTTTATCGAAGCCAAACAAGAAGAAGCCCTGAAGGAGTTCTTGCTGAAGAAACTGAATAATTTGAAACAGGGTGAGAGAACGCAGATCACCCTGCTGGTCACCTGGCTTGCCGAGCTCTACCTGAACCGACTCGGCCAGCTGGAGAGCGACGGCAACAGCCTCATTTTCCAGGAGACCCGCGAGGAATTTCGCAACTTCCTGAGCAACTCCAAGCACAAAGAGTGCCTGTACAACAACCGCAGCACCATCTACGACCTGCTAGCCAGCCACGGCAATGTTGATGACATGGTTTACTTCTCAGTTGTTATGCAGGATTACGAGAGAGTAATATCCCACTACTGCCAACATGACGACTACAGTGCCGCTCTGGAAGTCCTCTCTAAGCATTGTGATCAAAAGCTTTTCTACAAGTTCTCCCCGGTCCTCATGCAGCACATTCCCAAAAAAGTGGTGGATGCATGGATTCAAATGGGCAAGCGACTGGACCCTAAGAAGCTAATCCCGGCTCTGATGAACTACAGCCAGATGGGAAGCACCCAGCAGATTAACGAAACCATCCGCTACATGGAGTTCTGTGTGTACGAGCTGACAGTGACAGAGGAGGCCATACACAACTACCTGCTGTCTCTTTATGCCAAGTATAAGCCAGACTCTTTGCTCTGGTATCTGGAGCAGGCAGGAACACATGCCTCAGAGATCCACTATGACCTGAAGTATGCCCTCAGACTGTGTGCAGAACATGGCTACCTCCGGGCCTGTGTCCTGGTTTATAGAATTATGGAGCTGTACGAGGAGGCGGTGGATCTTGCTTTACAAGTAAGTGATTACATTTAAAATGCATCCATCTGTATTTTTTTTTTTTTATCATGTACAAATATGAATCCAGGTTATTATAAAAGATTCCTGCTATCTTAAGTCTTATACAGACAAATGTCTCTAACTCGCATTATAATTATTGTCCATAGGTGGATGTAGACTTGGCCAAGTCCTGTGCAGACCTGCCTGAGGACGATGAGGAGCTGAGGAAAAAGCTTTGGCTTAAAATTGCTCGGCATGTGGTGCAGGAGGAGAAAGATGTGAAGAAAGCCATGAACTGTCTGTCCAGCTGCAATCTGCTCAAAATTGAAGACATCCTGCCCTTCTTCCCAGACTTTGTCACCATTGACCATTTTAAGGTGAGGGAGAAAGTATTTCCTTTTTCTGTTTCTTGTTATTGACACTTACACAAGTCATTTTATCAACAAAAACCTATTGTGTGACTTCAGGTGTCATTGACTATAGAAGTTAAACCTGGGTGCCCTCTACAAAAAAAAAAATGTTGGCTTAGTGTTTGGTT